>NC_142742.1:6391666-6745833 GCF_051943395.1 Hippocampus bargibanti | reverse complement strand
GCACCCAAACCCGAGATCTGGGTGTGAGATTGTTGAGATTCCTCGTTACCGCCGCCTCAACCCACCTAATCCTCTTTCACTGGGCCCATGCGGCTCACCTCTCCCTATGAACGGTGTTAAAGGAGACCACTTTGCCATCTTAGCTCCTGGAACCACCCCTATTTGGCTTCAAGTTCATTTATCCACCCACGACCCCCCAAGATCACCATTCGTCCTGTCCTTCAGTCTGTTTGTCACCCTATCTGGCCTTTCTCTCCATTCCCAGACGCCCCGCACCCTCGCCCTCCCCGTGCCTCTTCCCAGATAAGTGGCCCAAAGCACACACTCAGTCCTGGTGTGCACACCAGTCTTCAACCTAATGGAGTGAGATAAAGCCGGCAGAGTGCTACTCACTGTGGCCCCTTTGTGACAGAGCCTGTCTGGCCAAAGGCAGGCCTACATTTCAAAGTTATGCCCGACATACATTCATGGGCTTCTGTTTCAAATTTAACTCATTCACTGCCAGATGATATGCAAAAAAAAATGTGTCAACTCCAGTGGTTTTTGTCATTTTCACTCAAATTGCAGGACCCACAGAATATTGAGTTTTAGGACTACATATACGTTCAAGGCACCGTAAGAAACCTTAGATTATTTTCTTTCATCAGAATAAAAGAGTTAATTCCTAAATTATAGGTGTCAGGAGTTATTTGAGCTCGAAATGATTGTACAAAAGGGTAATGCGCAAGAAAAAAAAATCCGGACAAATTCGGGAATGGCGCGCCATGTCGTGCTTTTCAATTCCCAAATAAGTTCGTGAATGAGTTAAAACCAACATTTCAGATCAACAATTTTTTTGTTTTGGAAATACATTTTTTTAATGCTAACAATAGGAATGTCGGCAGCAAATCGTAGCCTTTGCATAATTTCTCTGTTACAGTAAAGGTCCTTATAGAATGCGATCAAATCATATTACCATATTTTCCGCACCATGAGGCGCACCAAATTATGAATGAATGTTGCATTTAAAAACGTTTTCCATATATAAAGCACACCACAAGATGCATTTTTTACTTTTGTAATTTTCTATTTTTTTAATTTTCTAATTTTTGAATTAGTTAATTTTATAATTTTGTAATTATTTAATTTTGAAATTTTGATAATTTTACAATTTAGTAATTTTATATTTTTTGAATTATTTAATTGTGTAATTATTTAATTTTTGATTTTTGAAATTTTTGAAATGTTCAATTTTCAAATGTCTTCATGTTTGTTTTGAAATTTTTAGAATTTGAAATTTTAAAATTTAAATTGTTTTTAATTTTTTTAGTTCCTAATTTTTTCATTTTTATTTTTTTTACTTATTTATTTATTTAGTGTTTTTTTTTCAGAGATTATCAATCTTCCTTCTTTAAAACTCTCACCATTGACAATTCTACCGTGTCCCCCGCCCTTCGGGTTAAGAGCCTGGGTGTCATCCTTGATCAGAATCAGAATCAGAATCAGAATACCTTTACTCGTCCCGCAATGGGGAAATTTGCAGTCCACAGCAGCAATTGAAGAGGGTTGATAGCACACTATCTTTTCACTCCCACATAAATAACATAACCCGGTCTGCATATTTTCACCTCCGCAATATCAATCGTCTCCGTCCCTCTCTCACCCCTCACACTACTGCTATCCTCGTCCACAGTCTCGTCACCTCCCGTATCGATTATTGTAATTCACTTCTTTTCGGGGTCAATCAAAAATGTCTCCATAAACTCCAACTAGTCCAAAATTCCTCAGCCCGGATCATCACAAAAAACCCCTCATTTCACCACATCACTCCTGTCCTCCAACAGCTCCACTGGCTCCCTGTTAAACTCCGTATTGAATTCAAGATACTTCTGTTTACATTTAAAGCCATCCATAACCTTGCCCCCCCTATCTGTCTGACCTAATTCAAATCTCCGTTCCTACTCGGGCCCTCAGATCCTCTTCCTCCCTCCACCTCTACACGCCCTCTGCCCGTCTCACAACGATGGGGTGCAGAGCTTTCAGCCGCTCCGCTCCTAAACTCTGGAACTCACTTCCACCCAACATCCGCAACATTGACTCCCTTCCTACTTTCAAATCTCACCTGAAAACCCACCTCTTTAAACTTGCTTACATGGTCTAATTTATTATGCTGTTTTATTATTTATTGCTTTATGCATGATTTTACTGTTTTGTGTGTTGTCTTTGTTGTAAAGTGTCCTTGAGTGTTCAGAAAGGCGCTTGTAAATTAAATGTATTATTATTATTATTATGTTCCTTAGTAGTTTTCGTGGCATCTTTTGGCCTTAAAATTTTCAGAAATAAATGACTTTTTTTGTATTTAACGTCTAAGTAAAATACAAAAACAAACAAAAAAAATCACCATATGTTCCATTGTGTCAAAAATGGAGAATGATGGCGAAATTTAATGGCAAAGTCTTTTTTAGACATTACCAAAATGAAAGTCCGTTTTATATATCATTTTGCATTTCCCTAAGAATGCTCTCAATGGTGTTTGGAGTAGCACCTCTGCTTGTTTCCACAGACAAAACCATTTAAACATGTCATTATGATGTAAACAGAGGTGGTCTTTGTTGAGACACTGCGGGGACACCAAACCCGATAAAGCCGTTGATGTCTCGTTGATTTATTGTGGAGGCTGAATTTGGCCTTCGTCGTAACTTCAGACGACATTAGTTCTCGCTGCCTTTTGCAAAAACACATACGTACTCAGACACGCACATAAACGCTGGGGTCCACCGACCGCGGCAGCCCGAGCCGGCAGAGAGCCGTCAAGTTTAATGAAATATAGCAGCTTGGAGTTCAAAGGCGCCACAGTAGGCCCCGTTTTGAGGCAGGCCGCGTGATGGAGATGTTTCTGGAAGCTTTCTGACACCAGAGGTCATTTCTTCTTTTTACTTTCTTCTTTTTGATGGAGTCTGAGGGGGGCTGCCTTGTTGTTGTGGAGAAAGCTTGGGTGAGAACAAGAGAGCCATGTTATTCCAGGGAGCATCTCCTTACCTCTTTTCTCTGTGTTTGGGCCCTCTCCTGCTGCCGCTCAAGTCACTTAATCGCTCGGTGGCTACAATTGCCACCGCGGATGCTGTTCGCTATTCAAGATGGTGCTGAAGAAAGAGTCATTGTTTTCGGCTGGTCTTATCTATTGATTGGAAAGCAAAGCGAGGGGCGAATAAAGGGATTGATTTTCTCTTGGTCTTTGGGTCGGGGAAGAACAAGCGGCATTTCTAAGAGCCTCCCGGCCGTCTCGCTGCTGTTAGAAAAGCTTCCAATGCCCCCCACCTCCCCGCCGCCATCGCTAGCTCCCATCTTTCTCCCACTCACTTTCTTTAATGCTGATTTGTATCTGCACTTGTGAAATGTATATCCAGATCCTCACAAAAAAAAACTTTCTTTCACACAGTCCCCAGACTGCAACCTTCTCCTCACCTTTTCGCCTTTCCAGTCTCATGTGAAGTCACAGACTTCGGATTTGGTTTTTAGCTGACATTGCTCTCCTTGAACTTCCTGTTGCCCGTTTCATTGTGTTGATGTGCATTACACAATTGAGCCCCGGGTTCTAAGAGAAGCAAAATGGATTTGAGCCCTGCCAACCTAGTCTCCATTAGCCAGTTTCTCCTGTGTGCTGTCTGTCTGCATTTGTACGGTCTGTTGGCCTAACACAGTGCTACTGAGGATGAAGGAGAAGCACTTTTTAGTTAACTCTCTCTGTTTTTAGTGCTAAACTACCTACGGTGGTACCTTGACTTGAGATTTTAAAACTAAGATCCATTCATAGTTCTTTTTTTTTGTATTCCAGGCAAAAAAATCCCATCAAGGCGTATGCTTCAGATACGCCACTTTTCAAGTGAGGTGGAAAAGAAAAAAGCGGAACCAGTCGCCAATGCCCTTTAGGTGTTTATTGAAGCGATAAACAGTCCAAAACACACATGCAAAATTTAAACATTTGCTAGGAACTGCAGTTCAGCCAAAATTCAAGTCCAGATCCTCATAAGGGGTTTTTCACCGCCCATGTTGTTGATGTCATTCACTTGGCCACATGCCTTTAAATAGTGGCAGGTCATCATGGCCTGCAAGACCTTCTCTGCTGGCCTAAAAATATAAGAATCTGCAGGCCCTGGGGATAAAATACGTCTTGATGAAACTGCTGCATTAACCAATCAGATTTTTGGCAACCCAAGGTCTGCTTGCAAGTCAGTTTTCACACACTATGATTGGGTATTAACATGATTGACTAGTCATTAGCCAATCATAGTATCACTAGCAGCTAGTGACAATAGCATACTAGTCAGAGCTAGCTCACTGTATCTGTAGCGAGCTGCATAATAGTGTTGTTGTCAATCCACAATAGCTAAAGGAGAAATAGGTTTGGTTGCAGATTACTGTAAAAGCCATTTTCAAGACAGACTTTTCAAAAATAGATGGACATCATGAAGAAAGGTTAGACAGCTCGGAAGCTAGCAAAAATAGCAAAGAATGTCAAAGTCAAAGTCAGCTTTATTGTCAAATATGCTAATATACATGACATACAGCACATATGAAATTAATGTCCTCTCTGACCCAGCGTGCAAGGCACTTATAACATGGCTAATAAAGACACAATTGAAAACAGATAATACATGGAATTTCTGAATGTAAAGTGAGGTAATGCTGTATGTAAAGTGAGGTATTGACGTATGTATAGTGAGGTAGTGATGTATGTAAAGTGAGGTAGTGACGTATATAAAGTGACGTAATGTTGTAATGCAAAAACAAAAACAACAAGAAAGGTGAGGTCTTGTAGAAAAAATGAGAAAGACAAAAAATAGAGTTCAGGATGATAGTACGGCGTGTAGCGTATCCTCAGAGTTCGGTGAGTGTGGCAGTGGGAAGAGGCAGGGTGGGCAAGGCTGGGAGGGAGTTGAGTCTCCAGACTGCCTGGTGGCAGAAACTGTCCTTGAGCCTGCTGGTCTTGGCTCGGAGACTCCTACCCGATGGCAGCAGGCTGAAGAACTTGTGGGAGGGGCGGGTGGGACCGCCAGCGATCCTGATGGCTCTGCGGGTGAAGCGGGTGTTGTAAATGTCCCGAAGAGACACCGATGATCTTCTCAGCTGTCCTCACGCTGCGCTGCAGAGTCTTACGACAGGACACGGTGCAGGCGCCGTACCACACGGTGATACAGCTGGTCAGGATGCTCTCGACGGTACCGCGGTAGTAGGAGGTCGTGATGGGGGTCGGGGCTCCAACTATTTTGGACTTGCAGAGGAAGTGCAGGCGCTGGTGGGATCTCCTGGCCAGTGATGCAGTGTTGTGGCTCCAGGACAGGTCTTCAGATATGTGCACTCCCAGGAACTTGGTGCTGCTCACTCTCTCCACTGCAGCACCGTCGATGGTTAGTGGAGCATGCTGGGGGCACACTCTACTAAAGTCCACAACAATCTCCTTCGTCTTCTCCACATTCAGACGGCGATTGTTGTCCTTGCACCACGTGGCCAGGCAGGCTGTCTCCTCATCGTTGTGGATGAGGCCCTCCACAGTTGTGTCATTCGCAAACTTTATGAAGAGGGTGGAGCTGGGTGATGATGGTGAGCAGTCATGTGTGAGGAAAGTGAAGAGGAGGGGGCTGAGCACACACTCCTGGGGGCCCCCTGTGTTCAGAGTGATGCTGCTGGAGGTGCTGGAGGTGTTGCAATTTCATGAGGTTATCATGAATCCACACATTCAAAGTAATAATTCAAACAGTTTCATGACAGTATTTAAGTTTCTTCAAGTCACAAGTGATTTACTGGCTAACTCTACCCTCTAGTGGACGTGTAGTATATCACACCACACTTGCAGCTGTGGATTGATTCAGATGTAGCACTACTGAAGGCCTAGGAGTGACATGCACAGCCCGCCACTGGCTTTAAACCACATATACAGCTCATACTACAACAGTGCCCCCTTGCTACTTCGTAACTCGGTCTATGTGACTTCAGCCGATCGCCGATTGTGACCATGACTTAATCCATTGCAGTTTTATGTCTCTTCTAAATTGTTGTTGTTCAAGGCAAAAGGGGAGTTGCCGTTACTAGTTCTGTACAATAGGTAAATGCTGCCCTACTGGCGGAAAAACATTGCCAGAGGTCTGACCGAAGCTTGAAACACACACCTCTGCAAGAAAAAACAAATATCGAATAAATTTCGGAATGGCGCTCCACGTCATGCTTTTCAATTGCCGAATAAATTCGGGAATGGCAGTGAATGAGTTAATACACATCAAATGTTAAGTGATTTACTTTATTCCAGTTTCTAAATGTGTCCATCCTAAAATTTTGATCAAGTACGCGGGACTAGACTTTTTAACTTTCAGCGTACCATGAACTAAATACATTTTTGGTCGGCGTTCTCTTTTTTTATTTTTTTTATGTACAGTAAAGTCTCGTTATATCGATATTCAAGGGAGTCCGAAAAAATATCGATATAACCGGGACTATCGATATATCCGACCCTGTTTGCATGTAATTTTCTCCGTGCGTGCATAGAAATAGTATCGATATAACCGGGACTATCGATATATCCGATATCGATATAACGAGACTTTACTGTATTTATTTTTTTGTCACAGTGTTCTAACAGCAACGTGTGTACCATTTTCCTACTTTTCGTTATATTTTCAAATATTAATGAGTGATTCATCAGAATTAATCAGTGAGGACAACAACTCACCCGGGATGAGTTACTTACGTTTTTTTTTTTTTTTTGGGGGGGGGGCAAGTGCCATTTTTTATTTGAATTTCAGATTGTACAACTATGGAAACATTTGATGTTGGAGTTTCCATCGCACTTTGTATTAGCGGAACCGTTCACACATGCCGTAGCAGCATTTATCATCGTAATGAATCACTGCGGTTTGTGTGTTGATAAAAAGTGCTTGGATGCACAACAAATTCTTGCACTTGGCTGCAGATTAAGGATTTTTTTTTTTACAAGACAGTGTTTACTGATGTTGTTTGAGTAACCATGTCTTGGATGGGGCAATCGGTTGTGCAAGTATTATTCAGTTGTTGAAGCTCCAGGTGTTGGTTATTAAAGTGGTTGTCAACGGCCAAGCCTGCCCTTTATTGACATGTTTGCGGTGATTGGAAGAACGATTTGTGTGTGACTTTGGGAGGTGGCATCTGCATGTCATTACAGATCCACATGTGTTCATAAATAAGAATGTTACTCAATCCTATATAACATTGACCCCTCCCCCCGCTTTATTTGCATTTCCGAACACGCTTCCCATGACATGTTCCCGGATGTCCAATCTCTCTGCATGTCATGAGCTGTCCGTGACTTTATTTTTAGCTTGTCACAAGAATGTAACTTATTGAATGTGGCCCTTTCTTTTAAAATAATTCATCATGAAATTGAGCAAAGACAAACAGAGCTAATTCTGTGAATTCTGAGGCCTCTTCTTCCTCCTCCTCCTCCTCTAACTTCGTCCTTTCCTGCACTATGAAAGATTCCATTCACCAGCTATAATAAGGCGCTCCATACCAGCGCCGCCAGACGGGGAAGCCCATATGGTCGCGTGTATCGTTTTCTGTCCAGAGAGTGGTGAGTAATTCGAACAATTTGAGTGAGAGGCCACTTTTGACATGGATCTGGCACGTTGTCAATCATCACAAGTTCAGTGCGTAGTTTGTCGTTATGGAGAGTGCGGTTCCAGTTCATTTTTGTCAGCAGAATAGTACGATTCAATTTTGCATCGGGGATGTCTTTCAATCATGCAGATAAAAAAAAAGTTATTCCATTCTGCACAGAGAGCCTCTGTGGTCTTGGCGCTTTCAACTTCAGGGTTAAGAGAACCTGTCCTTGAGAAGGGAGGAGGCGGAGGAGAGACCCTGATGAAGAAAGGAAAGCGGTCATGCAGACAAGCGCAAAGCAAATTCTTATTATGTGATGCAGACCGCGTCCTTGATTTCGCCACCTCTTTTTGCCTTGTTTTTCAGAAGTGAGTTCAAAAGATTTTTTTTCAGTACAGATTGAGGGAGGAAATAATTTGTTGCACATTCCAAACACTTGGAGCAGCGGCCAAAACCTTCTCATGCATTAGGTTCATTTATAAACGTCTGGAGCCAGAAGGGTCCCAAATAACATTCCATATCATTTACCATATCTTCGCCACAGTAAGGATGACAGTGATGAAATACAGCAAATGAAAGTGGAAACACATGTTTAAGGAATATTACAGTGTGTTACGGTAGTCACAATGTATCATTGAGGATTAAGATGCTTGATTTGTGTTGGTATGATTGCAGTGTGGCATTTCTGTAGCATTGGTTGAACTCACTGATTTTGGTAGATGAGATAAAATTAGAAATTATGAAAGGGAGAAAGTAGGAGGCAAAAAGTACTGATATATAAATAAACAAGATATAAAATTAGAGGCAGTTTCAAAGCAGTGTATCCTATCTATCTGTCTGTCGCTCTGTCTCTCTGTTGCGCTGTCTCGATCTCGATCTCTATCTCTATCTCTATCAATATCGATCTCTCTACATATATATGTGTAGAGTAAAAAAAATATATGTACATTTATTATTTTTATTTCTTTTTTTACACACAGACCTCTGACTTTAGGATCAACTCATGAACTGCTAAAGTTCAGGTCACTGACATTACGACCCAATTGTAGTCTTAAAGAAGACAGCAGTGCATCTGTTCTGTTGTGGTAAAAAAAACTAAAATAAAAAGGAGGTGAGATTTGGGCTAGCAAAATGGAACTGTATAGTGCCACTTAGTAGTTTTTTGACAACAATACTAGTGCAGCGTGTTCTACCGGAAACAAATTCCTTGTGTGTTCTACATACTTGGCAATAAAGATGATTCTGATTCTGATTCTGATTCTGATTCTGATTCTGACAACAGCCTAAAAAAACGTGGTTGTGTTCTCTTCACAGACGTAAACAAATTACACTTCTAATTTCCTGTAAGCCTCTGCGATAGAATGCAAATGAACATGCTTTTCGGTTTAGTGTATAGACAATGTCATATGTGACTCAAGACTGGAAGAGAGAAAAAATAAATACATAAAAAATTCCACCTTTTTTGTTCAACCCATCTTACCCAGATGTTGCACACAAAGTTCCTATCCATCTGTCGACAATGTGACGGATGAAACAACCAGATGGAGTTACCTGCTTCGCCTCCCCCCCTATTTTGTAGCCCCATCAATAAAGTTCTTGTTTACCATTATGTGTGAAATGCACCAGAGGAATGTGACTGTGTAAGTGTGTAAGTGTGTGTGCGTGTGTGTGTGTGTGTGTGTGTGTGTGTGTGTGTGTGTGTGTGTGTGTGTGTGTGTGTGTGTGTGTGTGTGTGTGTGTGTGTGTGTGTGTGTGTGTGTGTGTGTGTGTGTGTGTGTGTGTGTGTGTGTGTGTGTGTGTGTGTGTGCGTGTGTGTGTGGATTGGGAGAAGCAATGTGTACTTACCCTCACCATTGTTTTTACTGCAACTGGAGCGGGCCATTTGTTCAGAGGCCCCGACTTGCGATAGGGTTTGGTTGCATTTGATTGGCCGTCTGCTCCGCTCAGCGTTTCAGGGTTTTGTTTAGCTTTCAGGAGTCGGGGTTGGAGATTGGGGGCTCGCTGAGTGCCCGGTGTTGTGTGAGCAGTGGTGCGAGCCTCCTAACACGATCACAGGGTGTTTCAGACCGCTTCACTTCACCAGATCTGAGGGAGCAGACCCCTGAGCCAATTAAGAGCCGCCGCTGTCCGCAGAAGTGCGACCCGCCCCGCGTGCCCCACTGTTGCCACCCCCCCCCAACCCCCACGACAGCTTTGATCTCTCACACGCTACACAAAAACTTGAGCCAGAACACTTTGCCCTCTCTGTGCTGGCTGCGGACGACAGGCCCTGTCCAATTATTACAATCTGGTTTCAGCATTTCTGGGTAATCAGACAAGAAAATGACAAATTGCCTCGTTAGCTTTCCATCTGCCCGTGACCGACTTATTTTTATTTATTTTTTTTTCATTTGCTCAAGCCGTGGTTCAACAGTGAACGTTTGTACTGAAATCTGTAAAACTGTGTTTTTTAGTTTAATTTTTTTTTTTTCCAAAACAAAAGCCAACTGTCTTAAAACATTCGACAGATGCAATAAAATGTACTATGTCATGTTGAATTTGTAAGTACAGACGCTCCCCAACTTACAAACGAGATACGTTCCGAGCGGTTGTTCGTCAGGTGAATTTGTTCGTAAGGTGAATTCGTTCGTAAGTTGCTTCAGTGTTATATTTTGTATGGAATGTATGTTTAAGGCTTATATAAGTATGTTGAAGGCTTGTATAAGTAACCTGTATTGGTTTGTCCTGGAAAATAAACATTTTTAAAATATATGCTCTATAAAGATATGTACATGTACAACTCGAGAGAATACTACATGGTACTACAAAAATGTTCATATGCACCATTGTTCGTAACTCAAATGTTCGTAAGTAGGGGAGTGTCTGTAGCATTTTACTAACCTTGCTGTCATAGGTTTTACAACTGATGTGCTTGTCTGTTTGTGTGTTTTTTGTGTATGCAACCCCCATCCTCTAGGACCTCCACGGGTGTCAGAGAAAGTTGCTCACCGACAGGCGGTCCGCCTCGGCAGTGCCATCAAGCTACCTTGCCCGGTGGAAGGGGACCCTCCCCCACTCATTATGTGGACCAAAGATGGTCGCAACATCCACAGCGGCTGGAGCCGTTTTCGCATCCTCCGCATGGGCCTGAAGATCAAAGAGGTGGAGGCAGACGACACGGGCACGTACATCTGTAAAGCCACGAACGGTTTTGGCAGCGTCAACGTCAATTACACTCTCATTGTCATCAGTAAGTACGGTTGATTATTAGATTAGATTTGATGAGCCTGTATTTGTCTCGCAGTGGAGAAATTTACATTTCACAGCCGCAAAAACAAAATACAGGAGCTGCTGTAAAGGCAGCCACTTTCGCGGCGCCATCTTGAACTCAAAAACAAAATAACAAATAATGTGGCACAACAAAAAAGGCAGAAAGAATTCAATCTTTATCACTTTATGCACCCTCTTTGTTGCATGAAGCAGGTCTAGATGAAACAGGAGAGGATCAAAGCGTCCTTTTCACCAATGTATCAGGGATATCATGGTGAAATATGTACGTCTTGCTACAAGCTAAATGTTGAAAGCAAACACGAAGCTGTAGCATCCATTAACGAAAAGAGATTTTCTCACATCTCCTGTCCCACGTAAATCCGCTTCAATTCCAAGCTGCAGACTGTCCCACAGCACCAACCTTTCTGCTGAACAAAGTGGGGCTGTGAAAATGCTGCCCATTACAGGCGGAAAAAAAGCACAATCGCCCCAGAGCTGTCCAGCGATGGCACCGACTTACGTCCCAAATCAAAAGCAGTGCTGGTATATTCGTGCTGCTGAGAAGGCGCAACCGCTATGTCGGATGTAATAATTTTTTGGGGGGATGGTACGTTGCAAATGGTACAACCACAGTTTTGTTGGGCTTGCCAATGACACTCAAAAAAGCAAAGGTCCACATCTTTTTTTTTTTTTCTGATTGTAAATATGAAAATGCTATTGAATCATACTTTGAAAGACGACGACCCTCCAACCCCTATTAGCCCCCTTGAGATGGTCGAAAGCAAGTGGATTTAAAGAGGTTTAGTGGCGAATCCTTTACCTGGTTGACTGTGTTGCAGCCGCTACCTGTCATTGTCCAAAGTCAACAGCGGCCAAGGTTATTATTTCATACTACTTCATCCTTGATGAATCAAAGCGGATCTGGAGCGTTTCCTCCTCCGTAGGCTACTCACAGTCCGTGCAAATGGGCGGCTTGGTTTTCAGACTGTCACACTGTTTATGAATGAGCCAGAAGGGGTAAAAATGTGGCCGCTAACAACCTTTTGTGTCTGTTTGTGTGTGTGTCCGCGTGCAGCGGGCGTATTTCCTCTTGAGCTCGGAGAGGGAGCTTGATGAATGAGCGAAGCTGAGCGTGAAGGCTATGTTTAGTCTAATTACTCTAAGATGCCTAATTAGGGCCAGAGAATGTTCACTGTCGCTCGCCTTAGAAGAAGAACCATAATCAGGCAGACATAGAAGCGCGACAAAAAGTTGCTTTAATATAATAAAGCGGCTGTGAATAGTGTGGATGCATTTTATTTCCAGTCAAGAGTTCAAAGGGGTGTCTGCTGATTGTGCTAAAATGAAAGGTTGTGGTGGAGGCATACAGCCAGCTTTAATGCCAAGGTTGGATGTGCATTCGCGCGACGCCACATATCATCAAAGTTGCCGGTTCTTCCGTCATCACATCAAGGCCATTCAGAGTTTTTTCTTCCAAACACTTTTAAGTGGGGCTTATTCTAGAATGGCTCACACAACACCAGCGGGGTGGCATTTTAAGCCTATTTGAAGTTCTCTCTGGTCGGCCCGCTATAATTTTTAGCTTTTTTTTTGTGTTGTTGTTGTTGTTGTTGTTCTTTTTTTACATTTGATTGCCACCTTCCCAGTTTAAATATAGATGCTTTCTAGTGGTGCACTAATCTTCAGAGGATAGCCCAGTGGCGTCTATGCACTTTTATAGCGCTTTATCTACACCATATGGTACTTAAAAAAAGAGTAGTCATATATCAAGATGTCTATTAGTCATTTGTTTGATGTTTTTTAATTTTATATATATATATATATATATATATATATATATATATATATATATATATATATATATATATATAATTTTTTGCCTTACAAAATTTTCGGTTTACGAACGTTAAATTTATGAAAATTAAATCTAAGATTATGCACTACTTTTCGGGATACACACGGAGCGCCCGCCCCACCACGGCTGGCGGAGTAATCTTCGGCGGAAGAACACCGGAGCACACGACCAAACAGCGCCCCAGCCGGCCTACCTTTCCACACCCCCTTTATCTGAATGCACACGTCGATCGTTGTGGCATTTTATGCAGACACACGCGTTATCTTTACTAAACTGTATTGACCGTGACTTGTTGCATCAGCCGACATGGGAAGAGAGAATGAGGACATTTACGCCATTGCGCAGTAGATGACAAACGCTAGGTACGGCAAGCCTGTGCGTCCAAACAACCTGTATATAACTGTTGAGGTTAATACACCACAATCGTCTTCAACGATACTTTTGTTGTTATTGTGACAAGTTAAAAAGTACCTTATTTAGTATTTTGGTTACATTCGCATAGTTACATTGGTTTACAAATGATATATATTTAAAATGTTTATTTGAACAAGGAACACCTGCTTTGTTTAGTGTTTCGTGTCCGACAGGAAGTTGTTGTGCGCATACGTTTGCATTCGAAGTAATCCACGGTTGAGTCAAGACGTACACCACCGCTTGTCTTGTGGTTTTTGTTCTGATTCTGTTCTGAAACATTTGATTTGGAAGATTTTTTTTTTTGAGGTTGCCATTTGATTTGGAAGATTTTTTTTTTTGAGGTTGCCCAAGTCAGTGGCCAATGTATCAGTTTTTCTATCATCACAGGATAAAATTACTAATCAAATCCAAACGGCTGCTTTGATGACTTAAAACAAAAAAAAACATCCAAGCGATCATGCGTCAAAATCATGCTTGGGTACCCAAAAATACTGTAGGTAGGCTCATCATTTTGCATTTTTGAGGGGAGACGTGAACGGCGGGGTTGGAGGGTGGCGAGGTGGGTCCTTTCCCCATCTGCCGCGGACAGCCTGTCCTCCCCTAAAGCTATCTGAAGAATCTGGTCAGTCGGTGCAACATGGCGCCTCCTCAATCCCTCCAGCTGGCTGTTTAGGCCTGTTTAGGGTGGTCTCCTGACAACTGGCCCCCATCACTTCCAGGCTTCCCCCTTCCAGGCTCGAGCCATGCCTGCAGCAACCTCCAGGAAGACACATAAACATCGAACCGTCATGTTTATGTTTGGATTTTATTAGCAATAAACTTAGGAATAATTGCGAGCTGATAGCATTCCTATTTTCTGTTCCGGCCTGGGGTGATGATTTCAGGCTAAACAGCGTCTCCTGCGTGTCTCCGATCACCTAAGGAAGCGGAGAGTGATGAACTTTCCCCCCTTACACTATATTGTCGCCATCAACATCTGGAGCTCATTGTGGCCTCAAATCATTCGGGCTTTTTCCTGTGATTCAGCTGGCACAGGAGGCCATGGACCTGTTTCCTGTAGCTGAATTTGTGAATGAAGTGGGAGCGGATGGCGTCAGGCCCCCCAACCCTTCAGCCCCCCCACCCTCCCGCCCCAAAATACTGTAACAAGAGCATGCAAGCATTTCGGCTGGATTGCATTTTAAGCTTTTTTTTCTTCCAGTACGTGTACTCGTGTTCTTGATTCATGACTCCTGGACTTTCACATATTAACTAAGACTTGGCGTGTAAACCTATTTGTCGGCTCCGTAAATTAAAGTTACAGCTTCTATTCAAGAAAGGAGTATATGTGGAACTGTCTGCAGCTTGGAATTAAAGCGGATTTACATGGGACAGGAGATGTAAGACAATCTCTTTCGTCAATGGATGTTGCAGCTTTGTATTTGCCTTCAACATTTACCTTGTGGCAGATGTGCGCATTTCACCATGACATTCCTGATCCACTGGTGAAAAGGATGCTTTGATCCGCTCCTGTTTCATCGAAAACTGCTTTATACAACAAAAAGGGTGCAGAAAGTGCTTAAGATTGAATGACTGTCCATGTATTTTGTCTTGTGTCACATTATTTGTTCTTTAGTTTTTGTTTTTACTTCAAGATGGCACCGCGAGAGTGGCTACCTTTCCAGCATGTCCTGTCTTGTTTCTATTTCTTCCTTTCTTTGACTCTTACTTTCATCACTGTCACGGCTTGGAATTCAAGCGGATTTACATGGGGCAGTGAGACAATCTCTTTCGTCAATGGATGCTACAGCCTCGTGTTTATTTCGTCAATGGATGCTACAGCCTCGTGTTTACTTTCAACATTTGTTTTTGCTGCTGTGAAATGTAAATTTCTCCACTGCGAGACTAATAAAGGCTAATCCAATCCAATCTTTGCTAAAATAACTTTGAATGTGGAGCCATGTCATAGCCTACCCCACTTCTGCCTGCATCATTTCCCCATTGTGGGACGAAAAAAGGTATTCTGATTCTGATTCTGATCATTGAATCAAGACAATAATGGCATGGTTAGCGACAAACCGTGCAAGAAGGTCACCGTTGTTTCCGAAAATTTGCCAAAACGCTGAAAGGAAATTGAGTCCGGGGGGGTCAGAAGAAACCCCCAATGAGGGACCGTGGTGTGTTTGTATTGGGAGGTTCAGGAACCGGAGGAATGTCGAGCGTCTACGTGAGCAACAGAGGGAGATTTCTTCTAGTGCAGAATGTTTTTTAAAGGAATGGCTTATTATAGTTGGCCAGTTGAGGGCCCTTCAAATAGCCGTGACATCATGGCGAAGGCCTGGTGCTGCCGGGGACAAACAAAGGAGGGTTTGTACCTAGAACCCTCCGGAGCTTTCAGGGTTTCAAGGGATGGAGGAACGAGGAGGGAGTAAGGGGGGGGTTAGAAGTCACATCTGCTCTCTTTACCTGACCCAGTGGAACCTCGCAAGGTAGTGCAGCGTGCCAAACTGTATCTAAACAATTTCAACATGTGGCAAAGCAACGTCGGAAATGTTTGTGCGGCAAGATGATGCAAAACTGCAGCATTTTGCCAAGTCACAAATTCTCTCTGTCTTCTGATGCAAAAATAAAGCATACAAATGAAAAGCGGACCGACTGTGGAAAGATGGGAGGAGTCTCTTGTTATGTTCTGGGGCTGATTTGGATTGGATTGGATTAGCCTTTATTAGTTTTGCAGTGGAGAAATTTACATTTCACAGCAGCAAAGTGATGAAAGTAAGAGGAAAGGAAAGGAAGAAGTAGAAAAACAAAATACCAGAGCTGCTGTAAAGGCCGACACTCTTGCGGCACCATTTTGAAGTGTTTTTCTGATGTCAGTTAGGAAACAAAAAAATGGTGTCGGTTGTCCTTTAAGGCAGAGGTCCCCAACCCCCGGGTCGTGGACCGGTACCGGTCTGTGGGTCATTTGGTAGCGGGCCGCGCAGAAAGAATAAATAATTTACATAAAATGAAAAATTACCAGATTACATCCATCTATGACTTACTCTTGACGTATGTCAAAACGCTTGTCTAGGTCACGTGATACATACCGCTCAAATTAGCCCACCGTAACCTAGCAAAATGAGGGAAAAAACAAACGTCTTATTTTGGTGTATTTATCCGCCGGTCCGTGAAAATATTGTCTGACATTAAACCGGTTCGTGGCGCAAAAAAAGGTTGGGGACCACTGCTTGAAGGCATTAATGAGCAAGACCTTGAATCGGCCTCAAAGTTCAGAACAAAACATTGAACATTTCCAAAGTGGCATTTGAATGACCCAAGATCAAAATCTTAATCAACATCTGTGGAGTGGACTGAAACTGGCAGTTTTAAAGCTAAGTAGTTTTCTCCAAGCAAAACACAGGACCGAAAGTTATTCAAAATAGCTTCGATTTCAGATTAAGATCATTGACGCTCCTCCCCTCTCATTTTAAGTCATCACCACCTAATTTCAAAGGTCCATACGTATCGAAAAAACGAGCGATCGGGTTTCAAGTCATTCTACTTACCGTAAGCTATGTCTTAACTGCATGACATCAGTCAGTGACATAAACTCCACTGAGCTCCACTCAGCTGTCTCTCCTGGAAGTATGTTCATGAAAAAATGCATCCTATTTCTTCCAAATCCTTCACAGTCTAGAAATGGCAAATTTTCAGAAATGGCGTCGAAAACGTGCTTTTTGAGTGACACCATTGACTGAAAAGTTGACTGCTAGTTGACTCTCTCCAATCACCAAATCAAACTCACCCATATTCTGTACTTTCATTCAATGCCTTCTTGTTGTTTCACCAGATGACTCTGCTAGGACCGGATTCACCGTGCTCGATGACGCACATTCAGCGCAGGGTTCCGACGGCTTGACGGAAAAGCTCGGTAAGTCTCGTACCATCCCAAGTCACCAATTGCAATGACAGGATCCATTGGAAAAATGAGAAATTCCTTTTATTTTGTGGTCATTAGTGCGCCCCCGCTTTACCCAGCCCGCTAAAATGAGAAAGAGGGTGATCGCCCGACCGGTGGGCAGTTCGGTGCGCCTCAAATGCACGGCCAGCGGGATGCCGAGGCCCGACATTGTATGGCTGAAGGACGACCAGCCGCTGACCGAGCGGGAGGTCGGCGAGGGCCGACAGAACAGGTGGACCCTCACTTTGAAGAACCTGACGCCTGCGCACAGCGGCAGATACACCTGCAGGGTGTCCAATCAAGCGGGGGAAATCAACGCGACCTATAAGGTGGAGGTTATACGTGAGTATTGCAGGAAACGTGATTAAATATACAGTGATACCTTGGTTTACAAACCCCTTGGCTTACGAACTTTTCGGTTTACGAACGTTAAATTTATGAAAATTTTACCTTGGCATACGAACTATTTTTCGGGATACACACGGAGCTGCCACAATGAGTGATGTGTTGTTCGCGAACGAGCCCGTTCTCCTAACAAGAACATGGTGGCTGACTGTTTTGTCCTCTATTCCCTGCCCCCAGTCTTATGTTAAAGCCACGTAATTGGTCGAGAATGCAGAAGTGAGGATGTGGGGGTTACAGACAGAGAGAGATTGAGGCCGTTCTCCCAAAAACAAAATGGCGCCTTCGGTTAAAGCCACGTGATTGGTCAAGAATGCAGCAGTGAGGTGGGGAGTTAAACATTAAAGAGACCAGCAGACAACAGCGAGAGAGTGAGAGAAAACACACACACACACACACACACACACACGCACGTAAGGGAGACGACAGAGCTTGAAACAAAAAACAAAAGTGAAATGGTGAGAAAATGGATAGAAAACAGTCAAATTTGGACTTGTTTCAACTTTGATAGTTCAAAGGCAGAGTGTAGACTGCAAGGTTAAAATATCCCATTATCAGGCCGCACAAATAACCCGCACAAGCCATCTGTACAGTTGATGCAAAAAGCTATCAACCCAGCTAAACAGAACACAATTGATGAGGAACTTGATAAAATTATCACAGAGAAAGCACCGACAAGGGATCATTCCATTCCGGTCACTCCATTCCATCAAACCATCGACCATCACAAAGGTAAATAAAACCACTTTATTATACAGTACAGTTTATTTCTTTAATTATAATACCATAGCAAATTTATTATACATAAAATAAGGTATATTATGTGTCGTTTTAAGGGTTAGAAAATGAGAAAGTAGAAAATTATGTTTTATGAGGACCTGTGAACGGATTATTCTCATTTTAATGGTTTCGTATTGGAAATTATGTTTTGGTATAGACACTTTTCGCCTTACACACTCTGTCTGGAAACCAATTAAGTTCATAAGCCAACACTGTATATTATTAAAATTATTTTTTTGTTGCAACCTGACAAATTTGTGATGATATCACACCTCCTTTTAGTGCGCAAAGGTTTCACGGTTTGCACCAGTGAATGAACAAATTGTCGAGTAACATATTATATTTATTACCGAACGTCATTCTGATTTGTGCTTGAAACGTTCGATGTTCTCCCTGCAGAATAAACATCCTTATATGGGGACATGTTGACAGAATAATTACAGATGTGCAAAGCGCCCATTAAGCACTTCAACATGACATGGAAGTCAATGTAACTCAATGGGAAGATCCCATTCTCAGTTTGAGATGAGAGAAAGTGGGCGGTTCCACTCCAAAATAGAAAACAAATTCCTTTATCCACAGTTTATTTTTTCAAGATGTGCCAAACCCACCCGAAAAACGTGACGCCTGCGTCGCAGTTATCTATCTATCTATCTATCTATCTATCTATCTATCTATCTATCTATCTATCTATCTATCTATCTATCTATCTATCTATCTATCTATCTATCTATCTATTTAGCTTGTTGGTGAGTCTGTTGGTTAGTTGAGTAGTTATTTAGTTAGTTAATTAGTTAGTTGGTTAGTGAGTTAGTTAGGGCAAATATGTACATAAACTGAATACACGAGTGCTTCATGCTCATAATTGCTGTAATGGCAGTTCCGATTTTCTTTTTTTTTTTTTTTTTTTACACAGCGGAAGGACTCTACCGTTTGATACATTCTCTGATGTACTATATCCAATCCTGACTTGTGATCACATCTTTGCCCCATGCTGGATGTATGCGTTTAATCACGTCTATGAGAAGCACATTGAGGAAGCAGGCGGGAGAGAGCGAGGCCTTGTCCCATGGTGCTTGCTCGGAGGACTCGGAGGCGGGTACAAAAGCCACTTTGACTCAAAAGCCCTCCACCCTATCTGGATCTGATTAAAGGCCAGCTGCTAGCACTGTACAACCAGGAGCAGAGAAAGAGAGGAAACTAATCATGCTTATGGTGTTACATGTGCTTCTCCATCCTCCCTGTCTGTTAAGAGTCGTGTAAGCCTGAGGCTCACGCGCGGATAGCAAGCGCCGCCGCGGTAAAAACGTCTCTCTATTTCCGCTATCTCCAGAGAGGACCAACTCCAAACCCGTTTTAACCGGCACTCACCCTCTCAACACGACAGTGGACTACGGGGCCACCACGTCGTTCCAGTGCAAAGTGAGGAGCGACGTCAAACCGGTTATCCAATGGCTGAAGCGCGTGGAGACGAACGAGGAGAGCCGCTACAACTCCACCATTGAAGTGGGAGACCACCATTTTGTGGTGCTGCCCACGGGGGAGGTGTGGTCGCGACCCGACGGCTCCTACCTCAACAAGCTGCTCATTACCCGCGCTAAGGAGGACGACGCCGGCATGTACATCTGCTTAGGTGCCAACACCATGGGATACAGCTTCCGCAGCGCCTTCCTCACGGTGCTGCCAGGTGAGAGCCCGGAAATGCTTCTTTGGAGCAATTCTTTACTCAATGAAGTACAGTAATACCTCGATTTACGAACGGTGGTCGGCTTACGAACTTTTCGGTTTACGAACTTTAAATTTATGAAAATTTTACCTTGGCATACGAACTATTTTTCGGGTTACACACGGAGCTGCCACAATGTGTGATGTGTCGTTCGCGAACGAGCCCGTTAAAACAAGAAAATGGCAGCCGACTGTGTTTGTCCTCTATTCCCCGCCCCCAGTCTTTGGTTAAAGCCACGTGATTGGTCAAGAACGCAGCAGTGAGGGGGGTGAGGGTTACAGACAGACAGGGAGTGAGACTGTTCTCCAAAAAAGAATATGGCAGCCGACTTTTTTTTGTCCTATATTCCCCGCCCCCAGTCTTCGGTTAAAGCCACGTGATTGGTCAAGAACGCAGCAGTGTGGGCGAGTGGTTTAAAGATTAAAGAGACAGGCAGACGACAGAGAGAGAGTGATAAAATGGATAGAAAACAGTGAAATGTGGACTCATTTCAACTTTGATAGTTCAACAAAGCAGAGTGTAGACTGCAAGGTTAAAATATCCCATCAGTCACGCTCCACAAATAACCCGCACAAGCCACCTGTACAATTGATGCAAAAAGCTATCAACCCAGCTAAACAGAACATAATTTATGAGGAACAAGGTAAAATTTGCGCAGAGAAAGCACCTTCCTCATCAAGCGTTTAATGCTGAAGAAACCCGCCACTCCATTCCATCAAGCCATCAACGACCATCACAAAGGTCAATTAAACCACAGTATTATACTGTACAGTTTATTTCTTTAATTATAATAACATAGCACATTTATTATACATAAAATAAGGTATATTTTGTGTAGTTTTAAGGATTAGAAAATTAGAAAGTAGAAAATTATGTTTTATGGGACCTTGGAACGGATTATTCTCATTTTAATGGTTTCCTATGGGAAATTATTTTTTGGGATACACACTTTCCCACGGTTAAATTCTCGTGAATTTAACGTTCGTAAGCTGAAAGGTTCGTTAGCCAAGGCGTTCGTAAGCCAAGGTATCACTGTATAGAGAATCAGTGAAGGGATGCCAGAGTTATATGCTCCCTCTTCTGAGTACCAGTCATGAGTCGAGCAGCAGCATTAGGGACCAGCTGGAGACGCTTCATGGAGGACGATTTATCCAAAAAGTTATTTGAATAAAGATACTTTTGGCTGCAAATAACTGTGTTAAACCACTTTATTGTTGAATAAGAAACATTTTCTTTGTGATGGCTTCTTTTATAGACACCAAGCCCCCCATCATGCCCGTCTTTCCGGCAGCCTCCAGCTCCCTTCCCTGGCCCGTCATCATCGGCCTCCCCGCCGGGATCGTCTTCATTTTCGGCACCGTTCTACTCTGGTTCTGCCAGAGTCGAAAGCAGTGCCCCCCTCCCGGCACCCCCGCAGCCACCATCCCCCACCGGGTCCCGCCGTGTCGCGAGCGGGAACGCAGCTGCACCGCTCCGTCGTCCGGATCGTCCAGCCCGGATAAAGACTGCGTGAGTTCGCTGAACTACGAGGAGTATCTGGCACAACAGCAGCAACTACTTCTCAACCAGGGAGGCGCTGGCATGTCGGCGAAGATATATCCCAAAATTTACACTGACATTCACACGCACACACACTCCCACGTGGACGGGAAAGTTCATCAGCATCAACACATTCATTTCCAGTGTTAGCGGAACATAAAAGGAATTTTTAAAAAACACAACAAAATGCTTCATGGTGGGACGTTGTCATGACGTGGGGAGGGGACAACCCCAAATTGGCCAGTCATAAGACAACATGATGACATTTGGTGCTGTCACTATTATTTTCTCTGTGTGTCGAAATCGTCAGACTCTCACGCCACTAAAGAGCCGCCAGTCTCTGCCCTGTGTACTTAATTTAAAAAGGACTAAGAGTCGTGGTTGGTGGGAGTGTGAATGCAGCTGTTGCGACCTCATGAAAAAAAAAAGGTCTCGTTTGCTACAAAATGGCCGCAGCTCCCGTTTCACCTTCTGGTTCCTCAGCTGTTGCAAAAATGGTACTGGAGGTGTACAAAAGGGCTTGACATGTCCCCTACTCAGGTTGTCCTTTTTTTCCCTCAAAGACGCTTTGTGTTTTAGAGTGCTGACCACTATCTTGTTTTTAATTATATGAAGTAGACAAAATATTCGGTACAACAGCACAATCCAAAAATATAACAAGTCCGAATCAAAATGGAGGGTAATAATACTTAGTTGATTGACGCGGTTAGACAAATACTCTATTAACAGTTAAACACTTCCCTCAGTCAGTTTTGAGGACGAGTAACCAATGTCACTTGATATGTCATCGTTGAGATGATCATTGGAGATCACAAAAATAATTTGTGGCTTTAAAAAAAATGTCTGTTGCTCCTCAATATGAGGACATAACGCCATCAATAATTCTACATTAAGCTCTCATATATAAACTTTTTTCGTTGCAAGTGTGACTTGGCAGGTGACCTGCTCAATTTTAGCACATGGTGCTAACTAACCCTAAAGGTCAAGTTCGATAGCTAAGTGTCAATCAAAACTGAGGAATATTTTTGCTAAGGCAAAAAAAAAAGGTAAATAATAAATTTATTATTTCTAATGTGTACTTAGTGAAGTGTTTGGCAAACTGTACCATCGTTGTCCAAGACTGCAAGGGATTAGCGGAGTGTTACATAAAAGGAGGTGTGATTTTTTTAGCCAAATTGCTACCGTTAGTTTGCGTTCTCAACCAATAACAGTTTGTGAAGCTCCGTTCATTTTGAATCAAACCGAGTCATGAATACTTAATTTATTTTGATTTTTTTATGTATCAAAAAAAGTTTTATTTTCTGTGTCAGACATTTTTGCATTTCCAGTCATGTAATTGTAAGTATTCGTTGTGTTGTTGTGTTTAGTATACAGTATTTGAAAAGCAGTTTATTCACATGTAGTTGATTTAGTTAATGGTGTATGCAAATAGTTCTATTTCTGACAAGCCCAAATTTTCTCTCTTATGAAATCATCTCATTTGGTGATTTGATTAAATGAACAAAACATGTTATGTGTTTGTGGGTATTTCAAGTGTGACCGAGTATGTTTGCGTTTCCATGTTGAGCGCAGTATTGAGCATACTGTTAAAAACATCTAGTACGCTCATGTACGCTAAAGTCAAGTTTACAAATGCCGCATAACCCAACCCTGTCAACAGGTGAGCTGTGATGATCATGAACTTTGTGTGATTTTGGGAACTGTGAAGTCTGCCCAATCTTGACGTCATTTTCAGTGAACGGTAAGTGGGAGTGTAAAACAAAATGGCTGCCAATGACGTGGATAAAAAGAGATTGACTATGCTTAATTTACCGGTTGTGGGCCATCAGAGCCTACAAGGCCTTCTCTGCTGGCCTAAAAATATCTGAATCACAGACTAACGTGGATTATATTTTGTCCATGAATTCTTACTAAATAATTCCAAATTGTCTTTCATCTTCCTTTCATTGCTTTTACCCTGTTGTGCTGCTTCCAGATGTGTGTTATCGTATTTAAGCATTTAACCAATCACATTTCAGACATCATTTGTTACCAGGGTCAGAAATCGACCTGTACACCTTCACAATCAGTTCTGCAATATTCAGAAAGTCTTGTTTTTGAGTTGGTGACGATTCCTGACGTCACGTCACGGAAGGAAGGCCCCTGACCGAGAAAAGGACACACAATGCATTTTGCGATACTTTGTTTGGTTTTTACACTTCGTGTTGATGGGGAAATTAGAAGGAAAACACAAATTAGCCCATTTCCAACGGAGCTTTGGCGCCATCTGCTGCCTTTGTCTGTGACTCGAGCAAGGCAAGACGTCTTTGCGTGACATCACAAACAAGTGGGCGGGACCTTCTGTAACTGGCCGCTTCCGGGTTCAATTTGAAGTCGTTTTTGGACACTTTAAATCATTTTTATTGGTATTTTGCATTTGACCAAAAATATCATCCTGTGTGTTTTGGGTATTTTAGATGTTATACAACGTTTTTCTGATGTCAGTTAGGAAACAAAAAAAGTGGTGTCGGTTGTCCTTTAACCAATCAGAGTACGAGTCGCAAACTATGATTGGCTCGTCACATGAATGGCTCGTCACTAGCCAATCATAGTATCACTAGCCGCTAGTGATAACAGTATGTGACAGGTTAAAAAGTACCTTGTTTAGTATTTTTGTTACTGGTAAAGCAAATCGCAGTTATATTGGTTTACAAATGGTATACATCTAAAATGTTTATTTAAAACGAGGACCAGACTGCTTCCTTTAGTGTTTCATGTCGGACCGATTTACATTGTTGGACAGGAAGTTTTAATGAGCATGCGTTTATATAACCTCTGGGCATTCGAAGTAAACCATGGTTGAGTGTAAATCTACACCGCTGTTAAAGCCATTTTCAAGAAGGACTTTTGAAGAATACATGGACATCATTAAGATTGGACACCTCTGAAGCTAGCAAAAATAGCAAATAATATTGCTATTGTGTGAGGTTATTATTAATCCACACCTTCATAGTACAAATGCAAGCAGTTTAATGACAGTAGTATTTCTTAAATTTCTTCAAGTCACAAGTTATTTCCTGTTCACGGTCACCCTCTAGTGGACATGTAGTAACATCACACCACACTCGCAGCTGATTGATTCAGACGTAGGTAAGAGTGACATGACCGGCCCGCCACTGTAATAACAATAATACGTTAAATTTATAAGCGCCTTTCAAACCTCTCAAAGACACTTTAAAGTCACAGGATAAGAACAAAAAAATTCTGCTGATGAGCAGCGGAACCCAAACGTACCAGCATTCACTCAACCCGGAAGTAATTTACCCACCTGCGCAAACACGCCCCCCAAACACTGACAACATTAATTACAAATACACAGACGAAATATTTAAAAGGTACAATTTAAATAATAGCCTAATACTCTGAGAACGTCTGTTGGCGGGCGTGTATCTTGATTGGTGATGGCATACACTTTTCTTTTTCGTCCCTCACTTTTTATTTTACAGTCGACCCCAACGAGACGACCAACGGCCCTTTTCTCATTTAAGCAATTTTAATTAATGTCCCCTTTTGGAGCGACAATTTCCTTTCAGTGTTATGGAAGCACATTGTCCCACTGTGGGAGGGAAGTGAGCAGACTTTGCGATGACTCCCAGAAGAAGAAGGGCCGCATTGTGGACCTGCTTGGTTTAGCTTTTATCCGGGGGTTTTGCACGAGGACGACGACGGAGAGGATTCACACCCCCCCTGGCCACAGGTGTTTCAAATGTTGTTTTAAAATTGACATTTGAATAAATGTAGGAACATGGTTAGGTCTCCGATACAGTCATATATGTAAAATCTTACGATTTGGTCGGGAGACTCCCGACTTTGACCACAATGTTCACTTGGTAAAGCAACTATTGACACAATACAGATAGTTATAATTTCTAAGGTGAAACAAAAGGAAATGTAAAAAAAAACTAAACAAATGTTTACACTAATTGAATATATATATATATAAGAGCATTTTATGTTTTGTTTACTTCTAATTTTCACTTACACGCTCACATTTAACATGTACCAGAGTCGCGAGTATGAAAATGTCCCGATTTATGATTTCTGAAACGTAACATGTACAGTTACATTAGTTGGTAACCTTAACTCGTCAAATAACTTTTTTTCGTGACCTATTTGGTTTTTATTTCCGTTATTGTTGAACGTTTTATTGGTCTCACTGTGCTCGTATTTTAAGGGCTACTTCGGAAAACTAGCATTTATGCTAATTCCGGCGCATTTATAATACGTACATCATTTAACATCGTTTGATGTTTTATGTTGCCTTGATTAATGTGCACCGTCCCAGTGAAATAAAATAAAAATAACCAACAATAAGGAGTAAATGAAATGTATTATAAAATGCTTGCTTTAGAAGCCTGCATGTGCTGGTGCCCCAGCAGTTTGGGAGGCATGATGAGGCTTGGCCAAATTGCACCAGATAATAATACTTTTCATTCATTTCATTTCATTTCTAAGCGCCTTTCAAAACTAAAGGTCACTTTACAGTCACGGGATACGTTTTGCGCCAGCATTCGCTCAACCTGGAAGTAACTCAAATATATAGAAAGCTAGCTACCTAGTCAATAGATAGCTAGCTAGATAGCTAATAGGTAGCTAGTGAGATAGCTAGCGAGATAGCAAATAAGGGGCAGTGTGGTCAATGACAAGAAATAGGCTGGGAAAAAAAACAATTTCTGACCCTTATTGTTTTACAAAAGTGTGTCGCCTATATATTAAGACATCCAGAATCAGTTTAAAAAATATATATGTCTCTGCTAGGTAGAATACAAAGTATTTTACTCTCAGGTAGTGTAAAAACCTGAAATTGAAAACGAATGTAGGCAAATGCTCCCTTCTGGTGCCTCTTTCTGTACATTACAAGCAGACTATATGTACATTACAAGCAGACGGTGTACTATAATTCTTACGGATTCACACACACAAAAAAAACAGCATAGTTTGAACAAGTTAATCATCTTTATTTATATTTTACAGTATTGTAAAAACATTGACAAAAGAACAAAATGTACCGAAACAAGAATGAAAGTGATAAGACCAGAAGCGAACAGACAATGAAATATGTACAAGTGCAGTCAAATCAACCCTTTTGGACGTTGCTGATGAGCTCATCACATAGTTTGGTCAGCTCTTCAGCCTCCTTCACCTACGAAATGAAATAAGCATTTTTTACTAAAAAAAAAAAAAAAAAAAAATACATACAGTAAAGTCTCGTTATATCGATATCGGATATATCGATAGTCCCGGTTATATCGATACTATTTCTATGCACGCACGGAGAAAATTACATGCAAACAGGGTCGGATATATCGATAGTCCCGGTTATATCGATATTTTTTCAGACTCCCTTGAATATCGATATAAGGAGACTTTACTGTACTTTAATTATAATACCATAGCACATTTATTATACATAAAATAAAGTATATTTTGTGTAGTTTTAAGGCTTAGAAAATTAGAAAGGGGGACCTGGGAACGGATTATTCTTATTTTAATGGTTTCCTATGGGAAATTATTTTTGGGGATACACACTGGGAACCAATTAAGTTCGTAAACCAAGGTATCACAATCCATGACAAATCAACACGATCACTGACTTCATCATAATGTATGAAGGTAAAGGTGGGCGAATGCTTCAAAATTCAATAGAAAAAATTTCAATAAGTAAAAATGTAATCAATACATTTTGGCCAAGTCTGTGTCATCGATTCAAACATGTTTGAGTATATTCACCTTCTGATCCAGGTTCTTCTCCAGCGAGTGCACTTTCATCTGCTCGCGCCGCAGCTGGACTTGCAGCGCCGACACTTCTGCCTTGTTTTTGGAGCGCACCTCAGCAATTTCCTCATTGGCTCTATTGGGAGAGATCAAGCGTTGAGGTGAGCGAGGGAAGATTCGTTTAGATTGACTCTCACTAACGACGCAATCTTTTGATTGTTTTTTTTTTTTTTTACTGGCTAATTTTTTCCTCGGCGTGGGCTTTCAGGGTTTGGTAGCGCTTCTCGTCCTTCTTGATCCTATCCAGGTAGTCCTGAGCACAAGCCTTTAGGGTTTCCTCATTCTGCAAACGGAAACGCGATTGATCCAATGTCACATGGCACAGACGCTTGGTTGATGTTATTCAACCAAGAAAGCGATTTTTACCTTTTTGTAACCCTCGATGATTTCCTTGTACTTTTCCAGTCGTCTAAAAAGATCCGAGAGCGATCTCTCCATGGCGTTGAGGTCACTGGAGACCTGCTCTTTTTCCAACAGGACCTCGTTGAGCTTAGTCTGCGATACCTCGCGTTCCTTTTCTTGGTCCGCTGAACGACAGCCGTAGAGAGACGTACATTTTTTTTAGCCACAATGCTCGATCATGTGCAATTTATTTGAAAACTCACCCATCATTTTCGCAATGAGGAGCTCGAATTCTGCAATTATTTTCCTGTTAGAAAAGGGCAAATCTCAGCTTTTATTTATAAACAGTGCTATGTCATGAAAAATGTGCACCCCCCCCCCCTACCTCATTTCCTGACCATCGCCATGTAACTGGTCGTACTTTGCGCACAGTTGATCCTCTTTTGTCTTGGCCTGTCGAAAAAGACAAGTTTACTTTAGCATAGATGTCTAGCTATATTGCTAATAGAAAGAAGTAACAAATAGACAGAAAGCTAGCCATCTATTAGCTATATAGCTAGCTAGCTATTAGCTGGCCATATTGCTAACAGATAGAAGCAACTCAAATAGGAAGCTAGCTATCTATTAGCCATATAGCTAGCTATCTATTAGCAAGGTGTGTCGCTAATAGATAGAAGGAACACAAATTGATAGAATGCTAGCTATATATTAGCTATATAGCTAGCTAGCTATTAGTGGTATAGCTAGATAATAGATCTTTTCCTTTCGGCTTTTCCCTTGAAGAGGTCGTCACTGCAAATCAGTGTCCTCCATCTTTAGAGGTTTGATCCGCATGTTTGTTTTGCCAAGCTTTTATTTCTGATGCCCTTCCTGACACAACCCTCTGTATTTATCCAGGCTTGGGACCGGCACAAGAAGACTTATGTCCCTTTGTGACTACAGAACAAGCCACTAGCTAGATAATAGATAGCTGGCTATATCGCTAATAGACAGAAGTAACTCAAATAGATAGAAAGCTAGTTATCTATGAGAAAGCTAGTTATCTATGAGCAATATAGCTAGCTATATCGCTAGTATATAAGTAACTCAGATAGAAAGCTAGCTATCTATTAGCTATATAGATAGCTATCTATTATCGGTATAGCTAGGTATCTGAGCTACATAGCAATCCATCTATCAGCGATATAGATAGCGATCTATTATCTAGCTATATTGCTAATAGATAGCAGTAACTCAAATACATAGAAAGCTCGTTATCTATTAGCGATATAGCTAGCCATCTATTAGCAATATAGCTAGCTATATTGCTAATAGAAGTAACTCATATATAGATAGAAAGCTAGCTATCTATTAGCAATATATATATATATATATATATATATATATATATATATATATATATATATATATAGCTATATCACTAATAGCTATCTATTTGAGTTACTTCCAGGTTGAGTGAACGTTGGCGCACGTGGCTGCCGCTGCTCACTCACAGAAAAACTTATCCTGTGACTGTAAAGTGACCTTGAGATTTTTGAAAAAGGCGCTTAAATAATTTTTGTTATTATTCCCCCGGCCCCCCGAGAGACAGTTGGACATAACAAAACGACACAAGGAGGTGATGGGCATTCACAAAGCGGCAGTAGGAGAAACATATTATCCGAAGTAAGGTCATACCTCAGCCTGGATTTTAGCAACGGCTGCATCCATGTCTTTCTGACTGTACTTGAGCACGTCAATGATATCTTCTGTGTTTGCAGGCTGCGAGAAGGCTGGAATGAGGCTCTCCAGCATTTGGGGGGTCTGCAGGACAGGTCAACAAAAACACGGTAAGCATTTGATTTCATGTCCCCAGTCACCACGAGTCAATGAAAAAGGAAAAAAAAAAAATCCATTTTAAATGTTCTTTACAACCAACAATTGGTGATGGGCGGACTGATGAAACAAGTGGTGACTCACGGGAGCTGTAGTAGAGTCTTCAGCCATCGGTAGGGTTTCAAACCTTAAATTAGAACAAAATGCCACAGTTGAGATTTTAAAACATGACATAATTTGCCCCTTTGTTAATATTCATACCGTGAAGCCAGAGAAGTAGGGTAAGGAGCCTGTGATAGAAACCCAGGAGCGCCTCCACATTTTTTCGGGCTGTCCCTCAACAGGGGGTCGAACTTTAGGTACAAGGACTGTTTGCGCAGTGCTGACTCCTTGAACTGATTGCATAAAAAAAAAAAAAGTGAAATATTTCAACAAATAAAACATTGGGAAATTGTGTAAGATTGCTGACAGATTTATTAAATCACTCACGCTGCTTGAGCCAAACTGTTCGAGGTAGTCGATTTGCCCCTCAAAGTTGTTGCACATGACTAAGGAAGAATTAAAAGAAATAATTGAGCCAGCTTGAACTAAAAAAATATTTCATATGTGATAACAAAAAATAAAGAATAACTCACACAATTCCTGCACAAACATACAATGAGAATCCAAAAACTGTTATGTCCAAACTTGAGCAAGAAGTCCTTCCACGTCATTTCATAACTTTTGGTATTTTTGTTTTCATTTTATTCTTTAATTTCAGCTCCCACATAAACCAGAAATTATGGTATACATTTTCTTCAGTGAAAGTCCTCCTTATGCGAGCATGAATTTGTGGTAAAAATAATTTAAAAAAATGCTAATTGGAAAGCAGCTACATGCAATACCAAGTTGAAAAGATGATTTAACAATATGCAGTGATACCTCGGCTTACGAACTTAATTGGTTCCCAGATAGTGTGTGTGTAAGGCGAAAAGTTCGTCTGCCAAACATTTATTTCCCATAAGAAACCATTAAAAATGAGAATAATCCGTTCTCTTGTCCTCATAAAACATAATTTTCTACTTAGTAAGCCTTAAAACGACACAAAATGTACCTTATTTTATATATAATGTGCTATGGTATTGTAATTAAAGAAATACTTTTCTGTATAGAAGAGTTGTTTTATTTACCTTTGTGATTGTCGTTGATGTAGTTAATGATATCCGAGTGAAGTTGCCGTGCTTTCTTGGCAATAATACCCTCACTCACTGTCCCCTGCTAGCTGCTTTTCGTTAAACCAAATCAACAGAAGCTTTTTAACATCATCAATTGCCTGAGACCGTTGCTTAGACAACACAGAAACACCCATAGCCACACGTAGCAATAGCCGAATTAGCATACTGGTACTGGGACACTAAGTCACACAAAGGCACACCTTGTTCGTGTTTTTCGATGATCTCCTTTTCTTTTATGTCCTCTCCGGCTTAAGGCGAGCCCTGTGGTGGTTTTTTTTTTCGGTCTCATAATGGCAAAAGTACTCCACTCGATAACAAACCACGTCTGCAGTCAAAGAAAGTGGGTGTAGAAAACTAGTCCGTCAGCCACCGTGGCACTGTTCGACCGTGTGGTTTGGTGTTCATCCGCCAAAAACTAGTCCAGCAGCCACCGTGGCGCTGTGTGGTTTGGTTCGTCCGCCGAAAACTAGTTCGTATGGCAAGATTATTTTCTCACGAATTTCGTAAGGCAAAAAGTTCGTGAACTAAAGCATTTGTAAGCCGAGGTATCACTGTACAGTAAAGTCTCGTTATATCGATATATCGATAGTCCCGGTTATATCAATACTATTTCTATGCACGCACGGAGAAAATTATATGCAAACAGGGTCGGATATATCGATAGTCACGGTTATATCGATATTTTTTCGGACTCCCTTGAATATCGATGTAACGAGACTTTACTGTATATAAAAAATAATGATACAAAAAAATGTACTCACACTCAGTGCCAGGCACAAACATTTCAGTAATGTTTGAGGGGCTAGTCTGCGGTTGTTGTTCGGCTAAATCGTCTGCAACCTTCTCAGCTTTGCTGGGTGAATCCCACTCATTGAAACAAGCAGACTCCTCAACTTTCTACCAGTAACAGAAAAAATTATATTATTATAGACGGAATAACACAGAATGGTCGTTAATGAGGCAACGGTTCACTGTACCTGCTCTTGTAGCGCTTCAGCGGTGGCTTCCGGAGTAGAGGCGCTCTCATTGGCCCTACAAATAAGAAAGATGCATATTTCAAGGTCAACTGCGAGACAAAAAAACTCCGGGGAGATTTTTTTCGGATGTTGGCATACTGAGCAGGTGTCTCAGGTGTGGTGTTGTGTTCAGGGTTGGGGTCCAGATTGTGCTTAGGAGAGTTGCTGACGTTGGAATTTGTGCCAAAGGGGTTAAAGTTGGGGTCATCGAACTTTTCAAGGTCAAAAGAATACAAGGCTTTGGGGGCACTGGCATCGTCGCTGGCCGACGACTTGTCCGCATCGCCCGCTGCCGCCTTGGTGTCGGAGGAAGACGTCCCTTCTTTGGACATGTGTCCAGGTGGTTTTCTGCCAAATCTCTTAGGCGGGGGTTTCTGTTTGACCTGGCCGCAATCAAAGTTGGACTCCGGTTTGATCGGACCTGCCTCGGTGGGCGAGGCTGCGAACGCCGGCTCCGAATCGGCGTGTGACTCATGGATCGCTTCTTGGACGGTGATCTCCTGGATCGCTTCTTGGCCGGTGATCTCCTGGATCGCTTCTTCATCTGCAGGTTTTATCGGGGATTCCTCCGCGGGGGTGTCACTATCTGCTGCCTTGCTCGACAGGACTGGGGAATTCTGGATTTTAGAGCCCCCGGTTGCAAAAGGATCACAACTGTCAAAATCAAAGTCATAAGTGCCTTTTGCTAAAAGGGGCGTATCTTCCTCCAAATCCAGAGACTTTTTGTCGCCTCTGGGAGGTGTCTTAGCGGGGTCAGGATCTTGGTCCACGGCCGGGACCTTCAGCACCGTGACCACGCTGCTCTCCGCAGAGCTGACCTCGGCGGAGACGTTGACGAGGGAGCTCTCCACCGAGCGGGTGAACGGCAGAGTCTCATCCAACATCAAATCTTGGGGCTCCTCACATTTACTCTGTGGTTGTTTGGGAGAAGGGTTTTCAACAAGAGGCTTCGGAGGGGAGACAACCATCTTATTAGAACCCTCAAAAGGGTTGATGTCGTCCAGGTTGTCCAAGTCTAACTGATAAACTCCTTTGCTTTGGATTGGCATATCGTCATCAGGATAGGAAGTCGATTCTGTGGCAAAAGAAAAGAAAATGAGAGTATATAACATCTGCTTTTTCGGCAGCCGAACATGCCAGCACTGTTTTTAATTTGGGAGGAATATCAATGCCATTTTACTGTCATCGCTGGACAGCTTTGAGGCGATTGTGCTTTTTGGGGCCTTTAATGGGCAGCATTTTCACAGCTCCGCTTAGTTCAGCAGAAAGGTCAGTGTCGTTGGACAGTCTGCAGCTTGGAATTGAAGCTGATTTACGTGGGACAGGAGATGTGAGACAGTAACTTTTCGTCAATGGATACTACAGCTTGGTGTTTGCTTTCAACATTTAGTCATTTCTAATTACAGTAAAGTCTTGTTATATCGATATCGGTTATATATAGCGATAGTACCGCTTATTACGATACTATTTCTATGAACGCAAGGAGAAAATTACATGCGCGCAGGGTCGGATATATCGATAGTCCCGGTTATATCGATATTTTTTCGGACTCCCGAGAATATCGATATAACGAGACTTTACTGTAATTTAATTGTCATATATTTACATGATCCAAGTTAAGTTACTTCCGGGTTGAGTGAAGGCCTAGCTAGCTATCTGTTAGCTGTCTATTAGCCAGCTAGCTTTCTATCAGAGTTACTTCCGGGTTGAGTGAAGGCCTAGCTATATATCTGTTAGCTAGCTTTCTATCCAAGTTAGTTCTATCTGGCTAGCTAGCTAGATAGCTTTCTATCAATTGAGTGAACGCTGGCGCGTATGACTGCCGCTGCTAACCAACAGAAAAACTTCTTTCTTTCCCCTTCATCACTTTGCTTCTGCGAAATGTACATTTCTCCACTGCGAGACTAATAAAGGCTAACCCAATCCAAGAAAAACTTTAACCAAGTGAGCACCCAAATTATAGCAACAAATGTGACCACCACAGGGCCTAAGTCAAGAAGTACCACCTGAATATAAGTTCTAGCATTAAGACAGCAAAATAAAGCTCCGAAGCCCAATCTGCGGTAGAAACATTCCTACTTGTACTCAAATTAGTAATCAGTCAGGCTGCACCAATTTGATAAGTCCAAAATGAGAACGAGTGAGAGCCAGACATTTCACATGAAAAGACTTTAAAAAAAATAGGCTAAAAATTATCCTTTTTAAAGAACAACAAGAATACTACAGTACCTTGTGCGGGACCATCTTGTTGGTTTGAGATCTCTTGTGGCACAGTGCTGTAAAGGAAGAGGAACATTTTTTTTCTTTTAAATGGTTCTTTGCGCCATAGACGTATTGTAATGTAGTGAACGCACATACATTGTAACGTCCAAATTCAGGGACTCCAGAGCTTTTGTGCACTCATCCACACTTGTCATTTGAAGCACCTTTGCAGGAGATAGAATCCTTTTCGTAACTGGATCCCTTCGCGGTGTCTGGAAACAAACCTAAACAGCATAGAAAGGTTTAGTGATAAGTAGAATGTAAAAAAAAAAAGTTAAGAGAAGGCTTGTGATGGCGTGCTAGGGTTACCTTCACGCCTTTCGGCATAGCCTTGCTGGGGAGGTTCTCTGTCTGCCGCAGGATGGACGGCCTCCCGGTCGGCTGGTCGAGCTCAAAAATGTCCCCGCTTGTGCTGCTGTGTTTTCCTCCTCTGGGGCAGACGCCGCGGTTCTCATCGTTCACCTCAACAGAGCTCATCCTGTGTGCACAGAGGAACACGGGTTATCCACAACTCACACATACAGTGGGGTGCAGGGTGGGGGGTGTTTGGTAAACCTGCACCCAGTTGATAAGAAAATGTCAAAAGTGGTACCAAAATGACGATGAGTGAAAGTCAAAGGTTCTGCCTGAGAAGTAGAGGTTTTGTGTGAAGCACAATTTTCTGAATAAAACGACACAGAGAAATTGCTACGTTTGACTATTCTTACAAGAATGGGAACCCCAAATAATACATTTAAGTGTGTACATTATCACTGCGTTTAAAATTGTATACTATACACTACTTTAAAAATAGTTTGGTGTAGCCTGTCCCCATGCGGCCAATTTTGTTATGTAAACGCGAAAACGACGCCCTAATAAATTGTACATCACGTGACATCGTCACGAGTTGAACCCTGTCAAATTTTCGCATCGCGTTGTCACGGACAAAATAAAACAACGTCATTTGGTCATCATTTGAGAACAAAATATACGTCTTTGTCACATTACGAAATGTGGACACCCATGTCGTTTCAATTCATTGTAGTCGACGCACGATGAAACGCAAGGAAACCTTAGAGGTGGATTGTACAAGAAAATATATTCAAACGTAACAAAGCGAATTTATAACATCCCTTTTACCGCTTGCGTTCGTTTGAGCACACATTGTAGATGAACGGTATGGTAACAGTTATAATGGTAGGCAACTTTAGTTCGATAGTCCCGGTAAATTCGCCAAACAATGATGGGAATCAATAATTAGCTCGTAAAAACAACAACCCACAAACCTGATCTGCCACGTACCTCAAATCGAACTCCCCGAAAAGAAAATCCCGAATGGAAAATAAGACAGACTGACTTGCCTTCGCGAACCTCTCGAGTTCCCGGTGAGAGAAGACGGTTTGGATTTTAAACGCTGTGGAAAGGACCAATAAGGTTCTTTGAGCATTCGTACGAGCCAATCACGTGCAACCCGGAAATGACACATCTACGCCTGTCCCCCATAATATAAAACAAAGCCTACATTATTCATAGTTCAGACTACACTACATTATTTTAAACCTCAAAACGAAATCTGGTCGGACTAATCTCTAGTGTATTTAATAATTTATATTTGCTTATTTTAAAAACACTTTCAAATTCAATCATGTATTTTGTTTTGATTTGTACTACCCGTGATTATTAAAACACACACACATCATCCTTCGATTTAGGCATAATTATTGAGTGTTTAAAATGTGTTTTAAGTGTAGCCTTCATTCCAGGCACGAAGCATTACATATTCAGCAGTACGTTTTGTGGCCTTTATTTTGTAATTATAAAAAACGCTGAGTCAATTATTGGGGGGTGATTTACCTCACTAAATAACGATGGTAGATTTTATTGTAAATAAAAAAATTACAATTGTGGTGTAATCGTGGACAATAACATTACAGGGTCACTTGATGACGACATCAACAAGGGGCGGGGCGTCGAGAACCAGACCATAGTTTCACACGTTAACAACAGTTTGAGCCACCTGTGCCTCATTTGATAACTCGACAAAAATAACATGCAATATCTGTACATACATATTCATAATTTTTCAATAGAAATTCATAAAGTATTGGTTGATTGTTTATTTTAAATAATAATAAAAAACATAGAACATCAATTTCGTGTGTGCCCTGCGATTGGCTGGCAACCGTTCAGGTTATCCCCGGCCCGATGCCTGAAGACAGCTGGGATAGGCTCTCTCATTCAAATTTTTACAATTCAATGTTGCCGCCGAGTGCAATCCACAGGGTGGCAGTACTCAACGTTACAGAGACAAGCTGCCCCTAAATCACCAACGAAGAAAAACAACAGGAAGCACAAGCCAGCTGCCCGCCAAATTTGCTTGTAAACAAAGTTGGCCCCCTTTTAGCCCCACAAACTATGAAGAATTTGGACGTTTACACATAAAAACGAATTGTTTCATCCCGTTTACAATGAATTCATTCGGAAAAGGTAATAAATATTGATTAACTTAACGGACTGCGTCAGTTCAGCAACTAACTACTTAAATGCCACTACGATGTTTAAAGAAATGGACATTTTTTCCTGGCACGTGATTGTCATGTCTGTGTGGAGTTGAAAACATTACTTAATTCCGTCAAATGTGTACATTTTATGTAACTCGTTAAGTTTTATCGTGAATGTATCACACAAGAAATGCATGTGCTTCATTTCCAGGGGCTGGCGATTCCAACCAGTTTGTTGGCAGGTAATCGCACGAGACGTGACAATAAATAGCCGTATTCCCCGTCACAATCAAATCACACATATTGTCAACCATATTTCGATAGTCATAAAACATATCACAGTCATTATTTACATATTTCAAGAGATTACATACTTTAGAGCAAACATCAGGATGTAAATAGACAGTACAGGTGGTAACTGCAACACGTGTTAAATTGTGGTCTTCCAGCGGTGACAGTGATTCAATCAAAGTTTTTGTCCGAGTACGACCCCTGACCAAGGACACTGGACTAACCACAGATGGAGATCAAAGCTTGTGTCTCAAAGTCACCTCACCAAACACCATACGTCTGCTCGCCAAACCGGAACCGCGAACCTTCACCTATGACCATGTTGCTGACATGGATACATCACAGGTTTGGATGATTTTTTTTTCCTAATATTACTATTTGCCATACTGGAGTGTCTTTGTGAATTGAACCTTGGGTTTCGGTCTTCAACAGGACTCTGTTTTCTCCAGCGTGGCCAGGAATATTGTGGAGTCATGTATGAATGGATACAATGGAACCATTTTTGCCTAGTAAGTTCATGATATAGTCAAAAGGGCAGATTACAGGAGATTTTTCTTTTTTTTTTGCTGTTTAAGATAGTGTTTTACTAAAATGTGTGTTCCATGGCTTTGTTAAAAATACCTCATGAATTAAGAAAAAAATCCTGCATGATCCCATATGTGTGGCCTAGCTCGCTCATTAGCTATTCTTATTTTTTCTACAGCGGGCAAACAGGATCTGGAAAAACTTTCACAATGCTCGGTGAGAATTCAGGTTCAATTCAGTGTACTATTGGTGTTGTACTCACGGCAATAAATCCATTATATTCCACTACTAGGGCCCTCTGAGTTGGACAACTTTACGGATGAATTGCGAGGTGTTATTCCTCGCAGTTTTGAGTACCTGTTCTTTCTCATAAACAAGGAAAAGGTAAATTTGAGCGGTGCCATTCCATCATCGTAAACAGAAAATTTAGACCATGGCTTGTTACATGTTTTTTTCAATCCATTTCCCTTTCAGTCCCAGTCCAAAAATTTTCTCTGTAAATGTTCATTCATTGAGATTTACAATGAACAAATCTTCGACCTCCTGGACACGGCCTCCGCCAGCCTCTTTGTCAGAGAGAATATCAAGAAGGGTGTGTTTGTGGAGGGGGCGTTAGAGAGGTTTGTCAGCTCTGCTGCTGAAGCGTACCAGGTAAGAATTTGTAATCAGACGAATCAGAGAAAATGAACGTTATCATTGCCTCTTTTGTGTGTATGGTTATTATGCCCTGTGACTTGTAGGTGTTGTCTCGCGGCTGGCGTAATCGCAGAGTGGCCTCCACTTCCATGAACCGCGAGTCTTCCAGGTCTCATGCTGTTTTCACCATGACTCTGGAGTCCAAGGAATCCATCAACGAGGTGGTGAACATTAGAATGTCTCAGCTGAACTTGGTTGACCTAGCTGGCTCAGAAAGGCAGAAAGACACACATACCGAAGGCTCCAGGCTTAAGGTGACGATTTTTGTTTGTTTCTAGAATTGATTATTTGATCAACTGTCCCCTCGATTCATTTCATAATTGAATTAAAACAATGATTCAAGTTTACAGAAAAGTCATTTTTACTCATGATGGTTGGCATACATGTTAAGTCTCACGATTTGGTTGGGAGATTCCCGATTTTGACCACAATACTCACACCTCATGATTTGAGAGCCAAATCACCCGGTTCATTCTCTCATTGTTCACCGTTTTGTAATAATACCATTCGCCCCGATTTAAAAAGTGACTGAACTACGAATAGCCTCCATCGCCATCATTTTCTGCCGGTGCTTGAAAAATGACAATCGAAAATAGCTCGTCTCGCAGTGCACGTGATCTCATACATTCGAGAACAGCAGACGAATAAACATGGCGGATAGTAGCAGTGAGAGTGCAAAGCGTCCTGCAAAAAATAAAGAAGATATGAATGTCAATTTCAGTCAGGTTGACAAATTGAATATTCTTGGATAAGAGCAAGCGATCGTGGAGTTTGATTTGCATTTTGTTTAATATGTTGAGTGCAAATTTTGGTCAGCCATGGTGGAAAAAAACGTGAAACAGAACAAAACTGTGTAACGTGGAATTAGTAAATAGTCGATGGACAATCAACGCAAAGAGAGCAATTTAGGATTACGTAAAAAAAACCACAAGTCATTTTATAAAGCAACTCTTGACACAATACAGACAGTTAATTTGTAATGTGAAACAAACAAAAATGTAAAAAAAACCACACATTTTTGTACTAATTGAATGTATAAATAAACAATGAAAGCATTGTTGTGTTTTATTTACTTGTAATTTCCACTTTGGTAACGCTCACATTATATTAACACGCACCACAGAGTCGCGAGTATTAAAATCTCCCGATTTATGATTTCTGAAACTTAACATGTATGCACTATCTTAACCGAATACTGTTTTGTGGTTTACTTCTGTTATAGGAGGCCAGCAGCATCAATCGCTCCCTCATGTGTCTTGGTCAGGTGATCATGGCTTTGGTCGATGTATCCAATGGGAAGAACCGCCACATTTGTTATAGAGAGTCCAAATTAACTTTCCTGCTACGGGTGAGTCACTTCAGAAGCAAATTAGGGGACGCAGCCATTCATGACGACGGCCAATTTTTGCAGCCCTCTGCCAAGCTATTTATTGAGATTATATGCAAATTTAACGGACAACCGACACCATTTTTTTGTTTCCTAACTGACATCAGAAAAATGTTTTATAGCATCCAAAATACCAAAAAGTGATATTTTAGTCAAATGCAAAACACCAATAAAAATGACTTAAAGTGTCCCAAAACTACTTCAAAATGACCTCAAAAAGTTTCAGTTTCAGAACGTCCCGTCCCCTTGTTCGTGACGCCAAGACTTCTTTCCTTGCTCGAGAATCAAAACATTGGCTTCAGATTCGGAGAAGAGGCATTCTTGTTACTCATCCAGTTATGAATATGATTCAAATAGTTCTGAAGAGGAAGGCATAAATGTTTGCAATCGATTAAAGAAGTCCTTCCGTCTCATTTTGAGGCGTCTGGACTCCAATGTAGCTCCCAGAAAATGCACAATATGGCGCCCATGCTCCGTTGGAAATGGGCTGATTTGTCTTCTGGGAATTTGTGTCAACTAGTATCAAATAGTAGTCTTGTTGCAACACACAACAATTCACCATCGCGTTATTTATGTTTTTTTCTTCTAATTTCGCCATCAACACGACGTTTTCAGACCAAACAAAGTACCCAAACTGCATTGTGTTTCGCTTTCTCGTTCAGGGGCGTTCCAGACGTGACGTCACGTCAGGCATCATCATCAACTCGAAAACAAGACTTCCTGAATATTCAGCGCGAGTCTTAAAACGTAAAATATAGCTATATGCGATGGAAATCTTTGTAAAATACGCTCAGTAGAAGTAATTTCAAGTGATTTTACAAATTATGGACACAACTTGTCCTGAGGCGTCGGTTGTCCTTTAAGTGATACAGTAGTAAAACACAGTCTTCTTGATTTGAATACCACTCCCTTGACCGTCCCAAGCACCCACATTCATAAAACAACAGAACGTAGACATTTTAATAGGTTGTCCTGTCCATGAACTGATAGATTTGTAACCTGGCGAATGACGTCTTCCTGTGAAGGAGTTTACCAAGTCCTAAAATAATCAAAGGCCAGATCTACATGAGGATGACAGTTTAACAGACTTTGTCTGTTCATCTCCGATTGATCCCAGATCTTCTGTGCTTCCATTGTGGGCCTTGTGTTAGGTGGCATGAAATTTTTGAATATGATAACTTTTTTTCTTTCTATTCTCCATCACATCACATCGAAGATTTTCTGATGTTTCAGGACTCTCTTGGAGGAAATGCAAAGACTTACATTATAGCCAACGTTCACCCTGGATCAAAATGTTTTGGAGAAACATTATCAACGTTACAATTTGCCCAGAGGGCAAAGCTGATCAAGAACAAGGTATGGCTCTTATTAAAAAAAGTTATTTTACAATTACTTTATAGCACTTTAGAGTATATTGTTGTGATTTTTACAGGCCATTGTTAACGAGGACACCCAAGGAAATGTAAGACAACTCCAGGCTGAGGTGAAGAAGCTGAAGGAGCAGCTTATGCAGGCTCTCTCATCTCAGCAAGTGGATTGTGGGAAAGATGTAGCACCCGGAAGACCAGGGCTCCTCAACTCAAGTAATACTCAAAGCACAATTCATAATTTGATAGTGTTTGTGTCAAAATAATAAATGTTCTTGTCTCACCAGAACTCTACGTTGACGCTCAACATGGCTCCTTGTACAAAAGCAAGTTTATGGCTGCTGTTCGTTTGTGGAAGAAACGAGAGGAAGAGAAGACGGTATAGCACAGTTTTTGATTTATTTTTATTTTGGATTGGATTGGATGTACCTCGCAGTGGAGAAATTTAAATTAAATAATTTTTTTTAAAGCTTTTTGTTGTTTACACACGTATCACATATGGGTGAGATTTTGGGTAAATGTGGGGATGTATAAAATGTTTGTTTTAAGAGAATTATGGGATTTGGATTGGATTAGCCTTTATTTAGTCTCGCAGTGGACACATTTACATTTCACAGCAGAAAAGTGATGAAAGTAGGAGGAAAGGAAAGGAAGAAGTAGAAAAACAAAATCCAGGACCTGCTATGCTATAAAGGCAGCCACTCTCACGCCGGCATCTTGGAGTCAAAAGAACAAAAAAAAAACTAAATAACCACAAAAAAAAAAAAACCCTAAACAACCACAACAACATCGGTGACACTCTGACAAAGGCGGAAGTATACGCCGAAACATGTCAGGTATTTGAACACCTATAATACACTGTTTGTAAGTAAAGAATCTGCTTTAAATTAAATAACCACTAATATGACAACACAAATCAAATCAATCTAAAACACTTTCTGCACCCTCTTTGTTGTATGAAGCAGTTCTAGATGAAAGAAGAGAGGATCAAAGCGTTCTTTTCACCAGTGGATCAGGGATGTCATGGTGGAATGTGCACATCTTCTACAAGCTAAATGTTGAGAGCAAACACAAAGCTGTAGCATCCATTGACGAAAACAGATTGTCTCGCATCTCCTGTCCCATGTAAATCCGCTTCACTTCCAAGCCGCGACAGTTCCACATAGGCGGTCCTAGAAATAAAAGTTTCAAGCCACCAAAGAGTCGCTAAAAATGCCTACAGTGTCCCCAACCAAAAATGACTCTTTACGTTTAATAATTAAAAAAAAAAAACCTCCCTGAAACCCAGAAACTGCAAACTTGGCCTTATACCTTATAGGGTAGTTTACTGTGTTTATGTGATTGTGCAGGTTCTGCTTAAGAAGACATCTCAGCTTGAGGAGGCCTGGACTCAGAAAGACAAATTCATCCACTCCAGTCGCCTGATCATTAAATTCCGAGAGGATCATATTGGTCGCCTGGAGAAAAAACTCAAGGCAGAATACGGCACACTTGCCGACGTGGAGTCGCAGGCTTTCATTGACCAGCTCAAAGAAGAAATTCGGATTTTACGAGACCAGGTGGAACTTTTTCTCCAACGTAACGACTGCATTCCACTCCATTGTCACACCAACCCACACTACTTTCTGTACATTTTCCCTCAAGATTGAACATCACCCCAAGATGACACGCTACGCAGCAGAGAACTACAGCCTCAGAGAGGAAAACCGTCAACTTCGTTCCCTTGAGTCAGTGAAGAAAGCCCAAGAAGAAGAAGCACAAGTTACTCAGGAGCTTGAAGAAGATTTCCAGACGGCCATGGACCTCGAGAGGAATGCGCAAAGTAAGTCGTAAACTTGAAATATAGATCAAATCCTATTTCAGTGTTTGTGATAAATCTCTTCCTGTGTCACAGCCTCAGCCGGTGTTTCAACCTCCACGTCGACTCTCGGAACATCCGCAGTGGAGAAGCTGAAAGCTCAGCTGCTTCAAAAGCAGTCAGACCTTACAGCGGTCCTACAGGCCTTTGAGGAGTACAAGGAAATCACAAAGTAAGATGGAAATGTTATTCTCCAAAATACAAGATGTCTCTGTGTCTATGACGGTAAGCGTTTTGGGAAATAGCGCAGGGTCGGAAACCTTTTTGACTAAGAGAGCCATAAAAGTAAAATACAGTGATACCTTGGCTTACGAACTTAATTGGTTCCCAGACAGAGTGTGTAAGGCGAAGAGTGTGTATCCCAAAAAATATTTTCCCATAGGAAACCATTAAAATGAGAATAATCCGTTCCCAGGTTCCCATAAAACATAATTTTCTACTTTCTAATTTTCTAAGCCTTAAAACTACACAAAATATACCTTATTTTATATATAATACATGTGTTATGGTATTATAATTAAAGAAATAAACTGTACTGTATAATAAAGTCATTTTATTTACCTTTGTGATGGTCCTTGATAGCTGGATGGAATGGAGTGGCCGGTTTCCTCAGCATTAAACACTTGATGAGGAACGTAACCTTCTTCTTTCACCATCTTAAGGAATGATTCCTTGTAGGTGCTTTCTCTGTGATAATTTTATCTAGTTCCTCATCAATTGTGTTCTGTTTAGCTAGGTTGATAGCTTTTTGTATCAAGTGTACAGATGGCTTGTGCGGGTTGTTTGTGGAGCCTGATTGGTGGGATATTTTAACCTTGCAGTCTACACTCTGCCTTTGAACTATCAAAGTTGAAACTCTCTCACTGTCGTCTGCCTGTCTCTTTAATGTTTAAACCACCTCCCCTTACTGCTGCATTCTTGACCAATCACGTGGCTTTAACCGAAGACTGGGCGTGGGGAATAGAGGACAAAAACAGTCGGCTGCCATTTTGTTGTTAAAAGAACGGGCTTGTTCACGAAAGACACATCACTCATTGAGGCAGCTCCGTGTACGAAAAAAGTTCGTATGCCAAGGTAAAATTGTCATGAATTTAACGTTCGTAAACCGAAAAGTTCATAAGCCAAGGCTGGGGTTACGGACTACTTCTTCCATGGGGGCGGATGGAGTCAGTGGCTGAAGACGGTAGTTGCGAGACCAGTTGTGGCTCAATATTTCTCCACATATAAGGCGCAGGGTCATCTTTTGAAGAAAATGAAGGCTTTTCGGTGCGCCTTATACACCGGAAAATACAGTCATTAATGGCACTGTTTTCTGACTGCACACCTCTACTCCCATCACCTCCGTATTTGTTTTGCAATATTCGTAGTTTAAACCGTAGTTATTTCTCAAAATATGACGACTAACAATTTAGCATAATTTTAAACTCAAGTTAACCTTGCTATTTATTCATCGTATTTTTGACAGTCATTTAAAAACATTAATATAGACTGTTTTTCTCTCTTTCTCTTTTTTTCCCTCCCCAGGAAGCAAATGTCCCAGTTAGAGTCAGACAAACGATACCTTGACAAGTCCAACAGGCATTTGGAGAACATTTTGGAAGCCACAAATGCCTACAAAAAACAAGAAGTCTCTGAATTGAACAGAATTCATGTTGAAACTCTAAAGGTGTGGTCTGGATCATTGAAGTCATTTTATAGGAGACTTACAGTATTTTCCAATATATTATCTTCTTTCAAACACCAGATTCTCACTACACCCACCAAAGCATACAACTTGCGCTCCTGTCTCATGCCGATGTCCAGCCCAGAACATTTGAACAGTAGCGATCAAAATGACATTTTGGCCGAGTCATCGCCTCCCGACACAACCGAGATGGCTCTCACTGAAGAACTGAGTCAAGTGCAGGTAATCAAAATTGTTGTGTGGACGATAATGGTCACTGTGACATTTTACGATGTTGCTTTGTGGTTTCCCAGGAGCAAGCGAGTCAGGTTCGAGCCCAGCTGGCGGAGGAGGAACTGAAGAACAGCAAACTGATGCAACAAATTGCAAAACTAGAGGAGCAGATCCATGTCATGGTACTGGAGACTGGACAAAAGGAAGAGGTGAGGTATTTCTTCAATTTTGGGTCTAATTTAATTTTTTTTCATCCAATTTTAGAATCTGAATTGTCTTTATTGCCCATGTATGGAGAACACACAAGGAATTTATCTCCAGTAGGACACGCTGCTGCAGTAGTATCAGCGTAAAAAAGACATGACAAATAAGTATGGAGGACACTAATAAAGGCTAATCTAATCGAATTCTTTAATATAAGTGGTACCCCTCAGGAACAACCGTGAGACAATGTGCAAAGTCTCAAGCAGACAGTGGTTCAAGTGAGTACAGGGAGCTGGAGCTACAGGATTAGCACGGGATCCTAGTCCACAAGGTTGTGTAAAATAGCAAAGAGGCATTATACAGTTATATTTGGGTTACTGTTTAGAGAGTTAATAGCGACGAGGGAAGAAGCAGTTTAAATTCCTGAGGGGAGTAGCTGGAAAAGGTGGTGGGCAGGGTGTGGAGGGTCCTTTATGATTTTCCATGCTCTTCTCTTGATTCAAGGTCAAAAATAAAATAATAATAAATATAATATAACAAATAAATATAAAAAAAGTGGATATGGCGGTGCCAATTATTTTTTTCCGCCGTCTTAACTGTCCGTTGAAGTCAGATTTTGTCCGTTTTTGTGGCGGCCCTGAACCAAACCGGGATGACCGGGTTACAATTTTTATTGGTCCTATTTCTCTGTTTACTGCAGTGTAATGGCAGTATTGCAATTACAACTCAAAAATATATTGAATATTTGGTATATTAGTAAGCATTAAAGCAAAATAGACAAGTGAAGGTTTGTGGATGAAATCAAAATGCAGTACAATAATAATGAATATCAGATCTATATTTAGAAGAGGCTTCGGTTCAGTCTTCCTGTCAGATGTCCGGCCGGACACTGTGAACAAAGGCTTGAACACGGGAAGATTGTCTTTTACTGCCGGCAGGGGATGCAGCCATTCATGACCGACGGCCAACATCTGCAGCCCTCTGCCAAGCTATTTATTGAGAGTATATGCAAATTTAAGTGCTACATTAGTAAAACATAGTCTTCGTGATTTGAATACCAAGCCCATGGACATCCCAAGCGCCAACATTCATAAAACAACAGAACATAGGCATTTTAATTGGTTGTACTTTTCATGAACTGACAGATTTGTAACGTGGCTAATGACCTCTTCCCGTGAAGGAGTTTCCCAAGTCCTAAATTAGTCCAAGGCCAGATTTCCTACATGAAGATGACAGTTCAACAGGCTGTGTCTGTTCACCTCAGATTGACCCCAGGTTTTCAATGCTTCCATTGTGGGCCTTGTGTTCGGCGGCCAACTCAGCATGGGACTTTTAAATATGATAACTTCAATTCAGTCTATTCTCTATCACTTCCTCATGTCTGTTTTCTTTTGTGTTTACCCATTTCCGCTGCAACAACACATCCCAAATTCCCAACTTGAGAGTAAATATTCATCATTGTCTCTTGAACCATTTTTCATCTTGGCATACTTTTGTCCCGATGCAGCAACTTTCAACTGAGCGCGCTAACAAGAACAGAGATCATCTCAAACTACAGGAAACGATCAACAGCCTGCAACAGAAACATCAATGTGACCAGGAGACCGCACAAGGTGCCATTTCGGCCGAGCGTTTTCAAAAAACATTTCGGTAATGATGAATGAAGGTTTGTTTTCCGAATTCCAGTACTTAAAAGTGAGATCCGAGATCTACGTCTGGTGCTGCAGTCATCCGACAAGGAACTGGCCATCGTGAAGGAGGAGCTCAGAGACAAGCAAAGTGTGCAACAGAAACAGGCGAGCCACCTCTCCAGCAGTCTGATCACCACGCAGCTCCAGCTTGACAAAGTCCAGTAAGGAGTCGATATGTTGTGTGTTAGTTACCATTGCACAATGATTTCCGGTTGAGCAATGTTGTCATGTCAGGCTGGAATGGGAGCAGCTTCTGGAGCAGCACCACACTCTGCAAGATTCTTTCGACCAACTCCAAGCCGAGGCAAAGTTTGATGCGGATCATGCGAGACAGCAGATGCAGGACACGCAGCAGGAGATCAACCAACTGAGAGCTCAGATTGCTGTGAGTGAGCTACAACCGTGTCTTTCTGACTGAAACTGTCATAAAAGTTCCATCATGCTTTCCCCCCCGCCCCTCTGATAGGAATTAAACAACTCTCTGGAAGCGGAGAAAGAGCACACTCACACCCTAAGCTTCCAGTTAAGAGAGAGCAAAGAAAATACATCAAAGTGAGTTCTAGCTGTTGTCTTGATTTGGACAGTATTTGAAAAAAAAAAACAATATATTTTCTGGTATACTTTTAGAGAGCTTCTTGAAACAGCTGAGGAGAACACGCGGCTCAGCAAGCATGTCTTGGACATGACCGTGCAAATCAAACAGCAGGTCAGTTCCAGTTCATTCGTGTATTGTGATGTATCAAGAACACCCCCGCCCCAATTCTTCCAAAGTTGTTGTAATTTCAAAACAATTTGATCTCAGACAGAAAAATAATGTAAATTGCCGTATTTCCAGTGTATAAGGCGCACCATAGCATGAGGCGCAGCCTCAATGAATGGTGTATTTTCAAAGTTTTTCCATATATCTCCTACTTACGACCATTCGAGTTACAAACGATGGTATGTACAAACATTTTTGTTGTAACATATGTATTATTCTCTCAAGTTGTACAAGCACATATCTTTATAGAGCATATGTTTTATGAAATGTTTATTCTTCATTACAAACCAATACAGGTTACTTATACAAGCCGTCAACATATGTACTTATATAAACCTTAAACATAGTGTACTTATATAAGCCTTAAACTGTAAAGTGTCCTTAAGAGTTTTGAAAGTCGTTTAGAAATTAAATGTATTATTATTAAACATACAGACACGCCCCTACTTACGACCATTCGTGTTAAGAACAACAGTACATACGAACATTTTTGTAGTAACATATGTAGTATTCTCTCCAGTTGTACCTGTACATATCTTTATAGAGCATATATTTTATGAAACACTTCTTTTTCAGTACAAACCAATACAGGTTACTTATACAAGCCTTAAACATACTTATATAAGTCTTAAACATACATTCCATACAAAATATAGCACTGAAGCAACTTACAAACAAATTCCCCTTACTCACGACCGTTCGGAACGTATCTCGTTTGTAAGTTGAGGAGTGTCTGTATTATTGCCTTTGACCATGTCATTTTCATTTCAAAGGTCTCCAAACTTGACGATCGAGAGCAAAATATCTTTATTGCCAATGAAACCATAAAAGGCCTGGAGCAGAAGGTTGAACAGGACAAAGTAGGCCCCAGTGAATTATTGTCCTTTTCTCCATGCTTCCAGCTCATGTACTGCCTGTCTAACCCCCCCACCCCTTTTTTTCCCAGGATGTCATTCTAGATCTCATCAACCAAACCCGAGACCTCCGCAGCGAGCTCAATCACAGGGAACAGACCATTGCACATCTGTCAGGAGACATCAACGATATCACTGTACTGTACTTGATACCTTAATCTATTTCACCTTTTATGTATACAACTATGGATTGCTTTGAGCACAACTAGATAGCCAGTGATGAATATGGTGGTGCTAGTTTGATACTCTACTGTGCCATAGATGAGTTTGACATAGTCCATCACAAAACTAGGCGTACGCAGCTTTTAAGGTCTAATACTGTAGACATTTGTTTGACAAACACTTTAAGCATGCAGTTGTAATAAAATAATTTTAAAAAACTACCTTGACACTACCTTGTATACAACGCTTGATATTGTTCCTCCAGGGCAAATACAATGCTAGCAGTTTGGAACGGAAAAACCTCGAAGAGCAAAACGCCAAGATGCAAAATGACATCACAGAACTGAAAGAAACCCTGGAAAGGAATAACGCATCTAACAAAATAGAGGTAAGCGTCAGTGTATTTCACACTACTGCTATTATGTGTACAATGAACTCACTCGCTGCCATTCCCGAATTTATTCTGGAATTGAAAATATGACGTGGACCGCCATTCTCGAATTTGGGTTTTGTTTTTTCTTGCTGGGGTGCAGATAAAGCACTGGCCAGGCATCTGGCAATGTTTTTTTTTTCTTTCCACGAGGGGGCAGCATTTGCCTTTTGTACAGCTGTCCCCATTTCAAACTCAGATAACTCCAGACCAATATTACTTGGGAATGAACTATTTTTTTCTGATGAAAGAAGAGAGTCTTAGGTTTCTTACGCTGCATTGAATGATTATTTCGTCCTAAAACTCAATATTTCGAGGGTCCTGCAATTTGAGTGTCAATAACAAAAACCCTGGCACTGGAGTGGACACATTTTTGCACATGTCTGGCAGTGAATGAGTTAAGTTAAAAAATATCATAAATTAAATGATTTTCCAAAACAAAGGCCATTCTGGAGTTTGTTCGGATTTTGGTTTTTCTCACGGGGGGTGCCGATAAAGCGCTAGTCAGAACTTCACCAATGTTTTTTCTTTCCATTCCACAAAGGGCCATTTGCCTTATGTACAGTTACCCCCATTTTAAGCTCAAATAATTCGAGGCCAATATAATTTAGGAATTAACTCTTTTTTTCTGATGAAAGAAAATAATCTATTGTTTCTTATGCTGCATTGAATGTTTAAGTAGTCTTAAAACTCAATTTTCTGTGGGTCTTTGAATTTGAGTGAAAATGACAAAACCCCTGGCGTAAACGCATTTTTGCACATATTTTTTCACGTCTAGCATTGAATGTGTTAAAAAATAAAATAAAACCAACAAAAGAAAACATTTGTGTGTGTGTGTCAGGTTGAAGTACTCCAAGACGAGATCGCTTATGTAAATGAGGAGGTTGAAAGACTGATGAAAGTTTTAGATGAGCACAACAACCTCCTCGAAGCTGCTCAAGATCAAGCAGCTCAGAAGGACGTTGTGATCCAGAATCTCCAGCAGAAGGTAACAGATCCAAATGGTGGCAAGGCATTGACCCTAACCATCAAATTGTACTTCATAATTCATATATACATAAAACAAAATTGTATATGGCCCAGGTCAAACAGCAGCATGAAGCTGTGGAAAAAACAATAAGAAACGACACTCTCAAAAACGTCGAGTCAACTTGCACTCCGAAAGCAATACAGAAGGTAACAGTACTTTTTTGAGTATCTCCACGTGGACATGGCAAAAAAAGTTTGTTGTGACAATTTTCCTCCTCATTGAAGACCCCGTGCACACCAGGAAGCTTCAGTCGGGACTTAACCCAGATCCTTGAGAGTCAAGAGAGGGAACTGGAGAATCGCCGGTCCTCCATGATGACCATGGAGATTCTCTTGGCAGAGCTCAATGCTGAGAGAGTAGCCAAGAATGACGAGATTCAACGACTCAAAGTATGTACGGTCGAGATGTAACGTTTAATCAATAACCAAGTCATTGTTTCCTACTTTGTTGATTTAACTTATTGCAGGTTATTTTGGGAATGTCACCCCATCAATAATTGAGCCCCGCAGGAGTGAAAAATTCTTTATAAGTAGGTTATAAGTTGTTTCACGTGTTGGTTTGTGCTAATTCTGATTCTAACTTAGGCAATGATATTTTAACATGTACTGTAGACAGACCGTAACAATACGCACTGGTATATATTTTTTATCATCTGTGAGAAAATGACTACAGACGCTCCCCGACTTACGAACATTCAAGTTACGACTAATGGTACATCCGAACATTTTTACAGGTACAGTGATACCTCGGCTTACGAACGCTTTAGCTCACGAACTTTTCACCTTACGAACGTTAAATTCGCAAGAATATAATCTTGGCATCCGAACTTTTTTTCGGGAAACGCACGGAGCGCCACAATGAGTGATGTGTCATTCGGGAATGGGCCAGTTCTTGGAGAAATGGAAGCGGGCTTTTTTCTCCTCTATTCCCCGCTCCCAGTCTTCGGTTAAAGCCGCACGTGATTGGTCTAGATCTGTGGTAGAGGAAGGAGGAGACACACGCAGCAGTGAGCGGGGGGGAGGGGTTACAGAAACACACACACACACACACACATGAAAGGGAGACGACAGAGCTTGAAACAAAAAAACAAATGTGAAAAAAAGTGAAAAGGTGAGAACATGGATAGAAAACAGTGAAATTTGGACTCATTTCAACTTTATTGATAGTTCAAAGGCTCCAAGGTTAAAATATCCCATCGATCAGGCTCCACAAATAACTCGCACAAGCCATCTGTATAATTTGAAGAGAACCTACAAGCAAGGGAACCAGCTATTAATGAAGTTTCTAGTGTGTCTGTGTAAGGTATATTGTGTACACTTTTAGGGGTTATTTAGTAGAAAATTATGTTTTATGGGGACCTGGGAACGAATTATTCTCATTTTAAAGCTTTCCTATGGGAAATTAATGTTTAGAATACACACTTTTCGCCTGACACACTTTTTGGGAACCTATTAAGTTCGTAAGCCAAGGTATTACTGTATGTCGAAAAATGTTTGGAGAGAGATGCTTTAAGTTACATTTTGTATTGCGCGCCTTTTTCCGAGTAGTGCTTCTTTCTGCCGTGAATACCGACGTGAGGCGCTGTGAGAGCTCTCTCTTGAACATGTGTAGTATTCTCTCCAACTGTACATGTACATATCTTTATGGAGCATCTATTTGATTAAATGTTTATTTTTCAGTACCAACCAACCAGGTTACTTTTACAAGCCTTAAACATACTTATATCAACCTTAAACATGGTTATATAAGCCTTAAACATACATTCCATACAAAATATAGCACTGAAGCAACTTACAAACAAATTCACCTTACGAACGGCCGTTCGTAAGTTGGGGAGCGTCTGTACTACTGACCAAAATGAGGGCTTTTATAAGTGTCGTAATCGTGGTATTTTCCTTATCGAAACACCCTACAAAGACTTTTGTAGGGTTTTGCTAGTAAGGTGGAATGGATTATGACACTTTCATTCATTTCAGTGGGGACTGATGATTTGACTGCAAGTCCTCGACTCGTATCTCAAGGAACCACTTTGGTAGCTTTTACCTGGATGAGTTGTAATTTGTTTTCTTTGTCCTCAGACCCAGCTGACTGAGAAAGAGGTGGTCCGCATGGAGATTCAAGGCTTGCTTAACCAGTTTTATCATAAAAAGCCTCAGGGTGGAAATACAAACAGGTTGAGATGAATCAGCTATACACCACACAGAGGCAGAGGGGCATAAATTATGTTTTATTTTCTATTTTCAGTGAGGAGCTCATTGAAGGCATCAAACAGTCTCTTCTGAAGGAGCTGCAAGAAGAACGAGAAGCGAAGGTTTGCGAAGCGAATATTTTTTTTTTGTTCCTCTTCATGTCTTGATGCGAACATTTTTAGATGTCTTCATTGTTGTACTGTTCATCATGTACAGGAAAAAGTGATGCAAAGGCTGTCCGACACTCAAAAAAAGTAAGCCTTCAACAGATTACATATACAGTGATACCTCGGTTTACGACCCCCTTGGCTTACGAACTTTTCGGTTCACGAACGTTAAATTTATGAAAATTTTACCTTGGCATACAAACTATTTTTCGGGATACACACGGAGCTGCCACAATGAGTGATATGTTGTTCGCGAACGAGCCCGTTCTGCTAAAAGAAAATGGCATCCGGCTTGTTTTGGTCCTCTATTCCCCGCCCCCAGTAATCGGTTAAAGCCACGTGATTGGTCAAGAACACAGCAGTGAGGGGATGTGGTTTAAACATTAAACGACACAGAAAGTGACAAAATGGATTGAAAACAGTGAAATTTGGACTCGTTTCAACTTTGATAGTTCAAAGGCAAAGTGTAGACTGCAAGGTTAAAATTCCCATCAATCAGGCTCCACAAATAACCCGCACTAGCCTACAGTTCAATTTGTAATGAAAAGACAAGCAAGGGAATCAGCTAATAATAATGCTTCTAGTGTGTCTGCTTGCATCTGTTGCAATATCACAACTTCCAAGATGTACAACCCAGAGCTCCTTGAAACACCTTATGCAAAAAGGTATCAATTCCATCAAGCCATCAATGACCATCACAAATGTAAATAAAACGATTTTATTATATAGTACAGTTTATTCCTTTAATTATAACACCATAGCACATTTATTATACATAAAATAAGGTATATTTTGTGTAGTTTTAAGGCTTACAAAATTAGAAAGTAGAAAATTATGTTTTATGGGGACCTGGGAACGGATTATTCTCATTCTAATGGTTTCCTATGGGAAATTAATTTTTGGGATACACACTTTTCGCCTTACTCTATCTGGGAACCAATTAATTTCGTAAGCCAAGGTATCACTGTACATTACTAATCAACTCCTCTATATGTGCTCAAGATTCAACGAGTTTATTCCATTTGTTGCTTAAGAATACAGACCCAGGAATCCATGTTGGCCCAGTCTCAGACTTGTGTCCAGGAGCTGACCACAGAACTGAGAAATCGCTGTCTAGAGCTAAGAGAGCTAAGCCACAGAGTTCAAGATGAGGACCGACTTGTCAAGGTCAGAGCCCCTCTGTGATTTATGTATTTAGCTCAAAATGATCTGACTATTATTTAGCGGGTTGATTTGAAGAAAGTAACTCGTCTTCCAGGAGAACGAGGTTCTCCGGAAACAGAATGTTCAGCTGTCTGAGGAGAATGGAAAACTGGTGGGGCACAAGAACCACAAACAGAGGATTGAATATTTGGTCAAGTTAAAGAAAGACAACACCAGACTGCAAGCGGTGAATATCATTTGTTTCTGGAATATTAAACATTAACAATAACATTCATGTTTTTTTTTGTTTGCTTTGGCTATATGTGTTTTCCAGGAAAATGAAAAGCTTCGATCAGAGATGAGCGTTATGCAAGTCAATGGTGGACCTTTGCTGTGATGCTTCAAATACCTGCCCTTGTAAAAATGTTCATGGGTCAACTGTCTTTGCAGTCACTTGGAATGATTTTTTTTATTACTATTTTTTTTAAATCATTTTTTAATGTTTTTTTTTAACCATAATTTTTGGCAAAGTCTACTTTCATCTTTAAAAAATAGAACGAAACAAAAATAAAAGCCATTATAGAGCAAATAAATGAGGTACACCCCTTTCTTTATAACAAATTCAAACATTATGAGCTATGCTAAAATACACTACTAGTTTGTGACGTGTGTAGTTTGACTTCAGAAATCTGGTAAAATAACCATAAAAACATAATTTAGCAGCTTTTCAAATACAGTCATCCCTTGGTACTTTGCGTTTCGATTATTGCGGCCCTTGATGCATCGCCATTTTTTTTTCCCAACCTAAAAAAAAGGCCACATATAGCAGCGAAAGTCACAGTACTGTGAAACAACACCGGGTTGAAAAAGCTGTGGGTAGAAAAGGCTGTGCAGCTGGCAGTCTTCAAACTGAAGGGTTCTCGGACGTGACATCGGAGGATGCTAACACCCTCATTGAGTGCTATTCGGAGCCTCTATCGGATCGCACACAGTAGTGTAACTGCAAATATTATACTGTATATTGATGGTGGACTGTTTATTGCGTTAGAGTTTTGTACTGTCCAACAAATATTTACTGTGCTTCTTTATGCATGTCCTGTACTGTGTTACACTACATTTGGCCTTATAAATAGTTTAATGTACTTATACACATGTAAATTTACCAATCCATGTAGGCTTCGCTACATCGCGGTTTTTCGTCTATCACGGGTGGTCCCGGTCCGCATTGACCGCGAAAAACGAGGGATTGCAGGTAGGCTGTGTGTTTTTCTAACTGCAACTGTAATTAAATTATTGTTGTCATTTCAAGGAGAAACGCCTGCCTTTAAAGAGTTTGATGGTTGTTTTTATTTGTAAGTAGGTTCGTTGTCAGATCTCCCAGGCAGGTGACGCGCAGAGCTTGATCGTGGCGTGAAATTGAGCAAGTCGTGCCGTGATGTCCATCCGACGGGCGTGCCTGTGCGGGGCTTTGCAAGTCTCTGAGTCCGAGATGAGTCTGATGATTCTGCCCCGTGGTTCGCCCAATCTCTGTCCCGCGACAGCTCCTTTTATACAATTTTCAAGCGTGTGCTATGCGTCTGGGTGAGACGCACATCAAGGAGATCAAGGAATTGATAGACATGAAAGGGTTGAAAGGCGCACTTCAAAATCATACACACTTGTGACGCCACACCTTCTAGTAACTTGTTAAAATATGGTTTCTAAATAAACAGCTAAATACGTTTCGACGTGCTTTCCGATATAAAAATTCCGAACGCATCAAGTAACTTCCATGGTTAAATACCATTCACCCAGTTCGCCATCTCGCGTCTACTTGTCGTCAGAGCTACAGTAATTATTACACCTGAAAACTATCGACCGACAAACCGAACAAGCCACAACGTGATGGACGGATTTACTGCCGAGCAACTTTCTAACGGGTTCACCTCTGGGATCGCGTTTGCCAACATTAAAATCACAGAAACTGTCGAAAACAAATTGTGCGAGACGGAGACGAGGTAGGATCATTTTTCAACATCGAAAAGGTGAAGCGAGCATAGCTATTTCGCTTAGCTTTTACACTCGCACCTGTGCTCGTTTCGGTTTGTAATTATTGTGTGACACGTTTTGTCATGTTACAAACACAAAATAAAAAAAAAAAAGAAATATGAATCGCAAACACTGCATTTTGCTGTCACTGTGTCGAACTATTAATTAGCTAATGACAAACTCGCTGCTCATCGAACTTGCTTTCTTCGCCGTAGCAGTACGATTAAGCGGCAACTTAAATGTGTAAAATATAGCAAGTACCAAAAAAAAAAAAAACTTAAGCCACGTATAAGTATATCTTTTAGAGTATAATTTATTATTTTCATGTGTATTTTTCGAATCACGTTTAGTGAATCTTTTTGGCGTGGCATGTTTTGAGCTTGTTGCTGCTCCTAATGTCCACGGTGATATTTTTTTATTCGTTTTCTGTATATTTAGTATTAATATATTGCACAGTGGTTTGGCTATTTAGAAAAATAAAATGTTTGATTTGTCCTGTTGTTTAGCAATTACAACCAACTTGAATCAACATGTATTCAAATTAAGTAAAATATGTGTTTTATACTTCAGTCATAATTGACTAATACATGGTGGATTAATTGACAAGAGTGTCATTTTGGTGTGTCACATGCCTCCGTTGACCTCATAGGAACTGGACAGTAATATGGAAGTTCCCACTCCCTTTTTCCTCTGAGCCAGTTGGTGTGCCGCATGACTCTGTCTACATATCCCGAAACAGTTGGGATATCCTCCCTTAGCTTTTCATCACCACTGCTTGTTTTAAAAATGTTATGCTCCAATTTGTTGCGACTTGTCCAAAACCACCATTTTGGGAACTGCTTCACCTTCCCTGAGGGGCGATGCTCATCACCACATTTCCTTTGGTCGACGTCACTCAGGACCAACTTGAAGACAGAGATGAGCTCCCACGGCATCACTTTGCTGGCTGCAAGTACCTCACCAAACCTGTGGAATCCCACAAATAACAATCAGTACTAGATCAAAATTTGGGTGGACATTTTTTTCTTCCTCTAAATTAGCTGTAATATTGTTGATGATTCAGATTTTGAATTGCAGCAGAACTAGTGGCCACTCTTTAAGTATTTTCTGGACTTCACCAAATGTGTGACAGCTCAGTCGATTTCAGTTGCCTCACTCGGGCCTTCTGAATGGACAGTTAGTGTAAAAAGTATACAGACGCACCTAAACTTACGAACGGGATACGTTCCGAACGGTCGTTCGTAAGGTGAATTTGTTCGTAAGTTGCTTCAATGCTTTATTTTGTATTGAATGTAAGTATAGGGCTTATATAAGTATGTTTAGGGTTTATATAAATATGTTAAAGGCTTGTATAAGTAACCTGTATTGGTGTGTACTGAAAAATAAACATTTTATGAAATGTATGCTCTATAAAGATATGTACATGTACAACTGGAGAGAACACTACATATGTTACGACAAAAACGTTCATATGTACTGTTGTTCGTAACTCGAATGTTCGTAAGTGGGGGAGCGGCTTTAAATTGGGGGTCACCATCACATCGTCAACCATTGCCATAGCTCTAATTGCTCGTGGAAATGCTATTGAATCTGTTTTCATGATGTCTTCAAGGCAATTTTTCACCTTCACCTCATGTTCACATGACCTAATAGTGTGACATTAACACGCACTGGCTTTGTTGGCAGTGTGCTCTGCCTTCCTTCTTGCTCTTGGGCCTGTAGGCGCTTCCCTGCTGTCAGGTTTCATTTTAATGGCAAAGGAGCTATATGCTGCAGACGGCATGCTAACGTAAGGATCTGATTGAGAATAGACAGAATAGAAGTTATCATATTTAAAAGGTTCATGCCGTCGAACACAAGGCCCACAATGGAAGCATAGAAAATCTGGAGTCAATCTGAGGTGAACAAACACAGTCTGTTAAACTGTCATCTTCATGTAGGAGATCTGGCCTTGGACTAATTTAGGACTTGGTAAGCGAACATCTCTGACAGGATCTGAGACGATGGTATGGTGTGTACTAAACACCTGGCGAGCACCGCTGCAGCGTGGACAGGCGGGATACCAGCGCACAGTAGTTCCAGTTGGTCTCGCTCTGTTGTGGAAATGATGGTCCTCCTTCTGGGGTAGTTCTGAAAACATGGGTGTTCCAGATCCAGCATCCTGGCATTGCACTCACAGTCCTGCACATGCCATTGTAGTTCTTGGATCAAGTCAGGGGGTGGTCGCTCCACAGGGCATCTTTGTGATGAGTTTTCAGCCTGCGTGGATGTATCATGGGACCATTTCGGCCATCTGAAGAGTGGCATGGCAACGACAGCCCTGAAGCACTGAAGAGCATGAAAGTATTAGCCAGTCATGTTATTCGTTTAAAATAAATGCAGTATTTTACTGTTTAGACAGCCTTTAATACCTCAGTTTACGAACCCCTTGGCTTACGAACTTTCCGGTTTACGAATGTTAAATTTATGAAATTGAGGTGGTTTAAACATTAAAGAGACAGGCAGACGACAGTGAGAGAGTTTCAACTTTGATAAGGCAGAGTGTAGACTGCAAGGTTAAAATATCACATCAATCAGGCTCCACAAACAACGTGCACAAGCAAGCATCAAGTACACTTGATGCAAAAAGCTATCAACCCAGCTAATCAGAACACAATTGATGAGGAACTTGATAAAATTATCACACAGAAAGCACCTACAATGGATCATTCCTCAAGATGGTTAAGGAAGAAGGTTACGTTCCTCATCAAGTGTTTAATGCTGAGGAAACCGGACACTCCATTCCATTAAGCCATCAACGACCATCACAAGGGTAAATAAAACGTCTTTATTCGACAGGACAGTTTATTTCTTTAATTATAATACCATAGCACATTTATTTGACATAAAATAAGGTATTTTGTGTAGTTTTAAGGCTTAGAAAATTAAAACGTAGAAACATGTTTTATGGGGACCTGGGAATGGATTGTGCTCATTTTAATGGTTTTCTATGGGGAATTAATTTTTGGGATACGCACTTTTCACCTTACAGACTCTGTTCATAAGCCAAGGTATCACTGTACAATAAAAAGAAGTGAAGATCATAACGTACAAACCACGATTGATGCAAACCAGTTCTCACAGGATAAAAGCTCCTCGGTCAGTCCATTATATTTTTTGATGGTCCATTACAGTCCAAGGTTTTATCATCATCAATGCCAGTGCCCGTCGTCTTGCAGTTACTTACGTTGCGACTTGTGAGATGCTGTGACCTCGCCTTCGTCGTCTCTGCTCGGTCAGCTGCTTTGTACTCGCATCTGCAAGGAAAGAAAGGAGGCGAATGTGTTGCGTGTGCGTATTATGGTACCATCTGGATTTGTACCTCCCCTTGCTTTGGGGCATGTAGAGGGCAAAGGCCACAGCTTTAATGGGATTTCGCTGATCTTTGAAATATCATTTGACTTGTGCAATGATAATCTAAATTATGGGTAATTGTCAAGTGTTTCTAAACATCAGAATCAGAATCATCAGACAGATTTCCCAAAACACACAGAAGCTAACGTGAAAGTTTGTAAGGATGACCTGATTCTCTTAAATGTTTCCTACCAGCCCAGCAACAGTTCCTGATCAAGACGACTTGGACAGTGTGAACAAGACAAAAGATGACCGGTCAAGTATGTGCGAAAATTTTATGCGGTTCACAATTCACATTATTGAATGCACCATTTTGTTTTTTTAGCGTAAGAAATACAGTGATACCTCAGTTCACAGGTGTCAAAGTCAAGGCCCGCGGGCCAAATTCGGCCCGCCACATCATTGTTTTCGGCCCGCGAAAGCAAATCAAACTTGTTAAATTCCATGATGATTGCTAAAATCTGAGCCAAAATTTCATATTTTTGGATGTCAACCACAATAAAAGTCATTATTCTTGACTTCAGATTTGAAAACGAGTTATTCATTAATTTGCTGTGTGCTCTATATGTAATATTTGAAGGGATTTAAACATTCTAATGGGTTCCCCAAATTCATAACGGCCCTCGAGAGGAAACCATAACTACAATGTGGCCCGCGGCAAAAAATGACTTTGACACCCCTGCCTCAGTTTATGAACTTAATTGGTTCCCAAAAAGTGTAAGGCGAAAAGTTTGTCTGCCAAACATTTATTTCCTATAAGAAACCATTACTAATGAGAATAATCCGTTTCCAGGTCCCCATACAACATAATCTTCTACTAAATTAGCCTTAAAACTACACAAAATACACCTTATTTTATGTATAATTAATGTGCTATTGTATTGTAATTAAATCAATAAACTGTACGGTATAATAAAGTTGTTTTATTTATCTTTGTGATGCTCGTTGATGGCTTGATGGAATGGAGTGGCCGGTTTCATCAGCATTGAACACTTGATGAGGAACATAGCCTTCTTCTTTCACCATCCTGAGTTATTTGTGTATGTAGTATGTATGTAGTTACTTCTTGATGATATCCGAGTGAAGTTGCCGTGCTTTCTCAGCGTTAATACCCTCACACACTGTCCCCTGTTAGATGCTTTTCGTTAATCCAAATCAACAAAAGTGCTCGACCATAATTTTCTTTCGTGTCCTCTTCGGCTTCACACTAGCCTAGCCTGTGGTGGGGTCTTTTTTGGTCGCATAATAGCAAAAGTACTCCACTCGATAACAAACCACACCTGTACTGGGTGCACTCAAAGAAAGTGGGTGTGGAAAAGTAGTCCGCCAGCTACCGTGGCACAATTCAACCGTGTGGTTTGGTGTTCTTCCGCCGAAAACGACTCCGCCAGCCATTGTGGCGCTCGGTGTGTACCCCAAAAACTAGTTCGTATGCCAAGATTATATTCTCGCGAATTTAATGTTCGTAAGGCGAAAAGTCCGTAAACTAAAGCGTTCGTTAGCTGAGGTATCACTGTATGCTAAAAATCTGTTTTATCTGTATCTTAAAAATATCTGAATCCGTAGGAAGTGACCCTCCTCCACTTGCAAGCTCCGAGAACCCCACCTTCCCCATAACCAAAAGCAGACAGGAGGTAAAAGTCCATTTAGTGATTGCACTGAAAGTCTGTTTATGCATCATGCCTGTGTTTGCGTGACCTCATTCACGTTTGCAGTTTTTCTCCTCCGGACTTAACCGTCGCAAAAAAATATAAAAGATGTTGTTTGTGAAAGCATTTCAAATTCCTCTTCAATTTTCATAGTGGCCTGTCATTTCCTGAATAAGCTCTGCAATATGACTTTTTAACTCATTCACTGCCAGACGATGTGCAAAAAATGTTTCCACTCCAGTGCCAGGGTTTTTTTTCATTGTCACTCGAATTCCACGACCCACCGAATATTGAGTGTTAGGCCTAAATCAGCATTCAAGTCAGTGTAAGAAATCATAGACTCTCTTCTTTAATCAGAAAAAGAGTAAATTCCTCAATGACATAGGTTAGGAGTTATCTTATTTTGAAATGGGGGCGGCTGTATAAAATACAATATCGGAAGAAGGATGCTGAGCCTTGAACTGCCAGGCGGGACACCGAAAGGAAGACCTAAGAGGAGATTTATGGATGTTGTCAAAGAGGACATGAAGGTAGCTGGTGTGAGAGAAGAGGATGCACAAAACCGGGTTAGAGGACACTGATTTGCTGTGGTGACCCCTGAAGGGAAAAGCCGAAAGGAAAAGAAGAAGGACTACATAAACATTCAATGCAGCGTAAGAAACATTGGACTCTCTTTTTTTCATCAGGAAAAAAAGAGTTAATTCCTAAATTATATGGTTCTAGAGTTATATGAGCTTGAAATGGGGGCAGCTGACCAAAATACAATGCAACACATACATATTGCTTAAAATAGCCCTTTAACGACAGCTGAATCTGTAACAAAGCGCTAACATGGAAAAAAGGGAAATGTTGCTCCCTTGTGGAAGGGAAAAAACATAGCCATAGGTCTGACCAGCGCTTTATCGGCACCCCTGCAAAAAAAAAAAAATCTGAAACATGTCATATTTTCAATGCCAGTATAAATTCTGGAATGGCAGTGAATGAGGTAATAAATAAATAAACAAATAAATGAATAAAAAATAAACCGTCAAACTAACAAAAAAGAAACAAACACAAATAAATAAATACATATTTAATAAATAAACAAACAAATAATTACAAATAAAATACATAAATAAATAAACGGTCAAACTAACAAAAAAGAAACAAACTAATAAACACATACATACATACATACATACATACATACATACATACATACATACATACATACATACAGACAGACAGACAGACAGACAGACAGACAGACAGACATTGCCAGAGGCCATGCACCATGCTTTATCAGAATCAGAATCAGAATCAGAATCATCTTTATTGCCAAGTATGTAGAACACACAAGGAATTTGTTTCCGGTAGAACACGCTGCACTAGTATCGTTGTCAAAAAAACTGCTAAGTGGCACTATACAGTTCCATTTTGGCTATTATCGGCACCCAAACAAGAAAAAAATAAAATAAAATTCGGGAATGGCGCTCTTCATCATATTTTCAATTCCCGAATGGCAGTGAATGAGTTAAAATCAGTCAACTGAAGTCTTATGTGTGCATGCTTGTGTTGTGTTCCCCCTCCAGCTGATTTCTCTCATCGAAAACAACTCTGTCGTGATTATTCGAGGCGCCACGGGCAGTGGCAAGACCACTCAGCTGCCACAATACATTCTGGACCACTACAATGACAAAAAAGCCTCTTGCAACATTGCAGTCACGCAACCGCGTAAGATTGGCGCCACCAGTATTGCTCGCTGGGTCGCCACTCAGAGAAAGTGTACCTGCGGGAGTCTGGTTGGATATCAGGTTGGTGTGGTTTTTATAGAGACTTACCGTATTTTATGAGGCGCACCTCAAAGCTTTCAAATTTTTTTCAATAGATGACCATGCGCCTTATAATCCAGTGCATTTTATACAGTCATACCTCAGTTTACGAACCTAATTGGTACCCAGAAAGTGTATGTAAGGTGAAAAGTTTGTCTGCCAAACATTTATTTCCCATAAGAAACCATTAAAAATGAGAATAATCCGTTCCCAGGTCCCCATAAAACATAATTTTCAACTAAATAAGCCTTAAAACTCCACAAAATATACCTTATTTTATGTATAATAAATGTGCTATTGGATTGTAATTAAAGAAATAAACTGTCCTGTATATTAAAGTCGTTTTAATTACCTTTGTGGTGGTCGTTAATGCAGTTATTTGTAATTGATGATATACGAGTGAAGTTCTCATGCCTTTTCAGCGATAATACCCTCACTCACTGTCCCCTGCTAGCTGCTTTTCGTTAATCTAAATCAACAGAAGTTTTTCAACCTCTTCTATTGCCGGAGACTGTTGCTTAGACAACACAGAAACACCCTTTGCCACATGTAGCAATGGTCGATTTAGCATACTGGTACTAGGACTCTAAGTCACACAAACGCACACCTTGTTTGTGTTTTTCGATGATTTCCTTCCTCTGTTCGACCGTAATTTTGTTTTATGTCCTCTTCAGTTTTACACCAGCCTGTGGTGGGGTCTTTTTCGGTCCTATAATAGCAAAAGTACTCCACTTGATAACAAATGATGTCTGCACTCAAAGAAAAATGGTGACGAAAACTAGTCCGCCAGCCACAACCTGCTCTATGCCTAGTTCGTATGCCAAGATTATATTCACGCGACTTTAATGTTCGTAAAGTGAAAAGTTTGTGAGCTAAAGCGTTCGTAAACTGAGGTATCACTGTGTGTGTATTTATAGGAGAAATTAGGCTGCCTGGATGCCCAAATTCTACAGCGCTGCCACTCGGGCATTGTTATCTCAAGACACGAATGTTCAATTTGTGCACTCCTCCATTAGATTATATTTGGCTTTAGTAGTTTTCCTTCCATTCCTTCCTTTTTTTTCTTTTTTCTTTATTTAGTTTTGCTTTGGTTCAAGTCATGCCTCTCCTGAATGGAAAGCACTCTTTCCCCAGCGGCATTGGATTTGTTCTAAAACCACCCTGACATTTATTTCATCCCACTTTTGTGTACCAGGCACAAAAGTTTCCTCTCTGCGTCACTATCGAGTGTCGTATGTTCTGCACGCCTGGTTTAATCATCTCCCCAATATGATATATGATATAGGATTATTTGAGATATCCCATAATAATTCATTCACGATGTAGTCCCGAACCAAATGGTATTCCCTACATTCTGGTTGCTGATTGGGTGAATGAAATTATTATTATTATTAAAGTTTAGTTATTTGATGGCTTTGTTGTTTTCCTGCATTGCGGTCGTACGTATTAATTTTCCAACTGCATTATTATTTCATAATTTTGAGTGCACTGCATTTTTTGTCTGTATTTTGGATTGGATTGGATTTGCCTTTATTAGTCTCGCAGTGGAAAAATTTACATTCCGTTGTATAACAATAATAATAATACATTTCATTGACAAGAGCCTTTCAAAACTCTCAAGGTCACGTTACAGTCACAGTATAAGTTTTTCTGTGGGTGAACAGCGGCAGCCACACGCACCAGCGTTCACTCAACCCGGAAGTAACTCAAATGGAGAAAGCTAGCTAGCTAGCTAATAGAAAGCTACTGGAGATACTGTAGCTAGCTATCTGGATAGATAGTAAATAGCTAGCCAGATAGCTAATATATAGCTAGTAGATAGCCAGCTGGCTTGCTAGCTAATAGCTAACTGGCTGGATAGATAGCTAATAGATAGCCAGCCAGATAGCTAAGAGATAGCCAGACAACCAAATAGCCAGCTAATAGCTAGCTAGCCAGCTGGATAGATAGGTAATAGATAGTCAGCTAGCTAGCCAGATAGTTATATAGCGCTTGAACAACAGCTAAAGCTCGAACAAAGCGCTAACATGGAAAAAGGGAAATGCTGCCCCCTTGAGGAAAAGGAAAAAAAACATTGCCAGAGGCCATGGCCAGCGCTTTATGTGCACCAAAAAAAAAAAAAAACCGAGGCGCACCCCCAATGAATGGTGCATTTTTGAAATCTTATATTCTTATTTCATTTTTACATTCTCGAAGTTAATCACTTTTTGTGATGATTATATGCACCAAATTACCATATTATCCCGTGTATAAGGTCCACCGGAGTATAAAGTGCACCTCCAAACTTTTTCCATCTATAAAGTGCACCTTCAATGAATGAAATAAAATCTGACGATAATATATAAATAGATAAAATGTTTCCAAATATAAGGCATGCCGCCTTATAAGAAATGAAGACGGTGGCTGCTGACAGTGCGAGCTCTGTTGTGGCTCAATATGACTTCACATATAAGACGCACAGGCTTATAAGGCGCTGGGTCATCTTTTTGAAGAAAATGGAGGCTTTTGGGTGTGCCTTATATACCGGAAAATACAGTATATGTGGAATAATTTGCAAACCGCTCTTGAGGAAGTTGAATGAAATGTCTGCGATGTCACTTTTTTTCATTTCAGGTTGGACTGGAGAAGATGGCAACTGAGCACACCCGACTCATCTATATGACAACGGGGGTGCTGCTGGAAAAACTGGTTGCTGCCAAGACCCTCACAGAATATTCGCATATTTTTATTGATGAGGTTGCACATACATAATGTTTCCAAACTTGAAATGAGTTGAATCTTTGAAAATATCGTAAGACTACATTTAATTTGGACAAATAACTCTCGCTCAAGGTTCATGAGCGTACTGTGGAGATGGACTTCGTCTTGCTGATTTTGAGGAGACTTCTTAACACCAACTCTCGTTATGTCAAGGTAAAAAAAAAAATCTGTCCAAGTTCGTAAACAGTAGCTATGCTTCTAGGTCAGGGGTGTCAGTCATTTTTTGCCGCGGGCCACATTGTAGTTATGGTTTCCTCTCGAGGGCCGTTATGAATTTGGGGAACACAATAGAATGTTTAAATCCCTTCAAATATTACATATAGAGCACACAGCAAATTAATGAATAACTCGTTTTCAAATCTGAAGTCAAGAATAATGACTTTTATTGTGGTTGACATCCAAAAATATGAAATTTTGGCTCAGATTTTAGCAATCATCATGGAATTTAACAAGTTTGATGTGCTTTTGTGGGCCGAAAAAAATGATGTGGCGGGCCGGATTTGGCCCGCGGGCCTTGACTTTGACACCTGTGTTCTAGGTAATTCTCATGTCAGCCACCATTGACTGCAGACAATTCGCAGAGTATTTCAGCACTCCAGTTCGTGGAAAGATGAGTCCAGCCTATGTGTTTGAGGTGGAGGGTGCACCTTATACCATTGAGGACTTTTACCTGGATGACCTTCAGAACATCTGTCAATCGAACGTACAATACATCATGATTTATTTGCTGCTTCTTTTAGTGGATATTGCTTCTTAGCATATTGATGCTTGTCCTTCCCAGCTGGAACCGGCATGTTTAGATGATGCTTACATCTCAACTGCAATGTACAACCTTGCCATCTGCCTCATTGAGAATTTTGACAAAATGGAGGACGACAGTCGCAGGTGAAGATGCTTTTGTGCAAGCCTTACAAACAGCGCTTTGGTAGCTTTATTTCCTGTAACAAATTAAATGATGGAGTCCGTTGTGTGTTAACAGTGATGCAATGACCGAAGGCTGTGGGAAAAGCCCGGAGAGGGGTAGCGTCCTTGTTTTCCTCCCCGGAATATATGAGATAAGACATATGCAAGAAGCCCTGTCCACGCGGGTCCATAAGAGGTCTTTTTCCTTTTTGTAACATTTCTTTGTAATGTTCTAGAAGTTAATCACTTTTTCTGATGATTACATGAACCAAATTACCGTATTTTGCGGTGTATAAGGTGCACCGGCATATAAGGTGCACCCCGAATGAATGCATTGTAAAACTTTTTCCGCATATAAGGCGCATGGGACTATAAGGAACACCACCAATACCGATAAAAAAAAATCTAAATATAATATACAAATATATAAAAGTTTTCCAAATATAAGGCACACCAACATTATAAGGAGCTACAGTAGAGGCTGGCGTTACGCGCTACTTCTTCTACAGTTGGAAATGGAGTCGTGGCTGCTGACAGTAGTTGCGAGACCCGTTGTGGCTTAATATGACTTCACATATAAGGCGCACCTGCGTATAATGCGCAGGGTTATCTTTTGAAGAAAAACAAGGTTTTTGTGTGTGCCTTATACACTAGAAAATACGGTAATGGTCGTTCAAGACCTTTTTAATCCTGTCAACCCAGACCATGGCTTAGTATCACCCCTGCCTCACATACTCGGATAGGCCCTCTCCGTGACCATGACATTTTTCTTATCTCATGAAAGAAACAATGTAAAAAATGTGGACATAATAATGTTCACCTCAATTAAGAAGTTTTGATGGCCCTTTCCTTTTAGGTTGCAGGTTTTTGCCCTTCACTCCACTATAACAATGAAGGAGCAATTTGGTGTTTTCCTGTCACCTGTGCCCGGATACAGGAAGGTAAAAGTTTAATGTTTTTTTATTTCTTTTTTTGGTGTTAATTATTCTTATGTTGTTTTGACTTTTGCAGGTTATTCTTTCAACAAACATTGCAGAAAGTTCAGTGACGGTACCCGATGTCAAATACGGTAGGTGATGTTATTTCTCTTCCCCGTTTTTGTCTCATCATCGAGGTTTCGAACCTGTCATCCTTGGTCAATAGCCGCCCTTATGAATGATTACAATTGCCATGTAAAAGTTGTAGTCGATTATTTGAAATGATTAAAAAAAACACTAACACAAGCGGAAATGCAGACATCTTACCGTGCATGCGCACGTTATGCTTTTATCAATCCAACCGTATGCAGCAATTAAAAAAAATATATATATATATATATATATATATATATATATATATATATATATATATATATATATATATATATATATATATATGACTGAGGTTTACTTTTGCTGGTTCAGTAGCAATCAGTGGCAGCATTGTTGGCTCCCAGCAGTTGAGACAAACTGGATTTGAGCCACAAAGGTCTTTGTAAGATCGGTTCAAAACTTTTTTTTCTGAATAAAAGTTGTAGTGCCTCGTGCATTATTTGAAATGATTAAATACAACTTCTAAAATATGGGGCAAACGTATAAGTTGACACGTATAAGGTTTACGTCTGTGTAAGCTCTCAGGCGTACAGGAGTGGTCCATCAAAGAAAAGGTTTCTTCAGTCGTCATCAGCACTTCTTTGAAGGTTTTGGACTTTTCGGTTCTCATCCGAGGAGCTTCGTCACCGAACTTAATTTTGCTGGTAGCTCTGGCCCTATATACGTATATCCCTAATGTCCAGAGGTGGCGGAGGTGTGGTGGATATATACATATAGGGCCAGAGCTATAAGCACATTTTAGTTTGCTGACGAAGCTTCTCGGATTAGAAGCAAAATGTCAGACACCTTCAAAGAGGTACAGATGATGGCTGAAGAAACCTTTTCGGGTACGAGGTTTGGAACTAATTTTCCTTTATCTTTAATACAACCACAAGTATTCCTTTGGAGTATAAAACACACCCCCTCCCACCCTTTTTTATGCAGTTATAGATTTCTGCTTGGTCCGTCAGTTGATTTGTGACGAAGAAACCAATTATCAATCTCTGCATCTCACATGGGCAGCGAAGACCAACTGCAAGCAACGTAGAGGTACCGAACAACATTTTTTTTAAAATAAATCAAAAGATGTCCTCACTTACACTCACCTTCCCTTCTTTCAGGAAGGGCGGGTCGAGTTTCCAAGGGCTACTGTTACCGCCTAGTCAGCAAAGACTTCTGGAGGAATGAAATCCCAGACTACATGATCCCTGAAATCTTGGTATGTGTCTAGTTTGAATCTATCATGACACCTTTAATGGGATTCATTATAACGTCCCCCATGTGTGTACTCTCAGCTTTCGCCACTGTCCAACATAATGCTGAAGGTGAAGCTGCTGGGTATGGGAGACCCTCGATCCCTCCTTTCAACAGCTCCCTCACCCCCTAACCTCAAGGATATTTTGAGAACCGTGCTCCAATTGAAAGAGGTGGGTGCTGTTGAACTCTGTGATCCAAAGTCTATTCGCATATAAGCCTGATGACGAGCTTCCCAGATTCACCTTTTAAAAGATTACAATTAAAATGTAAAAAGTTTTAGTACAGTGATACCTCAGCTTACGAACTTAATTGGTTCCCAGAAAGTGTGCGTAAGGCAAAAAGTTTGTCTGCCAAACTTTTATTTCCCATAAGAAACCATAAAAAATTAGAATATTCCCTTCCCAGGTCACCATAAAACATAATTTTCTACTAAATAAGCCTTAAAACTACACAAAACATACCCTATTTTATGTATAATAAATGTGCTATTGTATTGTAATTAAAGAAATAAACTTCTGTAACGGTAACCCTGTATAAAGTCGTTTAATTTACCTTTGTGATGGTCATTGATGTAGTTGCCTCTTGATGATATCCGAGTGAAGTTGCCGTGCTTTCTCTGTAACAATACACTCACTCACAATGTCCCCCGCTAGCTGCTTTTTGTTAATCCAAATCAACAGAAGTTTTTCTACCTCTTCTATTGCCTGTTCCTTAGACAACACAGAAACATCCTTAGCCACACATAGCAATGGTCGACAAATAATGTGCCACAACACAAAAGACAGTCTTCAACCTTGCACACTTTCTGCGCACCTTTTTGTTGCATGAAGCAGTTCTAGATGAAAGCAGAGAAGATCAAAGCGTCCTTTTCACCAGTGAATCAGGGACGTCATGGTGAATTGTGCACGTCTGTTATAAGCTTAATGTGGAAAGCAAACACGAAGCTGTAGCATCCATTGATGAAAAGAGATTGGAAAAGATGGTGGGGAGGGTGCAGAAGGTCCAGTCAGCTTTTCCACGCTCTTATCTTGATTCTTGCAGTGTGCAACTCCTTCAGAGTGGGTAGGGGGGTGTCAATTATTTTTTTTCCACTGTCCTAACTGTCCGTTGAAGTCGGATTTTGTCCATTTTAGTGGCGGCCCCAAACCAAACCGCAAAAAAAATAATAGTAAAAATGTAAATAGTTTATCATATTCTCTTTTCTTCTGTAGATGGGGGCCCTCTCTGCTAACCAGAATGATGGATATCGAAATGAAGATGGTGAGCTGACATTCCTGGGTCGAGTGCTGGCCCACTTACCTGTGGACCTTTATCTTGGCAAGATGATTGTCCTGGGCCACATCTTCGGTTGTCTCGATGAGTGTCTCATCATAGGTTGGTTTTCTACATCGTAGTTTTAGAGATATCAGTTATCAGTATTGAGTGTGTTACTTTTTACACATGCTACATTTCCACCCACTTTTTTACACAATCTTCAGCTGCTTGCAACTCGATGAAGTGTTTCTTTGCCATACCTACAATGGAACAGCTTGCCGGTCACAGGTGAGTCACATCTGAAGGCTGTTTGGCTTTTTTTTCCTCTATAAAAGGTTATCAATCCTCCGGTCAAATTCATACATGCGGGGTAACCCTTTCCAATCACAGTTATATCCACATACAGTAATACCTTGGTTTATGAACTTAATTGGTTCCCAGAAAGTGTGTGCAAGGCGAAAGGTTTGTCTGCCAAACATTTATTTCCCATAAGAAACCTTTAAAAATGTGAATAATCCGTTCCCAGGTCCCCATAAAACCAAAATTTCTACTAAATAAGCCTTAAAACTACACAAAATATACCTTATTTTATGTATAATAAATATGCTATTGTATTGTAATTAAAGAAATAAACTGTACTGTATAATAAAGATGTTTTATTTACCTTTGTGATGGTCGTTGAAGTAGTTGCCTCTTGATGATATCCAAGTGATGTTGCTGTGTTTACCCTCACTCACACGGTCCCCTGCTAGCTGCTTTTTGTTAATCCAAATCAACAGAGGGTTTTCAACCTATTCTATTGCCTGAGACAGTTGCTTAGACAACACAGAAACACCCTTAGCCACACGTAGCAATGGTCGACTTAGCATCCTGGTACTGGGACGCTAAGTCACACAAACGCACATCTCGTTCGTGTTTTTCGATAATCTCCTTCTTCTACTCAACCGTAATTTTCTTTTGTGTTCTTTTCGTCTTAACACTCGCCTGTGGTGGGCTCTTTTTTGCTCCCATAATAGCAAAAGTACACCCCTCGATAACAAACCACGTCTGCACTCAAAGAAAGTGAGTGTGGAAAACTAGTCCGCCAGCCACTGTGGCGCTGTGTGGTTTGGTTCGTCCGACGAAAACTAGTTTGTATGCCAAGATTATAATTTCGCGAATCTAATGTTCGTAAACCGAAAGGTTCGTGAGCTAAAGCGTTTGTAAGACGAGGTATAACTGTATGATGAAACCATGTTTCAATAGCCACCGAAAGATAAGATATCAGACAGAAATATTGGTGTCACTTCACTTTATTTTCTGTTCTAAATCTGATTCACAATCCTTTGGTCACATATTCAGCCTAAACTTCATGTTCTGTCTTCTGAATATTTCCATTCTAGGACCAAGCTGAGCTTTGCCCATGGCAGCCAAAGTGATTCCATAGCATTTGTCAACACATTTAAGGTAATTCTGAGGGTTCCCCCCCAAAAATGAAGAACATTTTTTAAGGAATTTGCTCAATGCAACTCTTTTCACTTTCCTTCCCTGTTGTTAGGCATGGCTCTCCTTCAAAAAGCAAGGACAGCTGAGAACCATGAAGGTGCCGTAAACAACTAAATATTTACTGACATCATCGATGTCAATTTGTTTGCTGTATCCTGTATTTGTTAATTCTAACTGAGATCACACATTTTCTCCCATGTATAACTAACTATTGGAGCAGTTGTCAGAAGTTATCTTCCGTTCACATACTGTGATGAAAAGGTGATCTTGACGATGCAGACTTGTAAAATCATGAAATCTGTCTGTTATCCTTAGGATGAACTGGTTTGGGGTAAAGAGAATTTCATTCAGGTCAAGAGGATCCGAGAGGTACTTTTTTTGAAAGGATTCACTTCATGGGCCAATTTCTTATTCTATCTATCTATCTATCTATCTATCTATCTATCTATCTATCTATCTATCTATCTATCTATCTATCTATCTATCTATCTATCTATCTATCTATCTATCTATCTATCTATCTATCTATCTATCTATCTATCTATCTATCTATCTATCTATCTATCTATCTATCTATCTATCTATCTATCTATCTATCTACCTATCCCTATTTACTGTAGCTATCTAGCTAGCTAGCGCTCTCTCTATCTAACTAGCAACCTATCTAGCTAGTTAGCTGTCTCTATGGATATATATATATATATATATATATATATATATATATATATATATATATATATATATATATATATATATATATCACTATCTTTCTATCTAGCGAACTCGCTATCTATCTGTCACGCTAGTTAGCGAGCTACCTATCCGTCCATCCTAAATCAAGATTATTGTGCTGATTGCGATAATTTTGTTACATCTACATAGCCAGACAGGGAGGCACCCATGGCTGTTGTGAGTTTCCATGTTGCAACCCTTAATGCGAAAAGCGACAATTCTCAACAAAGCAGCCTGTTTCATCTTGCCATGCTCTCTATATCCAGGTTGAAGAGTTGTATTTAGATCTGAAAGAACGTGTGAAACAGTTCAACATGTACGTGCCAGAAAATACCCAACCCTCAGACTACACCAGCGCGCACACACAGAAGTTCATTCTTCAGGTTTGTGATGAAGTTAATATCGACCTTACAGAAGTTACACATATTTTCCCATCTTTTAAGATACGGGAGAATATGACCCTTAATGTCCGGAATAAAATCTTTGACTTTTGCACGGACCTCTCTCATACAGGTCGTCATTGCTGGTGCCTACTACCCGAACTACTTTCTACAGGGCGAGATTGATGATAATCTGTCTGCCAGAGAGTTGAATGGCTTCAATCCGAAGACAACAATCATGGTAGATAATTAAGTCATTGTTGTATGAAGTATTCATTGGTCAACATGTTTTAAATGTTTTTAATTTGTTTTGTTTTTGTTAGAAATAATAATAATAGTACATTTAATTTACAAGTGCCTTTCAAAGCACCCCAAGACATTCTACAATTAAAAAACAATGACAGTTACAGACACTCCCCTACTTACGAACATTCGAGTTACAAACAACGGTACATATGATCATTTTTGCGGGTATGTTGAAAAATGTTCGGACAGAGATGTTGTAAATTAGATTTTGTATTGTGCGCCATTTTCCGAGTAGTGCTTCTTTCCACCGCTAATACCGACGTGAGGCGCTGTGAGAGCTCTCTCTCTGTCTCTCTCTCTCTCTCACATATATTAGTATTCTCTCCAGTTGTACATGTACATATCTTTTTGAGCATATATTTTGTTAAATGTTTATTTTTCAGTACAAACCAATACAGGTTACTTATTTAAGCCTGAAACATACATTGCAGAAAAAATATAGCACAGAAGCAACTTACGAACAAATCCACCTAACGAACGACCGTTCAGAATGTATCTCATTTGTAAGTTGGGAAGCGTCTGTCCAGTGATACAGAAAAGGTTGGCTGAATGTACTGCATGTTACATAAGGTTAATGCCAAGACATGTCATCCCCAGATGAGAAACCTCCCTACCTACAGTTTTCTTTACTACAAGCAGCTGCTGTCTCTGTTTCGCCAATGCGGACAGGTTAAAGCCATTGCCTTTGAGGGCACCAGGTAGAGAACTATAGCTTTTATTCTTCACATAGAAGAGACCAAAACTATCACCGCAGGTGTGTATTTTTCGCCTGCGCAGAGCTTATGTGGAATTCTACAAGACATCACAGGACTCTGCGACCCTGCCTGAGGTCTCACTTGCCCTCCTCCTGGCCCAACAGAAACCTGGCCTGGAGATTTCCGTCTACCCCACAGAACAACTAGAAGCCATTGCCGGGGGCAAACAAATAACTCATTTGAAATATGCACGGTATAGTTCTGTTCATGTGTTTGAAGAAATAACCTATTTAAATTGCATTGACTATGTTGTGATTATAACAAAAGCAATGCACGTTAGGCAGTTTTACAGTCGACATTTTGTGCAAGAAACAGCATATTGACAACGTTTGTGTGATGCTGCTGTGTAGGGTGAATGTTGACTTACAAAGCCACTCAGTCCTTCCGGTGGAAGTGGTGAGCAGTACCCTTGACCCGGACAAACTGCCTTCCAACCTATTTTTTGTGGTGAACATCACAACGGTATGCATTCTCCCTCTTCCTGATATTTCAACCGCATTGGGTTGTGATGGAGAACAGACAGAAAATAACTTATTATATTTATATATAATAGTATATTATATATACTTTATATAAGTTTCATGCCACCCAACACCAGGCCCACAATGGAAGCACAGAAAATCGGGGGTAAATCTGAGGTGAACAGACACAGCCTGTTAAACTGTCATCTTCATGTAGGAGATCTGGCCTTGGACTAAATTAAGACATGGTAAACTTATTCACAGGAAGAGTTCATTAGCCAGGTTACAAATCTGTCAGTTCGTGAAAAGTACAACCAATTAAAATGCCTATGTTCTGTTGTTTTATGAATGTTGGCGCTTGGGACGTCCATGGGCGTGGTATTAAAATCAAGATGACTATGTTTTACTAATGTATCACTTAAATTTGCATATACTCTCAATAAATAGCTTGGCAGAGGGCTGCAGATTTTGGGTGTCGGTTATGAATGGCTACGTCCCCTGCCGGCAGTAAAAGACAATCTTCCTGTGTTCGAGCCTTTGTTCACAGTGTTCGGCCGAACATCTCTGACAGGTTGTCTCAATACGTCAATGCGTTTGCTCCAGGTGGTGGACGTGGGTCATTTCTGGGGATTCCTGGCAGATGAAGCCAGTTTGGAGAAGCAGGGTCAATTGACAGGAGAGATCAACAGGCGCACCCTCCAGCCTTTGACTCTGTCGCTCTATCCTAATTTTCTATGCCTGGCACCTTCCTCTGATGAAGATGGACAAAGCCTCTACTACCGCGCCAAGATCCTGCACATCCGTGGAAATACAGTGGAGGTGGGTGAAAGTGATATTTTCTCCTCGGGTAGTGACCGAGCGCCATTGCATCCTCTGTGCTCACCTTATTTTTGTTCTTCAGGTGTTCTTCTTGGACTTTGGTAACACTGTGTCCGCCCAATGTAACACCCTGAGGGAACTCCCACTTGACCTCCAGTCTCACCCCTTCCAGGTGTCAACAGTTAGATTTGCTACTCAATTCCTTCTCACTTTCCATTTTGTCAATAAACAGACAAACGGCATTCTCTTTTTCTAAGGCTCGGGAGTTTCAAGTGATTGAAATGCATCCATCGGCGGAGTCCATTATATCTGGCAACCAATGGAGCAGCCGTGCCCGTCATCGATTCATGGCGCTGGTGAAAGGCCACTCTGTCAATGTATCGCTGTACTCCATTCTCCACAATGTGATGCGTGTGCAGCTGCTCATCAGCAGTGACGCCACAAACCGAAGCATAGTCGACATCCTTGTGGAAGAAGGACACGCCATCCATGCTGAAGAAAGCTTTGACTCCAAGGTAAACTGTCAATTCGAATTAACCAAGAATGCTCGTACAGTGATACCTCGGCTGAGCTGAGGTATCACTATATTGCTTTCCATTCATCGGTTAAAAACAGTTACAAAAAAAGTTGAATTAGAATGAGGCTAGAGAGAAGAAGTTTTAAGTGTCTGCTGGATTTGGTAGTGGTGGTGGATCGGTTGCGCCTGGCTGAGGGGGTTGTTGGAAAAGGTGGTGGGCAGGGTGCGGAAGGTTCGGTAGGATTTTCCGCGCAAAAAGGAATAAATGGGGAAAAAAACAAATATAAATCCAATATTACTTTTGCTGCAACAAAGTCCTAGTACTCTTCAATTAATATTTTTGTGACATGTTTGAAGGGTGTCTTCTTTTTGTGATGGTTTAAAGTCTGTGGATTTTTTTTCTTCTTTAATGGGTCATCTTTGCTCTGCAGCAAAACCATGAGGTGCTGGTGTCTCTGTACAAAGACATCGAAACAGGCATGTATGTCCCCAATGCTGCGAGCAGCTCATGGAAGGATCGCAAGAACGAAGAGAAGCAGCTTATCGATTGCCTCCTCTCCCGGTTTTCCAAGTGCTGCCCATCTCATTCCAGGACAAAGGCAAGATATGATTAAAGGGCAAATAAACCTAAAATGTCCAAACCTTTTTTTTTTTTTTTTTTTTTTTTTCAAAAAGCCATGGCTATAGTTCATGTATTTGATGATTTTTTTTTTCAATGCTTAAAACCCACAAAGAGTTTCAGTTAAAAAATAATGACGTGAAACAAAAAAAGTCTGAGATGGACTAATATGCGTTTAGTTATCTTGTATTTGTATCAAAAAATCTGTTTAACCCTTTAAGACCTGACCCATCCAAGAATAGCTCAAAAATTCTGCTTTTTTTGGCATCTGAGATGTTAATTAACACTTATACCAAAATCCACAAAAAATGTGTTCTCGATCCTGTTGTTTCGGAAATATATTTTGTATCGCCTTTGATACACTGATTAATTAGATGAATTAAGTCATCAAAATAGTGTGTGTTTGTATTTTAGTAAGCATTATGTAGATTAGATGTGAAATGACAATTTGGGGGTAATCTTATTTTAAAGGACAACCGGCACCATTTTTTGTTTCCTTACATCAGAAAAACGTTTTATAGCATCTAAAATACAGGCTGATATTTTTAGTCAAATGAAAAACACCAATAAAAATGACTTAAAGTGTCTAAAAACTACTTCAAAATGACCTCGGAAACGGCGAGTTTAAGAAGATCCCGCCCCCTTGTTTGTGACGTCACGCCAGTACGTCGTGCCTTGCTCTAGAATCAAAACAATGGCTTCAGATTTGGAGATATGCTTTCTTGTTACTCATCCAGTTATGAATATGATTCAAATAGTTCTGAAGAGGAAAGCATAAATGTTTGCAATCGATTAAAGAAGTACTTCCGTATCATTTTGAGGCATCTAGACTCCAATGTAGCTCCCAGAAAATGCACAAGATGGTGCACAAGTTCTGATGGAAATGGGCTGATTTGTCTGCTGGGAATGTGTGTCAACTAGTATCAAATAGTAGTCTTGGTGCAACACACAACGATTCACCATCGTCTTATTTATGTGTTTTCCTTCTAATTTCGTCATCAACACGAAGTTTTCAAACCAAACAAAGTACCCAAAATGCATTGTGTGTCGCTTTCTCGGTCAGGGGTGTTCCTGACGTGACGTCACGCCAGGAATTGTCACCAACTCGAAAACAAGACTTCCTGAATATTCAGCGCGGGTCTTAAAACGTAAAATATAGTTATATGTGGTGGAATCCTTTTAAAATACACTCAGAAGTCATTTGAAGCGATTTTACAAATTATGGACACAACTTGTCCGGAGGCGTCGATTGTCCTTTAAACCTGGAGTATCAAATTTGACAGACATTTTAACACATTTGTAATATAAAGAATTAGTTACTGAATAAATATGCATCCTTTCAATGAAGAAAACACTTATCTTTAAAAATGACTTCATACAGTAAAGTCTCGTTATATCGATATCGGATATATCGATAGTCCCGGTTATATCGATACTATTTCTATGCACGCACAGAGAAAATTACATGAATATATCGATAGTCCCGGTTATATCGATATTTTTTCGGACTCCCTTGAATATCGATATAACGAGACTTTACTGTATTTTGATTTTATTCTCACAATAACTTCCCAAAAATTAGCACTAATTTTCCTGAAAATCCTAAAAGCATCAAACACTGGGAGCAGCCATGTTGGAAATGACCAAAACAAAACTTGAGCTTCCTGGAGAGGCATGACCACGCACCAGAGGGCAGAATACATGTATCCGATCATATCCAAAGGTATTTTATTTGTGAAAAATTTTCATCATGTTGGTGAGAGAGGTCTCAGAACCCCACCGTATCAAATATGATACCAATGGCATTATAGGTTTAAAAAAAAACAAACAGAGCTGTTGGCACTGATTTGGTGGAATGTTTCATATTATACCGTGCAAATGGGGTCAGGTTTTCCAAGTTATTTATTGTGAATAATTCTGCTAACATTGTTGTCTGATTGGATGATAATATGCACAGGTTCGTTTGCATGGACCAAGCAGTCCTTATAAAACCCAATTCCACTCCTTGTTCCATGCTACGCAAATCAAGTAAGTCACTCATACCGTTGGGCTCAATCCTACAACAGGGCTTTTGCCTTTGTTCATTCATTCAATGTGTCTTTTTCCCAGGCCCGTTTCCATCGATAAATACAGCATCAACTCCACGGCTCTAAACGAAAATCCTCACTATAAGCACCAGAGAATGCTAGTGGCGGGGAATGTGTTCACCAATTCTTCAGGTGCCAGGGAACTGCTAGCATGCCTCAAAATACTGCAACAGTCATCAGTTATTCCCACTTTGTATTTGGTAGTTGTGATTGGCAAGTGTGCAGTGTGAAACCAACCAGTTTCACTGAATTTGTCTGTAAATCATTTAGTTACAACAAATGGAAAATACAAACAACTCGGCTTCGCCATGCTGAAATGCAGAGTTCGATTCTAGCTCTGGCCTGCCTTGTGTGCATGCTCTCCCCATGCCCGCGCGGCTTTTCTACGGGTACTCTCATTTCCTCCCTTATTCAAAAAACATGCATGGGAGGCGAACGGGCGACTCAATTTTTTAAAGGACAACCAACACCATTTTTTTGTTTGCTAACTGACATTGGAAAAACGTTTTATAGCATCTAAAATACCCAAAACACACAGGCTGATATTTTTAGTCAAATGCAAAACACCAATAAAAATGAGTTAAAGTGTCCCAAAATTACTTCAAAATGACCCAGGAAATTGTAAGTTTCAGAAGGTCCCGCCCCCTTGTTCGTGACATCACGTCAGGACCTCTTTGCCTTGCTTTAGAATCAAAACAATGGCTTCAGATTTGGAGAAGATGCTTTCCTGTTACTCGTCCAGTTATGAATATGATTCAAATAATTCGTAAGAGGAAAGCATAAATGTTTGCAATCGATTAAAGAAGTACTTCCATATCAATTCGAGCCGTCAGGACTCCAATGTAGCGTCCCAGAAAATGCACAAGATGGCGCCCATGCTCCGTTGGAAATTGGCTGATTTGGCTGCTGGGAATTTGTGTCAACTAGTACCAAATAGTAGTCTTGGTGCAACACACAACAATTCACCATTGCGTTATTTGTGTTTTCGTTCTAATTTCGCCATCAACATGGATAAACACGAAGTTTTCAGACCAAACAAAGTACCCAAAATGCATTATGTGTCACTTTCTCAGTCAGGGGCGTTCCAAACGTGACGTCACGTCAGGCATCGTCATCAACTCGAAAACAAGACTTCCTGAATATTCAGTGCGAGTTTTAAAACGTAAAATATAGCTAGCTATATGCCGTGGAATCTTTGTAAAATACGTTCAGTCGAAGTCATTTGAAGTAATTTTACAAATTATGGACACAACTTGTCCGGCGGCGTCGGTTGTCCTTTAAATATTTCAATTTTGCTGACTTTCAGACCTCCTTTGGTCATTGCAGTGTTATGTTTGCAGGTAATATTCTTCCAAAAGACACCTCACTTATGCCAGACATCCCTGGACTCCCTGCCATCGTTACCATGCTCTTCACCCCTACTATGGAGTTGCGGTTAGTCTCATGTGTACATATTCAAGACAGAGACAGCACTATATACAGTCATCCCCCTCCATTGCTGAAGTTATGTTACACACTACTCCTGCAATGGGTAAAAGCCACAATCCAGAAAACCTGAGTGAAATACTGTACTCCCTTTGGGTGTTTCCATACCATTTATGTACGTGTAGTGGCCAGAAGGAAAATGTTTTTCAGAAAAACTCAATCAAAAATGTGTCTTTTTTTTTTCGTGGGAGGTGTCCTGTGAAAATTATGTATTTTTTTCCTTTTGTATAGATGAGTGAGTTGTGTCACCATCTAGTGGCTAAAAATAGTATGACACCATGAATCGAGTAGATTTTTTAAATGACGTAAGCGTTTTTAAACTGTCCAAAAAAAAAAAAAAAAACCGCAAAACATGACACCCGTGTGGATGGGGTTGTTTACTGTACCCATTTATTTTCTCTCTCCTTTTTTTCCTTATTTCAGTACCAACATCGACAAAACCCGCTACATCGGTGCACTCTGCGGTTTGGGCTGGAACAGTGAAACACAAAAAGGCGTTTTTCCTGACCATGACATTGAATTGACCTTTGATGTTAAGTTTGATTTTGAAGACATCATTGAGGTAATGGCAACTATGTATAATAATAATAATAATAATAATAATAATAATATAATATATTATGTATATTATGTATATTATATTATAATATATGTATTATATAATAATACATTTCATTTAGAAGCGCCTTTCAAAACTCTCATGGTCACTTTACAGTCACAGGATAAGGTTTTCTGTCGGTGAGCTGCGGCAGCCACACGCACCAGCATTCACTCAACCCGGAATAACTCAAATAGATAGAAAGCTAGATAGCTAATAGCTAGCCAGCTGATAGAGATTAGACTCTGACACCAGCTAAATAAGGTAGCTCGCTAGCCATATAGCTAGCGATCTAATTGCTATCTATTGGATTTCTATCTAGCTAACGGGCTATCTAGCTAGCTACTATGTAGTTGACTGACTAGCTGTTAGCTATCTGTTGGCTAGCTAGCTAGCTTTCTATCTATTTGAGTAAGTATTCGGGTTGAGTGAACGCTAGCGCATGTGGCTGCCACTGCTCACCCACAGAAAAACTTATTCTGTGACTGTAAAGTGACCTTGAGAGTTTTGAAAGGCGCGTATAAATGAAATGTATTATTATAGATAGCAAATAGAATAGATACATTTTTGAGGCATATGTGATGAAATCCTATTCCAAATATGAATTAAAAATCTGCCTTTGCAAAGGCAATGTGTTTGTTTGGCATACAGAAGCTGTTTTGCTAATAATATATGTTATATGTTAGCTATCTAGCTAGCTATCTGGCTAGCTAGCTATCTTTCTGGCTATCTATTTGCTATCTATATAGCTGGCCAGCTGACTGTCTGTGTTGTAATAATAATAATAATAATAATAATAATAATAATACTCCAAGCATGGTCATAATAAGATAATAATAATAATAATAATAATAATAATTATTATTATTATTATTATAGTTGTTCAGATAGCCCTGTGGATGGATTGAGTTATGTAAAGCTACTATATATACAGAGAGTTATAAAAGGCTTCTTATTGTATGCTTGGTACCCATCCCCCAGACTTGAATTTTACCTGTGTATGCTGCTCAATGTGTTTGGACTGTAGAAACCTTCGACAATGTTGTCATCTCTTTGACTGCTTTGTCGCACGGGTGTTTCTTCAGATAAATGCTTTGCGAGTGGCAATCAACCACCTCGCGTGTGAAAGGCCGAGTGGCACCCTGCACTTGCCATCCGACAAGATCAAGCAGTTCCAGGAGGACTGTCGTGAACGTCTCATTAGGTCGCACCACACACACCGGCGCATTTGGTCAAAGCTTGTTTGGGGGGAAAAAAATGGAGATTGATTATGTTTTCTACAGATTGTTCACAAAGTCTCCTCCAAGGGAAAATGTCACTTCAGTGTACTTTGATAAAGCATGGAAATGGAACCAGGTATGGTGGCCATGATGACTTTTTTATTAACTCATTCACTGCCATTCATGAATTTATTCAGGAATTGAAAATATGACAGCGCCATTCCAGATTTTTTTCTTTTTTTTTCATGCTTGTGTGCCGATAAAGCGCTGGCCATGGCCTCTGGTAATTTTTTATTTTTTATTTTTTTTTTTGGGGGGGGGGCATTTCCCTTTTTTCCATATTAGCGCTTTCTTCCAGCTTTAGCTGTTGTTAAAGCGCTATATAAACCAATATGTATGTATTGCCTTGTATTTTGGACAGCCACCCTCATTTCAAGCTCATATAACCCCAGACCCATATAATTTAGGAATTGACTATTTTTTTCTGACAAAAGAATATAATCTGAGGTTTCTAACGGTGTATTGAATGTTTATGTAGTCATAAAACTCAATATTCTGTGAGTACTGGAATTTAATTGACAATGACAAAAACCCTGGCACTGGAGTGGACACATATTTGCAGGTCTGGCAGTGAATGAGTTCATTCAACCTTAGAGGCAGATTTTAGTTTATTCTGTTCCTCCATTTGTACTTTGTGTGCTGTTTCAACAGGTTGAGCCTTCACTCAAGATGGACGTCACTGAGGCTGAGACTGGAAAATCCAGAGGAGTTCTTTTTGAGTTGCATCCCCTCGTCCTCCTCAACATCTAAGATATGTGCCATGTTTGCACACATTTTTTTTGTTTATTGTCATTATTTTTACAAAAATTCACTCGGATCTCATGAATCTTTGTTCTTGCCTACTTTTTGTCCTTTAAAAGTATGTGGGTCTATCTTTGTTCTGGCTTATTGTACGCATACATGCACACACACACACACACACACACGCACACATTCCTGTTTCAAAGGTTTTGTGAGGTCCGTATAACTCCAGATAAGGAGTGAGGACCACCATTACTGATAAGTTTAGAGAACTAGTGTTACATTTGAACACTAAATGTCACCCCATTTTCAAATTCAACTTCTTTAAAAACAAAGAAATAAAAAGTGGACTTGAAACTGAAATAACAGCAGGAGTGAGGTTTCTGAATGGGTACATTCAAAGTCCTCACCCCTGTAGTGAATTCGGTTAAAATATCATTTTACTTTTGGTGGTATGAACTTTTTCCTCTCATTAAACACGCGCGCACACACACACACACACACACACACACACACACACACACACACACACACACACACACACATAAACACACAGTGAGTAAAAAGTGTGTGTATCCAAGTGAAATGAAAATACACACCTAAAAATCATTTTGGGTGAAATCTGTGAGGACCTTTCTGTAACTTTAACAGATGCATATAGAGACACTCTAGAAACCTTTAGGATGAAAAACTTGAGGACCTGCCCAAAGGTCCTCGCTTGTCAAAAATGTCCTCAAGACTAGTCACACACACACACACACACACACACACACACACACACACACACACACACACACACACACACACACACACACACACACACACACAATTATCTTGGTGTTGATTTGCATTCAGAGGCCCTCTACTGTCAATAACTAAACATATAGAATCCCTGTACACTGTGAAAAGTATTGTCCAATGAGAAAATGTGACATAATCACTCAGTCAACTAAAGAAATGTTATCCATCACATTACATTTATTATGTCATGTCCTTATAATTAAATACATAGTGTAAGTGCAAATAGTTAAGAGTCCAGGGTCTAATAGAACTACACAGTATAGTTGAACATAGTACAAAGTTGGACAGTTATTCAAACAATGCTCAATATCACCAAATACTCCTTGTCTTCATCGTAGTTGTACAACAGTACTCTACTACATGACCGTGTGTATTGTTCCTTATTGGTATACAAAAGCAAAAATCTACAAATACCACATCTAAGACGCCAAAAGGAAATTGTGTGAGAGAAGCCCCATTTGCTTACTTGAAACATAAAGCAGCGAACATTGACAGCGGAGCAAAACTGGCTATTTAGATTATTTTTTTATTTTTGTGCTACACCATACAGTTTGTGGTCATGTGGTAAGCACTGCGAAAGCAAAAAAAAAAAGTAGTGTGGTATTCAAAACGGCACCGTAGATATCAAATATTTACCCAAGTCTCCACTTCATGCTTTTTTTTTTTACTTTAGAATAATGAACACACACACAAAAAAAAGTCCTGTTTCTTTAACTTTTTGAGTTGTGAACGTATCTATCTAGAGGCGTTATGAACTTGTGGTTGTGTGTTGTTAGTGTTTACACTTGCTCCAGACAGGGTGAAGGCATCTCGAGTGGATGCTTTTTCAAGAATGCCAAGATGACAAAGCGTGACGCCCCCCCGCCCCTCCCCTCTTCTGATGATGACCGGGCTCTTCAAGGGTGAGCGAGCCCTTCCTGTGTGAGATGTGCGATTCTACTCCTCCTTTCTCTTCGCCCCGGGGATCTTTGCTTGGATCCTGGATACAGAGAACAAGTAAGATTTGCTTGTTTCCGATAGGATTAAGTCGCTGTTAGACAGCAAAAGCACCTGCTGCTCCTTTCTCTCTTTTTATGGTGCTCAATTGGGCTGACATCTTAGCTTTGACCAAATAAGGAGAATGACGCCGGTCAGTCACAAAAAAAAGCTCTTGTAGCTACTGTCGTGTTTTGTTTTATTAGTATTTTTTTTTTTTTACACCTGCGTATTCTCCAACGGATCAGTTACAGACGCTCCCCTACTTACGACCATTTGAGTTATGAACATTTTTGTCGTAACATATGTAGTATTCTTTCCAGTTGTACATGTACATATCTTTATAGAGCATATATATATATATATATATATATATATATATATATATATATATATATATATATATATATATATATATATATATATACAGTAAAGTCTCGTTATATCGATATTCAAGGGAGTCCGAAAAAATATCGATATAACCGGGACTATCGATATATCCGACCCTGTTTGCATGTAATTTTCTCCGTGCGTTCATAGAAATAGTATCGTAATAAGCAGTACTATCAACAGTATATAGTATACATAATATCAACAGTAGCCAAAATGGAACTGTATAGTGCCACTTAGCAGTTTTTTTGACAACGATACTAGTGCAGCGTGTTCTACCGGAAACAAATTCCTTGTGTGTCCTACATACTTGGCAATAAAGATGATTCTGATTCTGATTCTGATTCTGATCAATATAACCGATATCGATATAACGAGACTTTACTGTATATATAATTAAATGTTTATTCTTCAGTGAAAGCCAATACAGGTTACTTATACAGGCCTTAAACATGTTTATATAAACCTTAAACATACTTACATAAGCCCTAAACTTACATTCAATACAAAATATCGCACTGAAGCAACTTACGAACAAATTTACTTTACAAACGACCGTTCGGTGATGTGTGTGTGGTTCGCAACTATAGACGCTCCCTACAGACGCTCCCCTACTTATGAACATTCGAGTTACGAACAATGACACATCCTAACATTTTTGTAATAACATGTAGTATTCTCTCCAGTTGTACATGTAAATGTCTATATAGAGCGTGTATTTTATGAAATGTTTATTTTTCAGTACCATCCAATACATGTTACCAACACAAGCCTGAAACATGTTTATATAAATCTTAAACATACATGTATAAGCCTTAAACATACATTCCATACAAACTGTAGCACTGAAGCAACTTACGCACAAATTCACCTTACGAACGACCGTTCGGAACGTATCTTGTTCGTAAGTTGGGGAGCGTCTGTATTTAACTCATTCACTGACATAAGTGAATTATCTGTCACACTTAAAAAGTGTGACATATGCGCCATTCACGAATTTGTTCGGGTTTTGGTTTTTCTTGCGCGTGGTGCCAATAAAGCGCTGGTCAGGCCTCTGGCAATGTTTTTCCCTTCCATGAGGGGGGCAACATTTGCTTTTTGTCCATGTTAGCGCTTTGTTACAGCTTCAGCTGTTGTCAAAGCGCTATTTAATTAATACGTTTGTATTGCATTGTATTTTGTACAGCCGTCCCCATTTCAAGCTCAGATAACTCCAGACCAATATAATTTATGAATGAACTGTTTTTTTCCGATGAAAGAAGAGAGTCTAAGGTTTCTTACGCTGAATTGAATGTTTATGCCATCCCAAAACTCAATATTCTGTGGTTCCTGCAATTTGAGTGAATATGACAAAAACCCTGGCACCGCAGTGGACACATTTTTTTTGCACATTGTCTGGCGGTGAACATGACATTTTAATACAAAATTGTATTGTGAGAAATGTCTGAATGAGTACTCACTTCCCCACCACAGAGTTGACATGAGTCCGTAATAGTCCCACGTATTGATCTATCTGTGCCTGGCAGGGGGTAAATGAGGTCAAAACGTTTTTGTCCTCAACTTTTTGAAAAGAAAAGGTTGAAAGAAAGTCTTTACCTGATGCTTCTCATAGACCACAGGCATCGTGAACATGGAAACCACAGCTGCATGTGTAAGAGAATAAAGAAGAGTCAAAATATTATCACTCATCGCAAGCACAAAAGTGCTTATCTTGGGCAAACTGTGTAAATACCTACACAACACGATAGTTCCTAAACACGCTGACAAAGACATGCTGCCCCGACACATCGACAAAGACACGCTGCCCCACTTGCGATTACATAAAGGCTAAAAATAACCCGAGTATATCCAACGCACACCAACATGTATTGCGCTCGATGCGTAATTTCAAAGAAAAGTCTCTAAAGTCAACATTGACCGGAGCGAAGTAAATTCGGGTGACCTCACCTAGAATGAGCAATGTCAAGCCGTTGAAGAGAGCGCCCACGTAGGTCAAAAGCCACATCAGCACAGCAAACTGAACAGAAAATAGAGTCTTAACACATTTCCTTTCAAAGTTGATGGTGGATTGAGACAGATCCATCCGTGAGTTGCTTCCACCAAACATGGTCTGCTCGTCACGGAACTGTGTCTCGCTCATCGGTTTGGAACATTAAATGTTGGCCTCAGGGGTGGAACGGTTCACAAAATACATCTTTTTTTTCTTTGTGTTGAGTCCATCTATAAGTTGTTTAAATACCGTATTTTCCGGTGTATAAGGCGCACCCAAAAGATGTAATTTTCTTCAAAAGATGACCCTGCGCCTTATATGTGAGCCACAACAGGTCTGGTCAATACTGTCAGTAGCCACCAATTCATTTATCCCCGTAGAAGTCATCGTGCGTAAACCCAACCTCTATTGTAGCGCCTTATAATGTGGGTATATTTGGAAAACTTTAATATATTTATATATTATCTTTGGAAAACTCTTTTCATTCATTGAAGGTGCGCCTTATACTCTGATGCACCTTATACAGCAGAAAATATGGTATATTAGATTTAGAAAACCTTTTTCGTTCATTGAAGGTGCGCCTTAGACTCCGATGCACCTAATAAAGTGATACCTTGGCTTACGAACTTAATTGGTTACCAGACAGAGTGTGTAAGGCAAAAAGTGTATATCCCAAAAAATAATTTCCCATAGGAAACCTTTAAAATGAAAATAATCCGTTCCCAGGTCCCCATAAAACATAATTTTCGACTTTCTAATTTTCTAAGCCTTGAAACTACACAAAATATACCTTATTTTATGTATAATAAATGTGCTATGGTATTATAATTAAAGAAATAAACTGTACTATATAATAAAGTCATTTTATTGACCTTTGTGATGGTCGTTGATGGCTTGATGGAATGGAGTGGCCGGTTTCATCAGCATTAAACACTTGATGAGGAACGTAACCTTCTTCTTTCACCATTTATTTATTTATTTATTTATTAGTTTGTTTCTTTTTTGTTAGTTTGACCGGTTATTTATTTATGTATTGTTTATTGTTTGTTTATTTATTAAATATGTATGTATTTATTTATTATGTGTGTGTTTCTTTTTTGTTAGTTTGATTGTTTATTTTTTATTCATTTATTTGTTTATTTATTTATTAACTCATTCACTGTCATTCCAGAATTTATTCTGGCCTTGAAAGTATGACGTGTTTTGGATTTTATTTTTGCGGGGGGGTGCCGATAAAGCGCTGGTCAGACCTCTGGCTATGTTTTTTCCCTTCCACAAGGGGGCAGCATTCCCATTTTCCCATATTAGCACTTAGTTCCAGCTTCAGCGCTATATAAACCAATATGTATGTATTGCATTGTATTTTGGACAGCCGCCCTCATTTCAAGTACATATAACTCCAGACCCATATAATTTAGGAATTAACTCTTTTTTCGAATGAAAGAAGAGTCTGAGGTTTCTTATGCTGTATTGAATGTTTATGTAGTCCTAAAACTCAATATTCTGTGGGTCCAGGAATTTGATTGAAAATGACAATAACCCTGGCACTGGAGTGGACAAATTTTTTGCACATTGACTGGCACTGAATGAGTTCAACACATGGTACCAAAGCCGTTGTTGATATTAAAATGGGAATATGCCAAAATGTATGACAGCTCAGATTTGTTATTTTAGCTCCCAAACCCACCTTTACATATCAAACCCTAAACAACTGTATTTGATCTTAGTTTTACCTGCTGCTTTCTCCTGTTTTTGTGACTGCTTTATTTTCTTATTATTATAGTTGTCCATGTTAAGCGCTTTGTTATAGCTTCAGCTGTTACTAAAGCGCTATATAAATCAATATGTATTGTATTGATTAGTATACTGTCTTGTTCAGTGAAAACGTATCAGATGCAAACCTTCAAAGAGTCAATGAGATCTTGAACGAGGAAAAGCCTGCGCAGCTCCCTCATGCAGGTGTTGGCGTAGAGAAGGATTTTGTCAGCATATTTGCTAATTTGCTCCTGGGATAGAGGAATTTCCATCTCCAGGTAGCCTCTGTATAAATACAAGTCCAGAAAATGGATTTGATCAATATGTAGTTGATAACAATATTCTGCGAGATCATATTTCACTCACTTGAAAGGATGCCCCTCATCGGTTTTCTGAACAGCCTGGAGCACAGATTTGTAGATACGGAAGCTGATGGTGGCAGAAAGGGCAGCCAGGGCTAAATAGGCTCCAACGCTGACCACGCTGAACTGGGTCAGGGAGAAGAGGAGCAGAAGCACGCTGCTGAAAACGGCTCCCGACTGCTTCACATTCCTCCAGTAGAGCAGGTCAATTGCTAGAGGGAGGGGTGAGGATAGAGACGAATGGGGTTACGACCCACAAACAGGATTCAACCATTTGCATTTGTTGTTAGTTTATTTAGTTATGTTTTTGCAACCTCCCTGATAAGAGTTAAATCAATATGCTGCTTTGCTTGTGGAAGCCACATCACACAGCTGGGAGTATGACATTTGTTAGCTTGGCTTCAGAATCACAATCAGAACCCTTAATAGTCCCATAAAGGGAAATTTTTCAATCTACAGCAGCAAAATTGAAGGGGGGTGTGAAAAGATAAAGACAAAGTATTCTATGCTCATATAAATGTTTGAAGATTGAAATGTTTAACTGTGCTTTGATTCTAATCTAGCTTCTTCGTCCGGTTTTGCATCCTAGCGCCAGGTGTATATGTCGCTACACATCCATAGGGACCAAGTTGCTTTTATCAACGCTAACACCTGCTTCACACTCATACCTTACACACATACATCCCATCCAAAATAACCAAACAGCAGGTTCCTATACTGAATACATTCCCTGAGAATTAATGATTGACAAAAAAATGGGTGCACAATCAGCATTTCTTTGTAGAGATAACGGTTCTGTGCGACATGGCAACCGACCGCTGATAAGCAAGATGAAGATGGCGATGATTCATGAACAAACTCGGTACTCTAACCATGCCTGTCTGTGGTTTTGCTGGGCAAAGCTCCAGATTTGGTCATGGGAACAGCAACAGTATCTTTTACCTTCTTATCCTTTGGGATCCATCTATCATCTTCTCTCACACCAGCTACCTTCATTCCCTCTCTGACAACATCATAAATCTCTTCTTAGGTCTTCCTTTCAGTGTTCTGCCTGGCAGTTGAAGGCTCAGCATCCTTCTCCTGATAGTCACTCTCTCTCTCTCCTCTGGACATGTCCAAACCATCTCAGTCTGGCCTCTCGTGACTGTCTCTCCAAAGCCTCTAATGTGAATTGTCCCTGTGATATACTCCTTCCTGATTCAATCCAACCTGGTCACTCGCAAAGAAAACCTCAAGATCTTCATCGCTGCTACCTCCAGTTCTGCTTCCCGTCTTTTCTTCAGTGGTACTGTCTCTAGTACAGTGGTTCTTAATCTGGTTAGAGGTACCAAACCCCACCCGTTTCATATGCTCATTCACCTCTGCGGCGGAGGATCCACCGAACCCCTGAGACCGATTCACCGGACCCCTCGGGTTCGATCAAACCAAGTTTAAGAACCACTGCTCTAATGTTAGTTGTCCCTCTAATACACTCATTCCTGATCCTGTCCAACCTGGTCACTCCCAAAGAAAACCTCAACGTCTTCATCTCTGCTACCTCCAGCTCTGCTTCCTGTCTTTTCTTCAGTGGCACTGTCTCCAGTCCAAACAACATCACCACCGTTTTATACACCTTTGCCTTTTTATAACCATATTTTCTATCCAGCACTGAGCTGAAATGTGTGCCCTACCAGACCTTATCATGCCTGTCTACTGGGAATAGGAGAATCGCTCCTGAGAAAGATCCCTCTGTTGCCTTTCTCTTCCCTGAATAGTTCCAACTGCCTTTTTGACGACTCTAATTTTAGCCTTAGAGCTGTGAATGGCATCGAAGATTACAGCCATCTTTGCTTGCCTCTGACTTGGCATCTGTGAACTCCTTCGAAGAGACCCTGAAAATTCCTTTGACCTCTTTGGACTCATTTTGACAATGTGAGCACGAACTGTCTTCCTTATTTCCAATTGTAAGATATATGCATTGTCTCTTATCAGGAAGCAAGCGCGTGTCACATCTATCAAGCGAAAGTCATCAGGAGAGTTCGAAAACCCTGATCAACGTGCTTTGACATCCCTCTCTTGCGATGACAGCTGCTTAGAGATGCTCTGAGTATAACCCAAACATGCACTGGTGTGTAGTTCCTTCACTCGTTATACGCACACACGCACACAGAAGCCAAAGCAGCTTGACTTTAGAGACGGGGTCAGTGCCGCGCAGCCGTACTGGAGGGTGGTAGCGGGGGTTGGTTAGAGCATTAGCTTAGTGCAGTCGAAGCGGGTACTGACCTGCGGGTGCCATGGCTGAACAGAGAAAGAGGCAGCTGCTTTATTCACAACAAAAGGAGAGCGTTGGTGGGTGTTACCTCTCCCCACCACCAACACACACACCACACACACTTTGCACAGGATATGAGTGACTCGAAGCACATGAGCCAATCAGCAGCTGTCTGATGAGTGACGGGACGGGCGGGGGGTCTCTTGAGTAGGGTTGGCAAAGAAGCACAATGCAATCCAGCACACACTGTAGAGCAGTGGTTCTTTTTAGAGGTACCAAACCCAAAATGCACATTTATATGCATATTCAAGGAACCCTTCATGAATGAAAAATAAATAAATATACCTATTTTTTTCACAAATTCAAAAAAAAACATGTAATATTTCAAGAGATAAGTACAAACACTCCCCAATTTACAAACATTCGAGTTACGAAAAACGGTACATAAGAACATTTTTGCGGGTGCAGTATGTCGAAAAATGTTCGGACAGAGATGCTGTAAGTTAGATTTTGTATTGCGTGCCTTTTTCTGACACCAAGGTTGACCAATCAGCGCCCGGCTATGCTGAAGTGTTGCTAACGAGTTCAATCCCCGATCTGCGGAGCTCGCTTACGATTGGCTGCGTAGAGTAAGTGGGCGGGAAGGAAATCGCTGTTCCCAGTTGACGCTCCAGGAGGACGCGATGCAAAACAAAAAGTCATGGCTGCCGGCATGTCATTATTGAATTACGTGCGACTTTTAGAGCGTCTGTGTTTTATATTTCCACATTCAGTGTTTGACTTAAACATACATTCCATACAAATTATGGCACAGAAGCAACTTACGAACAAATTCACCTTACAAACGACCACTCGGAACGTATCTTGTTCATAAGGTGGGGAGCGTCTGTATATTTTTTTTTATTGCACACTGTACTATTACGACAATCATTGACTACTACGCGAACTATATTTCCCACACCACTGATTGGCTAAGCAATGTCATGTGATCATCTGCAGTCAGTGATGGCCAAGCGGGCGTGCCATTAACATCTTGAGTTGTGTGTGTTTTAACCTCCATGGCAGAGGCCCTGTCGAACCCCTTAGGCCAATTCACCGAACCCTAGGGTTCGGTCGAACCTACGTTAAGAACCACTGTTGTAGAGTTTATACGATATACAACACTAAGGGAGCTTCATGATTTCGTGGCTTGATGCTTTCGCATTCAAATAGTATCACATCCACTTATACGCACACACGTACAGTGGCCATTTTCAGGTGCTCTATCGCAATGGCCTGGCCGCCAGAGTCTGCTGACTACCTGCCTGATGCAGTTACCATAGCTACGGTACTTGCTCTCTTTTATCTCGGATTGGAGAAAGGGAGGGTAAAAGAGCGTTCCTCTGGGAACACAGGGAGAGATTCATTTGGTCCGATTTGGGGGACGCGCAGGAACATAAGGAGTGTGCGTACCCCCTATCGAGATCAAGACTGCCACTCCCTTTTATGGGGGGGGGGGGGGGGACAAAGGGACAAAAGCGTGTTCACAGCGGTCTCTTAGCCATTAAATGGCTAAACGAATGCTAATAGCAGACCATTAATGTTGGAGGAAAAGTCATTTTTGGATTTCAGCGGATTTAGTATAACAAATAACCGCATTTCACACACATCCATTTAATTCCGTTAGGAATGTTTGTCCTGCAGAGTCAGTGGCTGTTCACTGTGACGTCCTTCCTTTGATATATATCATATACACACACAAAAAGGCACAGCAAATGATTATCATCCGTGACAAGAAAATGAATCCCGCTCACCCTTTTCCTTTTTTTTTTCTTTTTACAGGGAAACCAGTTTAGCCTGACCTCATTAAATCACTGAAGACATCCTTGTGGCCTCAAACCTCTCACCAGCCCATGTGTGTTAACATGCAATGGGAATTCTCCTGCCAAGACGTATTTAATGTAAGACTTGAACACTTCAAATGACAGGTTTTAAATTCATATCTGCTGCACAATGTTATAAGACATTGTTCATTCTTTTTTAATACTGTGTTTTAGCGCTATTTTGAATCAGAATCTGAAAGCCTTTAATAGTCTCACAATGGGGACATTTGCAAATTTGCAGTCCTGTATAGAGATCTTATGAACTGTCAGGGTAAGCTTTCTTAACCTTGTCACTCCCAACTAAATTTGTTGTCACTAATGGAACAGATAGCAGCGTGCACAGCAAAGCCAATGATGTACAATGGCGGGTAATAATCTATATTTTTACATTTTGGTATCATCAACCATAATTTCTGATTTGTCAGGAGTGGCTGCACCGTGTTGTGTCATTATATCAAAATACCGTAATTAAAGAGTGGGAGTGAGAGTGAGAATGGGAGATGATGTGTGTGTGAAAATGTCGTGGCTTGGAATTGAAGCGGATTTACATGGGGCAGGAGAAGTGAGACCATGTCTTTTCTCAATAGATTCTACAGCTTCGTGTTGCTTTCGACATTTAGCTTGTAGCATTTAGCTTGTAGCAGACGTGCATATTTCACCATGACGTCCCTAATCCACTGGTGAAAAGGACGCTTTGATCCTCCCTTCTTTCATCTAGAACCGCTTCATGTCACAAAGAGGGCACAGAAACAGAAAGTGCTGAAAATTAATCAGAATACATTTCATTTATAAGCGCCTTTCAAAACTCTCAAGGTCACTTTACAGTCACAGGATAAGTTTTTTTTTCTGCGGGTGAGCAGAGGCAGCCACACGCGCCAGCGTTCACTCAACCCGGAATAACTCAGATAGAAAGCTAGCTAGCTAGCTAATAGCGAGCTAATAAATAGTTAGCTAGCTAGCTAGCTAACAGCCAGCCAATAAATAGTTCGCTAGATAGCCTGCTAGATAGCCAGAAAATTCAATGAATGTCTTTGTCTTGTCATATTTTGTTTTGTTCTTTTGACTTCAAGATGGCCACGCGAGAATGGCTGCCTTTCCAGCAGCTCCTGTGTTTTGTTTTTCTACTTCTTCCTTTCCTTTTCTGTAATGTAAATGTAAATGTCTCCACTGCGAGACTAATAAAGGCTAATCCAATAACTAGGGGACATGACTATACTGTCCATGACTATTTAAAATGCAGAAATCAACATTTTCTATGGATGTGAGTGCACCCTAACAGATAAAACAAACATCTATGCGGTTACATAATCAAATAGCTCACGCCGCCAGAGGGCAAATGACAATATTGGGAGTCTGACATTGGAAAACGCCTAAAATCAGAAGCCAGCAGGAGGGGGTGACATGAATGGATGGAGGAAATGGTGCCGTTTTGTTTCCGCCCTGAGCATTTTCTCCACAAGCGGTAGAGCAGATAGAACTGATGTAATCAAGATGGGTGTGCCCTGGTCACCATGGTGACAGTCTGTCAGTACTGGCTGGATGCTCATCGCATACAATAAAAGCCATCATAGTATACATCATCCTCATAACACGTTTTCTAAACATTAAATTTCTTTGCATGCATGTCCACAAGAGCATCATATCTCTATATATGAAAATTATTCTCAAATCTCTTCTATATGCTCCTCCCCCTTTTTTTTGTCCCCGCACATGTAACACAATTGTGCCATCTGGGTGTGTCTGTGGCAAAGGGAAGCTTAGAGGCACGCTTAACAATACACATTTCAACAAATCGGAGATATGGAGGTACATTCAAGTGAGACACATCATGCACACACGCAAATGCTAGCAAGTACCCTGGCCCTTCCAGCCGCTCCAGGAGCTTTCTTTCTTGGTCACGTCTGCGCTGGTCTGCATGCTGGTGATCGTTTTATTCCTTTTATCGCTTGCTCTCTCTTACTCTCTTAAAAAAAAAAACAATCTTTGTCTTCTTTATGCACCTCTTCTCTCGCTCATGCACTCATCGCCAGGAATGCATGAATGGTTGGGGAGAGAGAAAATAATGATGTAGGCGCGTGGTGCAGATAACAGTGGGGGAGGGAGTATACTGGGGAGGGGAGCGAGGATGGATGGAGGAGGCTTCCTTCGGGCTGGCAAAGCTCACACTGATTTTGTGGATCGTCAAATGTTTGTTTGTAGGTAGGAGAGGGGTGTGCAGGTGGGGAGGGGGTAAGTCGTAAACATCACAGTTGCTGCTGTAGCAAACCAGCCATGCGATGATTAATAATGGGAATGACGTGGTTGGGAAGCTTTTGTTTTGAAAGGAGTGGTCGTTTAGATTTTCACAACAAAAGTCTAAACAGTGCCGCCAGCTGACTGCAACAGGCAACGCAGGCTGGTGCATCATTAAACTGGAATACAGTGAGATCTCGGTTTCCGAACCCCTTGGCTTACAAACTTTTTGGTTTACGAACGTTACATTTATGAAAATTTTACCTTGGCATAGGAACTATTTTTCGGTATGCACACGGAGCGCCACAATGAGTGATGTGTCGTTGGCAAACGGGCCTGTTTTCCTAACAAGAAAATGGCAGCCGACTGTTTTTGTCCTCTATTCGCCGCCCCCAGTCTTCGGTTAAAGCCACGTGATTGGTCAAGAACGCAGCAGTCAGGGGTGGGGCTTAAACATTAAAGAGACAGGCAGACGACAGAGAGAGAGTGATAAAATGGATAGAAAACAGTGGAATTTGGACTCGTTTCAACTTTGATAGCAGAGTGTAGACTGCAAGGTTAAAATATCCCATCAATCAGTCCCCACAAATAACCCACACAAGCCATCTGTACACTGGATGCAAAAAGCGATCAACCCAACTAAACAGAAGACAATTGATGAGGAACAAGGTAAAATAATCGCAGAGAAAGCACCTACAAGGATCATTTCTCAAGATGGTGAAAGAAGGCTATGTTCCTCATCAAGTGTTTAATGCTGATGAAACCGGTCACTCCTTTCCATCAAGCCATCAACGACCATCGCAAAGGTCAATAAAACAACTTTATTATAGAGTACAGTTCATTTATTTAATTATAATACCACATAGCACATTTATTCTAAATAAAATAAGGTATATTTTGTGTAGTTTGTGTAGTGGCTTAAAAAAATAGAAAGTAGAAAATTATGTTTTATGGGGGACCTGGGAACGGATTATCCTGATTTTAATGGTTTCCTATAGGAAATTAATTTTTGGGATACACACTTTTCGCCAGTACACATTCTGTCTGGGAACCAATTAAGTTCGTAAGCCAAGGTATCACTATTTTAGTTTTGTCCAGTAGTTCTGTTTACATTGTCATACTGATTAAATACATTCATTTATTATCAAAACACAAATTGGTTTCATAAAGAATATAGCGAAGCTCGTTTTATGAACTATAACTACGGTACATCAGAATCAGAATCATCTTTATTGGCTAAGTATGTAGAACACACAAGGCGTACCAACGCCTTCTTGAAGGTGCTGGTCAACGTCTGGCTAGCCACAAGCCAATCATAGTTTGCGAAAACTGCTTTAATCACAAGCCGCTAGTGACAGTAGCATACTGGCCAGAACTCGCACACTGTATCGGTAGCGAGCTGCATTAACAAATATATTGTGTTGATTTAATCACAGTTTTGTCAACCCACAATGACTGAAGGAGAAGAAGAAATGGATTTGGTTGGAGATTTACTGTTAAAGCCATTTTTAAGACGGACTTTTCAAGAAAAAAAAAAATCATTAACAAAGATCGGTCAGTTATTTCCTGGCTAATGGTACCCTCTAGTGGTCTTGTAGTAAATCACACCACACTTTTTTTCAGTCTGGATTGATTGACGTAGCACTACTGAAGGCGTAGCGATGAAATCCACCGTCCGCCACTGATGTTGATACATTTAAGGATGACGGAAAGATTTTGCTGAAGGTAGTTAAGGTTGCGCTGAGCTATTACAGTTTCCACTAAAACTCACTAAGTGCTTGTCCTTTAATAATGCATATGGAGACGCATGCATTGTGCATGTGATCTTAAGCACAGAACTCCTTGATTATTGCCTTAGCGAGGTGTCTGTGTTCCTGACTTTCTCTCCTTGAATGCGTGCAACTGCAATTGCATACGGGAACATGACCAGTGGACCCGAATGCGAGCGAAAACTGCACAGTCACTATGATGATGTCAGCGGTGAGGTGAAAAAACACTCCTGGATGGAGACCAGATATCTCAAAGAGAACATCTTCTGTTCCCTGCAGCCTCCACGCTGCCAACACCCACTATCGATTAGCCCAAAAAAAAAATATCTGAGCCAGACGGAAGAAATGTGCTCATCAGTGTTTCCATGGAAACTGAGCCTCCCTGATGCCTGAACAAGGACTCATTGCGCCTCCTAGTGGTGTACAAACGGACATGTGACCTGTTTTTTTTTTTGTTTGATTGTTTTTGTGCAGTATTTCCAGAACCTTCTTGTAGTTAAAAAAAAAAAACGAGCTATATCAAAAGGAATACAAGTCACCTTGAATTGGCCCCCACATGTATAGTCAGCACCCAACCCTGACATATATCACCATTTATTCAAAGGTGATGCATTTTAATGAAACATTTCCTTCCCCCTCAAACAATACAAAATGCGGATATAATCCCTCAAGGCACCTTAAATCCGCTCCACTTTTCAAATCCTCAGATTATATAAACAAGGAGCGATAAAATGACCACAAACAGGCAAAATACACATTGCACCGTTCAACCAATGAACTCCATTTCACTCTGGCTGCCATGTCGGTTTTACTTAATCTCGGGATTTAAAATGGCCACACAAACAAGGATCCAGAAGGTGCTCGGTGCACCATGGCTACAAATCAAAATGACACAAGATGCAGTCGGTTTTTAGTAGTCTGACAAGTAAAGTTTGCTTTCTTTTTTTCAAGAATTGATCCAATGTCATTCTGTTTTTTGTCCCTCTTTGAAAGGACAACCGACGTCACTTTTTTGTTTCTTGTCATCAGAAAAACGTTTTATAGCATCTAAAATACCCAAAACATGCAGTATGATATTTTAGTCAAATGCAAAACACCAGTAAAAATGACTTAAAGTGTCCAAAATCTGCAAAAAAATTGAGCTGCAAATTGGCCATTTTCAGAAAGTCCTTGTGTCTTGCATTGCTGGAGAATCAAAACAATGGCTTCCGATTCGGAGAATATGCTTTCTTGTTACACATCCAGTTGTGAATATGACTCAAATAGTTCTGAAGAGGAAAGCATACATGTTTGCAATCGATTAAAGAATTTATTCCGTGCCATTTTGAGGCAACATTGGGGGGAAATTTCTCACCCAAAAAGAGGCAGAAAATGGACACCGAGCTCCTGTGAGGAATGAATCAGCCCATTTCCACAGGCTGATAAATTCCTTACATGGAGCTTGGATGCTCTCTTCTGGCTCTTTCTGGTGCAACATGAGGTTTTCAGACCAAACAAGCATTGACGTGATGGAAGGACTGCTACAATGTGTCCTTTTTTTCGGTCGGGGTTGTTCCTTTAGTGACGTCACGTACGGAACACGTCACCAACTCAAAAACAAGACTTCCGGAATATTCAGCATGAGTATTAAAACGTAAAATATAGCTATATGCGGTGGAATCTTTGTAAAATACGCTCAGTAGAAGTCATTTGAAGCCATTTTACAAATTATGGACACAACTTGTCCGGAGACGTCCTTTAAATTTACAACTAGAGGGAAGCAGACTCAAAACAAGGGCTTCACACAGACAAGGAGGAAGGAGTACAGTGTTTTGGTAAGATTGTACCTCTGAATATTAGCCTTTTTAACGGTAATCTACAACTATATAAATAATCCGGTGATATAACAGACTTTATTTATTTATTTATTTATATTTTCGCTTGACTTGACCAATTTAAAAAAAATTGTCCAAATCCTCCTTATCTCAGGTTCTCAGCTGTACTGATTTGTGTTGTACTTCATGAAGGCAGACTGACGATGGTATTTTCCAGTGTACAAGGGGCACCCAAAAGCCTTGATTTTCTTCGAACGATGACCCTGCGCCTTATACGCAGTTATCTATCTAGCTGGCTATCTAATTGCTATCTATTGGAAAGCTAGCTCGCTCGCTAGCTGTCTATTAGGAAATCTGTATGGAAAAAGTTTGAAATTACACCATTCATTGGGGGTGTGCCTTATACTCCAGTGCGCTTTACACACCAGAAAATATGGTACAGTAAAGTCTCGTTATATCGATATTCAAGGGAGTCCGAAAAAATATCGATATAACCAGGACTATCGATATATCCGACCCTGTTTGCATGTAATTTTCTCCGTGCGTGCATAGAAATAGTATCGATATAACCGGGACTATCGATATATCCGATATCGATATAACGAGACTTTACTGTAGTTTTAAACAAATTCCTAACCGCAGGTAGCTAATCCTCCGATGAAGAAAAAAAAAACTAGCTTTGGTAAATAATAGCACAGCAAAAAGAAAGTAAAGTTTGCACTTTGAGAAGATTTAAAAAATATATAATATAATAATAATAATAATAACACTCACCTTTTTGTTTGTTCAAACCTTCCAGTAGGAAGGCAGCAGACGATTTCCCAAGATCCACTTTGCCGTCATTGAGCTTCTGGTCCTCCACACCGCACCTGTCCAGACGCACCTCTGGGGGCACAGTAGCGGTTGGAGGCTTGGGCTTGCTCAGGCGCTCCTCTTCGGCTTTGACCTTCTCCATGGGCGAGGGTTCGACGGATGACGCTTGTGGAGCGCCGCGGGTGATGGAGACACTGGGAGCCAATGGAGACGGGGGTCCGTCTCCCACTTTTGGGCCTCCGACGCCTTGCTCTCTTTTAGGACTTTCTTCAGATGCGGATTCAATGAAGAGGTCGCTGTCAAGCTCCGCCTCTCTCTCTTCACGCAGAATGCTGTAGGCCGCAGGTGGGACCTGATTGCCAGCCGGCGTGATACCAACCTTGGAAACAACCGGGGGGCTGTCAAAGGATTGATTGAAGGTGTCTTTATTTTTAGGTTGCTCGGCAAACGCGTTGCGATTGGCCTTGGGGGGCTCCTCGGACACCAATTCAATCTCGGAGTCTCCGGATTCCTCGCTGCTGCCATCTTGGTCTCTGTTCCCAAATTGTTGGCCTTGACTATATTCGGGAGATGCGGACTTAACTTGGTCGGCATTGAACACATCATGGGAAGGGAAATCTTTTTCTGGGGGGAAAAGGAAATCGATCATTTTATTTACCATTTTAGCAAAATGTCATAAAATACGCCGAAGCAGAATTATCTTTATTGGCTCAAGGACATCTACGTAATTGCTCACTTGTTTTACTACAAATACGGGGACTGATCGCTTGAAAATGTCTCAAACTTGTTTTACTACAAATACGGGGACTGATCGCTTGAAAATGTCTCAAACTTGTTTTACTACAAATACGGGGACTGATCGCTTGAAAATGTCTCAAACTTGTTTTACTACAAATACGGGGACTGATCGCTTGAAAATGTCTCAAACTTGTTTTACTACAAATACGGGGACTGACCGCTTGAAAATGTCTCAAACTTGTTTTACTACAAATATGGGGACTGATCGCTTGAAAATGTCTCAAACTTGTTTTACTACAAATACGGGGACTGACCGCTTGAAAATGTCTCAAACTTGTTTTACGACAAATACAGGGACTGACCGCTTGAAAATGTCTCAAACTTGTTTTACTACAAATACGGGGACTGATCGCTTGAAAATGTCTCAAACTTGTTTTACTACAAATACGGGGACTGATCGCTTGAAAATGTCTCAAACTTGTTTTACTACAAATACGGGGACTGATCGCTTGAAAATGTCTCAAACTTGTTTTACTACAAATACGGGGACTGATCGCTTGAAAATGTCTCAAACTTGTTTTACTACAAATACGGGGACTGACCGCTTGAAAATGTCTCAAACTTGTTTTACTACAAATATGGGGACTGATCGCTTGAAAATGTCTCAAACTTGTTTTACTACAAATACGGGGACTGACCGCTTGAAAATGTCTCAAACTTGTTTTACGACAAATACAGGGACTGACCGCTTGAAAATGTCTCAAACTTGTTTTACTACAAATACGGGGACTGATCGCTTGAAAATGTCTCAAACTTGTTTTACTACAAATACGGGGACTGATCGCTTGAAAATGTCTCAAACTTGTTTTACTACAAATACGGGGACTGATCGCTTGAAAATGTCTCAAACTTGTTTTACTACAAATACGGGGACTGATCGCTTGAAAATGTCTCAAACTTGTTTTATTACAAATACGGGGACTGATCACTTTAAAATGATTCACTGATTTTCTGCACCAACTGTACTACTGTTAGCGGATATTATTCTACCACTGATTACTTTAGCTCTGCTTGATACATTGCACAGCTCTGTCCTTACTTGAACCACTGTCTGCTTGATACTTTGCACATTGTCCCACAGGCACAATTTACATTAAGGAATTTGATTAGATTAGATTAGCCTTTATTAGTGTCCTCCATACTTATTTGTCATGCGTGTCCTACCGGGGACAAATTCCTTGTGTATTCTACATACTTGGCCAATAAACATGATTCTGATTGTGTGCGTTGCGCTTACGTGTAGGTGAAGCGTTGGGAGTGGAGGCGGGACTCTCATCCTCCGGTTCTGACAGAGTCACGGTGGGGACCCCCTGCAGGCCCACACTGAGCACATTTTCACGGTCACCCCCAGCGGCTGGAAGATGACACTGCTGAGGTTCGGCCTTGGATCCCGGAACGTGCGACTCGGTCAGGGTGATCTTCACGGGGCTCGCTGACTGCGGAGTGCCTCCGAGGTTCCGGTAGGAATGGTAATCTGGTAGCTCCTCATCAGAGGGCTCCTCCACATACGGGAAGGAGTGCGAGCCCAAGGCTGGACCGAGATTCTCATCCTCATCTTCTATTCCGTGGTTATCGATGTAGCCGCCCAGTGAGTCACGACCGCTCACTCCGATGTCCGCCAGATTCCCCAGCGCTCCCTGCTGTTGATCATGGTGATCATCCCCGTGGCTTATGTCCATGTAGTTGTAGGATTCTGTTTTTTCTAAACCCATCAGGGACTTGGGCATGTCGTTGGACAGGTCAGACGGGGTCTTGGTGCCGGAGTTCAAGTCGTAGTTGTCAGTGGAGAAGCGGTCCAGGCCGGGGGATGCAGAGGAAGCCTTCATGCTATCAGACAGGTATTCTTGACCTGATGTAAAGCTCTGATTGGACAGCAAGGAGGTGTACACGTCACCATCGTCGTTCAGTGGCTTCCTAAAAAGGCCACCTTTGTGTCCATTGTGAACATGTGGGAGAAAAAGAAGTAAATATACAGTCATTAGAGTTATAGTGACAACATTGAGGAACAAAAAGACAAATCTTACAGCACTCTTTGCAAATGTTCCCATTGTGGGACAATTAAAGGCTTTCTGATTCGGATTCTGATGGTTCTTAAATGTGTCCATTCCAGTGACAGGTTTTTGTCATTGCCACTCGAATTCCAGGACCCACAGAATATTAAGTTTTAAGGACGACATAAACATTTGATTCAGCGTAAGAAACCGTATACTTTTTTCTTTCACCAGAAAAAAAATGTTAATTCCTAAATTATATGGTTCTGGAGTTATATGAGCTTGAAATGAGGGCAGCTGTCCAAAATACAATGCAATACATACAGATTGGTTTATATAGCGCTTTAACAACAGCTGAAACTGGAACAAAGCTCTAACATGGGGAAAAGGGAAATGCGGAAAAAAACATTGCCAGAGGCCATGGCCAGCGCTTTATCGGCAACCAAACAAGAAAAAAAAAATAAACCCGAACCAATTCGGGAATGGCGCTCCATGTCATATTTTCAAATCCGCAATAAATTCATGAATGGCAGTGAATGAGTTAATGTCATAACGCGGCATCGTCAGGTTGGATGCACAGAGACACGCTTTTGCAACCCGGCGAGGCGGCACTAACTGAGGCTACTTGTCCCCATGCAAGAGACAAAGGCAGATTGTTCAACCACCAGAACCCAGAGCCACAACTACCGTCTGTACTAAATGATGCTGGATGTCCTCTACCACAAATAATAAGTGTGTGTGTGTGTGTGTGTGTGTGTGTGTGTGTGTGTGTGTGTGTGTGTGTGTGTGTGTGTGTGTGTGTGTGTGGCTACTCGTTTCCTAAAAGTTGTGTATCTGATAAGTGAGGGTAAGCATGTACAAAACTCATTCATGCCATTAACAAATTATTCGGAATTGAAAATATGACGTAGAGCGCCATTCCCAAATTTGTTCAGTTTTTTTTCATGTTTGGGTGGCGATAAAGCGCTGGCCATGGCCTTTGGCAATGTTTTTCCCTTTCCACAAGGGGGCAGCATATACCTTTTTTCCATATTAGCGCTTTGTTCCAGCTTCAGCGCTATATAAACCAATATGTATGTATTGCATTGTATTTTGGACAGCCGCCCTCATTTCAAGTTCATATAACTCCAGACCCATATCATTTAGGAATTAACTCTTTTTTCTGTTGGAAAAAAGAGAATGTAAGGTTTCTTACGCTGTATTGATGTTTTTTTTTTTTTTAACTCATTCGCTGCCATTCCCGAATTTATTCCATTTATTGTGTTGTCCTGTGCACAAGTCTCGATGGCCCCTCCTTCTATCCTCTAGCCCCCGCTTCTTCCCATGCAGGGGTGGCACTATAAATAGCCTTGCTCCAGCTGCTGGTCTTTCACCAGGGGTGGAAAAGATTTAAAACCGTAGCCTTTGGGTGTGCAGTGGAGGAAGGATGGAGACTAAAATGACATCAAGGACAAACAATTCAAGACGTCCCTCCTTTTGCTTCCTTTCCGAAAGCCTCCCCGCCCTTCCTTTCTTCCTTTGCCATTAACAATCCACCGCGCGTGCAGCGCAGTCATAAGTCACACTATAGCGGTGGTGGGCCGTCGGGGCCTGCATTGCCTTCTCTGCTGGCCTAAAAATATCAGAATCACTGACTAATAATAATAATACATTTCATTTATAAGCGCCTTTTAAAACTCTCAAGGACACTTTACAGTCATATGATATTTTTTTTCTGCGGGTGAGCAGTGGCAGCCACACGTGCCAGCGTTCACTCAACTCAACATAAAATAAAAAAAAAGACATCTGTTGAGAAAACACTCACCATAAAATGCTATAGACAGTGCAGGCCTTTTCAATTCTAATTCATTTTAATTTTACTGTAATAAGTAACTCAAATAGATAGAAAGCTAGCTAATATATAGCTAATAGCTAGCCAGCTAGATAGCCAGTCTGATAGATAGCTAATAGCTAGCTATATGCTAATATATAGCCAGCTGCACAGATAGCAAATAGATAGTTAGGTAGCTAGATAGCTACGTAGGTAGACAGCTAGTAGGTAGCTAGATAGTCAGATAGCTAGGTGGCTAGCCAGCTAGATAGTCAGATAGCTAGCGAGCTAGATAGACAGCTGCAATGTGAATTTAATTTTGTCCATGAATTCTTATGAAATAATTCCAAATTGTCTTTAAAGGACAACCGACGCCACTTTTTTTGTTTCCTAACTGACATCAGAAAAAAACATTTTACATCTAAAATAGCCAAAACACGCAGGATGATATTTTTAGTCAAATGCAAAACACCAATAAAAATGACTTAGTGTCCAAAAACTACATCAAATAGTTTGCAATTGATTACATAAGTATTTCCGGATAATTTGGACTGATGTGTAGCACCTAGAACATGCAGAAAATGGCGCCCAAGCTTTGTTGGAAATGGGCATGTGTCAACTAGTATCAAATAGTAGTCTTGGTGCAACACACAACGATTCACCATTGTGTTATTTATGTTTTCCTTCTAATTTCACCATCAACACGGATCAACACGATGTTTTCAGACCAAACAAAGTACCCAAAATGCATTGTGTTTCGCTTTCTCGTTCAGGGGCGTTCCTGACGTGACGTCACGTCAGGAATCGTCACCAACTCGAAAACAAGACTTCCTGAATATTCAGCGTGAGTCTTAAAAGATAGCTATATGCGGTGGAATCTTTGTAAAATACGCTCAGTAGAAGTCATTTGAAGTGATTTTACAAATTATGGACACAACTTGTCCGGAGGTGTCGGTTGTCCTTTTATTTGTTCAAGTACATAATGTGTCCGGTCATTGTAAACATGATGCCGTTTGTTCAAATTGAGCCCAGTGTGACATGAACGCCCTTGATATGATGTTCAAGTGAATCAACAAATAATCCTCTTTACTTCGGTACTAGCGTATACATCCCCTCAACCATCACCCTGGCAACGCCTTCCATAATCCAGCAATCACTGATTCCAAACACTGACAAATTCCTCATCCTCCCTTCTTGATGGCAGATGTGGGAAGCACTTTGGAGCCACTCCAACTGCCAGAAGAAACGTGACGTGTGATGCTCTTGAACGGCCATAAATCTATCTACGTCAAGCTAAACAAACTGGGGGTAAGATACACACCTCCCCGCCCCTCCTCCGCTGTTTGCGCCACCTAGCACAACAGCTCAGCGAGTGTTGCATAAGTGATCTGCATCAGTGACGAGGTTGAATGCTGTTAGTTGACACATTTTGCAGTGTTGAGTCTGGGAGCATTTTTTTTTTTTTTTGGGGGGGGGGGGGGGGGGATCTAACAAAAGCTTTGCCACATTCACATGAGATTAAAAGTGAGGAATTCTCACATTAATGCCAACATAATTATGTCACTGAAAGGATGGCTGGGTGAGGTTAAAAAAAAAAAAAAAACATTCCTGGCGGATGCTCGGTGAGGGTGGCTTTTGTCATCCTGAATTGAACGCGGCCTGACAATCTGTGCTAGGTCGTACTCGGGCAACTCATATAAAGTAGAGATCATAGCAAAAGAATGACCCCAAATTTCCCTCGTAGGGTTTTAATTTTCAAAAGAGCTGTAAATATGCTGCTCAGGGACGATTCAATGACTCCTTCTCAACTGCGGTGGTGTTAGCTTTCAGGAGTTTGATTTCACTCAACGACCTTGTGGGAAGTCATCTATCAAGCTCCTAGTCTAATCGTCTGAAGGCTATCGACTATTATGTCAGGAATGTGTTATTCTGAATACATGGCTTTTAACTCATTCACTGCCAGACAATGTGCAAAAATGTGTTCACTCCAGTGCCAGGGTTTTTGTCATTGTCACTTGAATTCCAGGACCCATAGAATATTAAGTTTTCGGACGACATAAACATTGAAAGCAGCATAAGAAACATTACTCTCTCTTCTTTCATACGGAAAAAAATAGTTATTTCCTCAATTATATGGGTCTGGCGTTATATGAGCTTGAAATGTGGGCAACTGTCCAAAATTGTAAAAAAACTAAGAGTTTTGAAAGGTGCTTATAAATGAAATTTATTATTATCATTATTATTATTATTGTATCTCTTAGCTAGCTAGCTAGCTTTCGATCTATTTGAGTTACTTCTGGGTTGGCACGGGTGGCTGCCATTGTTTTGATTCACAAGCAATGCAAGACGTCTTGGCGTGACGTCACGAACTGGGGGCGGGACTTTCTGAAAATGCCCAATTCGCAGCTCAATTTTTTGCAGCTTTTGAACACTTTAAGTCATTTTTATTGATGTTTTGCATTTGACTAAAAATATCATAATGCGTGTTTTGGGTATTTTAGATGCTATAAAACGTTTTTCTGATGTCAGTTAAAAAACAAAAAAGTGACGTGGGTTGTCCTTTAAATGAAGATGACAGTTTAACTTGCTGTGTCTGTTAAACTTAGATTGACCTCAGGCCATCTGCAGCTTTTGTTTGGTTGGCGAGCGAATATGATAACTTCTTATTCTGTCTAACCTCTATCAAAAACACAGACAGAGAAAATGACAGTCATGCTCAAATAAGACTGTGAGTAATGTTTACAAGATTGCACATACCGTACATATTACACAAAATAACGATTGCTCTGTATCAACTATAAAATCTACAACACATCAGCCAACTCCATGAGACATTAATGTCAGCATGACAACAAAGGTGAGGCTGTTGTGCGTCTGTCTGGCTCCTTTCTGCGTGTCTCGGGTGTATAAAAGCACTTAACGGTCTTACATGAGCCAACATTGTGCTTTTTTAGCCGCGCATCAAAAACTTGGCTCATGGGGGAATATGCAAGGTTGCTTCAGTCTTTGTTTTGAAGATGAAACAAAGAACACAGCAAGTCATCAGGTGGGATGGGAATTTGGTGAGTGATGCAAGCATTTAGCAAGATACAGTAAAGTCTCGTTATATCGATGTCGGATATATCGATAGTCCCGGTTATATCGATACTATTTCTATGCACGCACGGAGAAAATTACATGCAAACAGGGTCGGATATATCGATAGTCCCGGTTATATCGATATTTTTTCGGACTCCCTTGAATATCGATATAACGAGACTTTACTGTAGTTCAAATCATTCATTTCGCATTGCTTAGCAGTTTACCATATTTTTCGGTGTATAAGGCACACCCCAAATGAATAATAATACAGTAAAGTCTCGTTATATCGATATTCAAAGGAGTCGGAAAAAATATCGATATAACCGGGACTATCGATATATCCGACCCTGTTTGCATGTAATTTTCTCCGTGCGTGCATAGAAATAGTATCGATATAACCGGGACTATCGATATATCCGATATCGATATAACGAGACTTTACTGTAACAACAACAATAGTAATAGTAATAGTAATAGTAATACGTAGTAATAGTTGATAGTAATAGTTATACTTATAGTTATAGTTAAAGTAATAGTAATTGTAATAGTAATAATAATAGTAATAGTAATAATAATGGTAATAATAATAATACATTTCATTTTTAATCGCCTTTCAAAACTCTCAAGGTCACTTTACAGTCATAGGATAAGTTTTTCTGTGTCTGAGCAGCGGCAGCCATACGCGCCAGCGTTCACTCAACCCGGGATGGCTCAAATAGATAGAAAGCTAGCTAGCTAGCTAGCCAACAGATAGCTAATACATAGCTAACAGCTAGCCATCTAGCTAGATAGATAGCTGGTAGCTAGCTAGCTAGATGGATATCCAATAGATAGCAAGCTAGGTAGCTAAATAGCTAGCTAGATAGCCAGATTAATAATAATAATAATAATAATAATAATAATAATAATAATACTAATTATAATACATTTCATACATAGATGGATGGATGACTAAATGGCTAGCTAGATGGCTAAATAGCTAGCTAGCTTACTAGCAAGCTGGCGAACCGGCTGGCTAACTGGCTAGCTATCTGGATAAATAGCTAGCTAGCTGGCTAAATGGCTAGCTGGCTAAATAATGGAAGTATGGATGGATAGATGCGTATAAGGCGCAGGGTCCTCTTTTGAAGAAAACCAAGGCTTTTGGGTGCGCCTTATACACCGGAAAATACAGTTCACTCTTGCGGCGGATAATAACAGAGTGTTCGCTGCTTTGTTCATGTCCGTAAATCCACATCTGACTATTTGATGTGCTACTGTCCCTTGAGTTTACTCCAAGAATGGTTAAAAGCCAGGATGTGAAATATGACACTTCTGTCCGTGTCCATCATCTCTCATTTCGCTGGTCAATGTCCGAACCCAGAGCGACATAGTATAATACTTTTCATGGGATTCGAGTGATTATTGCACAGCAAACTACATCTGCATTGTTCGGCGTGGCGGTTATTTCAGCGAATGTGGGAATCTATCCGCTTTTATCTATATTTCACTTTGTGATGCAAGTGAAATAAATCATCAGCCACAAAAAAAGTGACACTTTGGAGCAGACTGTCTCCTGTAGCCCCGCTCTACCACCATCACCCCTAAAAAAAAAAAAAAAAAATCAATATAGCAACACAGCCACAGACTCCAAATAGCTTTTATTCAAACTGCCTCATCATTGATTTACTTTAAGCCAATAGAATAAAAACACTTGCGCAGGCTGCAATGATGTTGCTTCTTACGATAATTGTATGCTTCTATTGTTTTGGATCAATACAACTCAAAAGCAGTCTGTGATTTTCAGCATTGTTTTGTTGTTGTTTTTTTTATCCCGTTATTGACTTTTACAAGTCATTTTTGCATGTACCTGCACTCCCTCTTATACTACATTTGTCATCGCCATTTTCTGTTCCTTCAATAGACTTTTGAATGGGATAGTAAATGGCCACATCAAGTTAAATGAGAAATAATAACGTGATGACATTATGGGAATTCTATACTCAATCATCTCTTGGCAGAATCGCATCATGCATCATCTTGTCCTATTTTACTGTATTATTTTCTTAGTTACCGTATTTTGCAGTGTATAAGGCGCACCCCAACTTTTTCCATATATAAGGCACACCTTCAATGAATGAAAAAGGTTTTTCCACATATAATATATAAATACTCTATATAAAAGTTTTCCAAGTGTAAGGCACACCACAAACGTTTTACAAATATAATATATGAATATACAAATATTTTCAACATAATACACGCTGGATTCACAGTGCAGAAGTCGTGAGTTCAAGACCCGGTCCGGCCTCCCTGTGTGGAGTTTGCATGTTCTCAACGGGCTCGCGTGGGTTTTCTCCGGGCCCTCCGCGGTTTGCCAAGAACATGCATGCATTTGTTCTGGTTTTGTTTTTTTCTTGTTTGGGTGCCGATAAAGCGCTGGCCATGGCTTCTGGCAATGTTTTTTTTTTTTTCTTTTCCACAATGGGGCAGCATTTCCCTTGTTTCCATGTTAGCGCTTTGTTCCAGCTTCAGCTGTTGTTAAAACGCTATATAAACCACTATGTATTACATTGTATTTTGGACGACCACCCTCATTTCAAGCTCAGATAACTCCAGACGCATATAACTTAGGAATTACTGACTTTTTTTTCTGATGAAAGAAAACAGTTTAAGGTTTATTACAGTGTATTGAATGTTTATGTAGTCCTAAGAGTCAATATTCTATGAGTGCTGGAATTCGAGTGACAATGACAAAAACCCTGGCACTGGAGTGGACACATTTTTTTGCACATCGTTTGGCAGTGAATGAGCTAAGATCATGGTGGCAAATAGATTTTGTGATTTTTGGGGTGGCCTGAAGAAGATTTGGGTCAGACATGGATCAATTATTTAGATAGCCAATTCCAGATATCTGGAAAGGATAAACTTCAACTTAGCCAAACCTCTTCCCCTTGTTGTGTTATTTGAACCTAAAGTAATTCATTGGACACATGCGTCCTTAGAACTTGAACTCCTTGCTTAATTTTTGACTTCCAGACAAAACTTATTAAAAAGCTCATCATTTCCCTGTATTTTATTTTTAGTTCAAATACTGAATGGCAGTGTATGCACTTTAAATGATCATGTATATTTGACAAAAATCCGTCCATTTATTTGATGAATATGAAGCACGACATGTCTGTTTGGTCTTAGCGACAGCCAGTGAGATGAAAACAAAAGGAGCAGCAAAGACAGGAAGCCAGTCTTCTTCTTTTTTTTAACTTCTCATGCATTTTTCAGTGAATTCGTCAATGAAAAGTGCCCGGGCGCCAGTTTTACTTGCCAGTCTTAACAATGAGCCGCCGATCAAAAATAGAATACGCAATAGGCTAAGGAGGATAAACTTCGAAGGAACATTATAAAATATGCAATTGGAATATGGTATTTATTTCTATACTTTTAATTGACGATTCAAGATAATGATTTTCACACTGATTTTGTTTGCAATTTCAAAAAAGCTAAATCTTTTTGGGCTTGAACCAATTGCTATTTTTAAAGGACAACCGACACCACTTTTTTATTTCCTAACTGACATCAGAAAAACGTTTTATAGCATCTAAAATACACAAATACACAAATACACAAAACACGCAGTATAATATTTTTAGTCAAATGCAAAACACCAATAATAATAATAATAATAATAATAATAATACATTTTATTTCAAGCGCCTTTCAAAAACCCAAGGAAACTTTACAATAAAAACAATAAAACAAAGCACATAACAATAAAACCATAAGTAAAATGATACATAATAAAATAGCAGATAGAACTAGACATTGAAAGCAATTTTAAACAAGTGGGTTTTGAGGTGAGCCTTGAAAATCGGGAGGGAGTCAATATTACTATTATTATTATTAAAATGACTTAAAGTGTCTAAAAAGTACTTCAATTTGAAACCGGAAGTGGCCAGTTTCAGAAGGTCTCGCCCCCTTGTTCGTGGTGACATGCCAAGACGTCTTGCCTTGCTCGAGAATCAAAACAATGGCTTCAGATTTGGAGAAAATGCTTTCTTGTTACTCATCCAGTTATGAAAATGATTCAAATAGTTCTGAAGAGGAAAGCATACGTTTGCAATCGATTAAATTATTTATTCCGTGTCATTTTGATGCATCTGGAGAGAAATGTAGTGACAAATTCTTTAGTAGTACACAAAAAAAGGCAGATGATGGCGACAAAGCTCAGTGGAAATTGTCTCCTGGGAAGTTTTGTCAGCGAATATCAACTAGTAGTCTTGGTGCAACACACAACGATTCACCATCGCATAATTTATGTGTTTTCCTTCTAATTTCGCCATCAACACAAAGTTTTCAGACCAAAGTACCACAAATTGCATTGAGGTGATGAAAGGACCGCTACAGTGTGTCCTTTCTCGGTCCGGGGCGTTCCTTCCGTGACGTGACGTCAAGACTCGTCACCAACTCAAAAACAAGACCTCCGGAATATTCAGCGCAAGTCTTAAAACGTAAAGTATAGCTATATGCCGTGGAATCTGTAAAATACGCTCAGTAGAAGTCATTTGAAGTGATTTTACAAATTATGGACGAAGAAAAACATTCAAATTGCCCACGCTTCACTGTGACCATATTTATCTTTGCATGTCCTACTAAAACAGTGGTGTCAAAGTCAAGGCCCGCGGGCCAAATCCGGCCCGCCACATCATTTTTTTCGGCCCGCGAAAGCAAATCAAACTTGTTAAATTACCATGATGATTGCTAAAATCTGAGCCAAAATTTCATATTTTTGGATGTCGACCACAATAAAAGTCATTATTCTTGACTTCAGATTTGAAAACGAGTTATTCATTAATTTGCTGTGTGCTCTATATGTAATATTTGAAGGGATTTAAACATTCTAATGAGTTCCCCAAATTCATAACGGCCCTCGAGAGGAAACCATAACTACAATGTGGCCCGCGGCAAAAAATTACTTTGACACCCCTGTACTAAAACATCTGAGGATTATTTTGAGTTACTAAACAGCATTTTAAATTGCGTATGCAGAAAGTTGGTTAAGATTGGATTGGATTGGATTGGATTGGATTTGCCTTTATTAGTCTCGCAGTGGAGAAATTTACATTTCACAGGAGCAAAGTGATGAAAGAAATGAAAGTAGAAAAGCAAAACACATGACTGTGCATGCATGACTGTTTTCACTTGTGTGAGCACGTTTTCACTGTTGTGAGCATGTTTATCTACCCCGGTCAAGGATGACACTTCGTACTGATGTCACAACATTTATTGTGAAACACTTGAAAACTAAAGGACATTAAAAGCACATGACAGTAAGTTTGACAAAACATACAGTAAATAAGCAAATTAATAACATACCGTGTGCACCTTATTAACCGAAAGTAGATAAACGTTGACGTAGACTTTAGACTGTCGTTGTCTCTCTCTAGCAGTTACTCTGGTTCTGTCTCTCTCTAGCATTAGCCTCGTTCTGTCTGTCTCGCCTTACTCTCGTTTATCGAAACACATGACATGGAAGCGGAAATGATAATGACAAAACATTATAAATAAAGTATTGAAGACAATTTTAAGAAAAACACACTTATAAAGGTTCGCATAGAAATGTTAAACACTTTTACAGAACAACGGGACTAAATCAATTTTATTTTTGTTATATACCCGCCAGTTACATTAAGTGTTATTTTGGATTGGATTGGATTGGATATGCCTTTATTCGTCTCACAGTGGAGAAATTTTCATTTCACAGCAGCAAAGTGATGAAAGGAATGAAATGTAAATATAATGTATATGTAATGTATAATAATAATAATAATAATGTATAATGTAAATGTATGTAAATATATTATTACAGCAAAGTCTCGTTACATCGATATCGGATATATCGATAGTCCCGGTTATATCGATACTATTTCTATGCACGCACAGAGAAAATTACATGCAAACAGGGTCGGATATATCGATAGTCCCGGTTATATCGATATTTTTTCGGACTCCCTTGAATATCGATATAACGAGACTTTACTGTATTACTTTAAGATGGTGCCGTGACAGTGCTGCCTTTACAGCACCTTCTATATTTGCTTCTACTTTCTTCATTTCATAACTTGTGAGGTGATGGTGGTATTAATTCTGAGATGGATTAAGTCCTCACTACTCAAGGGCAAACGCTTGGCCTACTACTTTTTTTATTTTTAAGGCAGACTTGGCAGCATGTCTACTGTTATTAAATTGTGATTGTGTACATAAAATGTTTTAAGCATTGTAAATCATGGGCAATGTAACGTCCAGTGACAGTATGTGCAGGCCCGCAACAGTGATGTCAGTGGTAATGCATGCTGCCAAGTGTTCCAATTCCTTTTGGATTAACAGAAGAAAGCATTGTGTGAACAATGGGGGGAAGGGGGTACTTGTCACCGAATGAACCTCATGTTAGATTGTTCATATTAATCCATTTGTGTATTGTGCGGGTATGGAGGCTGCACCAACTCCCGGCCTTACCTGTAGATGCAGTTTCCATAGAAACGGGGGGCCTTTTCCCATCGTCCTGGTACGGATGAAATTGTAGATCCAGGTCGTCGGACGTTTCGCCGCCTTTCGGCTTCACTTCGTCGCCTCGCGACGCCGCGTTGCCAAACATGCGGCCGTAGTCGTCACCGAACCACCTGCCCTCCGAGCTGAGCTCGTCGCCGGACTGCGCGGACATGCTCGTGTCGACTGCGCGTGTGTGTCGTGTGTGCTGGATTGACTTGTACGTGTGAGGCAAACACGCAACAATGCGGCGTTTGTCCACCGGAGTATTCGTGGACGCTTCCTCGGATGAGGTGGTGCGCGCGGTCGAGAAGCAACAGAGAGAAGCCGGCGCGATTCTTTTAGTTCACTGCTCGCTCCGGTGGTGACGTCATGGTGGCCAGGAGGCTCAAGGTAGCCAGGTTCAAACAGATGCGGTCTTTTTTATACTGTCTGGATATAGCAAGTTTAAAGTACCGATTCAAAAAACATAGATGTAAAAAACAAACAAAAATAATAATAAATAATAGTCAGTTTAGTGGAAAATTATAGCCGCGTGGCGCCCTCACGTGGCGTACTAGCCAATGACAGCTTTCAAAATGGCTCCCTAGCAACCAAAGAGGATCCCAAACATGACAAGTGAGAAGACGACCGAAGTTTCGTTGGAAACGTCCGCAAAAAAATAACAAAAAACAAAACGGTTTCCTCCTGTACAACGCCCCTTTGTTTATCTGCAATATTAGGTTGAAGAAGGTTTCTGTAAGTTTAAATTAAAATATTTTTTAGGCTAACAAATGTGTCGAAAGTTTTTCCACAGTGGCATTCCGTCATGGCAGCAAGGCAACTTCTGACGTAAAATTACAACCTAGTTGTTTTTATTTCCTCACAGAAGCCTCTTCATTTTGGAGCGTTTTTCACGTGTGTAATACTTATAGTTCCAGTTATTATTTTGAAATTGGACATATAATTTGTCATTGTATTAGAGCATTATTAATCTAACTGCTCCGGATGTGTGGAATATTGCGTTATACTTTTGATTGTTTCTATGCTTTCGACGTGATAATATCACGTCGAAAACAACTATCAGATTGTGGTTCTATTTAAAAGCGGATTAACAAACGAAATGGAGTCAAACTACCCACTCGTGTTACATTCCCCGTGGTATTCACTGTAACGTCATACGACAGTTTCATTAACGTTGACGTCATTAAACTTTCTTTTCCATTGCCGTGGGAATCGTGCACGTTTCACTGACGCGTTGAGGGCGAAAGCTTGTACGTATTTCGCGATCAATGCTTATGACGCCTGCGAGTAGTCTTGCAATTGATCGAACCACGCGCAGGTGTCCCACGGGAGCAGATATTCGGGAAATATAAGCGCTTCGGCCTGTTTATTTTTTTGGGGATGATGTGATGTTAAGCAGAGAAGGCCGGGAGCGACCATTTTATGATGTTTGACGCCAAAAGGCTAAGTAATCTAGAAGTCCTTTTCAGTACGTTTCAGCCAGTTGTATTTTAGTCCATCAACCATTGTTCGGTTTAATTGGAATGCCACATAAAGTTATAGTAAAATAATCAACCGTATGGCATGGATGAACAGTACTTGTAATATTTTATGATAAAATGCATTCATTTACTTGAGATGGGTGACGGCAAAGGTAGCTTGGATTAAAATATAATGCAAAGTGCCGAAGTGTATCTTGTACAATGATTTATGTTTAGACAGGAATTACCTTTTGTCACATTGTACTAACAAACCTGTATTTTTAACTTTTTTTCTGATCAGATGCAGTCAACACAGAAGGGTGCAGTACGACATGAAAAACCATGTTGTGATGAGGAGGTGGTCAGAGAGCTGGTCAGTATAACAGTGCACTACTTCAAAATGTTGTTTATGTTCCATTATAAATGAATCAGCAGCAATCTAATCTTACCACTCAGAAGATGGTGTGGATGTGGGTTGTTTGCCAGTCAGTCACAGTGCAGATATAGAAGACTATCAGTCGCTGGTCTCGTCCACAGTTTGCCATTTTATAGGCTCCAATCTCCACAACCTTTAACTGAAACGGGTATAAAAAAATGAATATTTGGTTCTGTATGCATCAGTGGCAGGCTGTGCATGTCACTCCTCGACCTTCAGTTGTGCTATGTCTGAATCAATCAGCCATGAGTGTGATGGGATATTATTACACATCCGCTAGAGGGTGCCATTGGCCAAGAAATAATTTGTGACTAGAAGAAACTTAAGAAATACTGTAATTACACTGTTGGAATTTTTACTATGAACACGTGGATTCATGTTACCCTCATAAAATTGCAATATTATATGCTATTTTGCTCGCTTCGGAGCCTTCCAACCTTAATGATGTCCATCTATTCTTGAAAAGTCCGTCTTGCAAATCGCTTTAACAGTCTATCTGTAACCAAAAATTTATTCTCCTCCTACAGCCGTTGTGGATTGACAAAACCGTAATGAAATCAACACAAAAATATATTTGCCTATGCAGCCCCGCTACAGATACAGTGTGCTACCTCTGACCAGTATGCTCTTATCACTCGCGGCTAGTGATACTGTGATTAGCTAGTGACATATTTTCAATTCCTAAATAAATTTGTGAATGGCAGTGAATGAGTTAATAAGAATTCATGGACAAATTATAATTCACATTAGTCAGTGATTCTGATATTTTTAGGCCAGCAGAGAAGGCCTTTTGCAGGCCCTGACGGCCCACCACCGGTAAATTGAGCATAAAGTCAATCTCTTTTTAGCCATGTCAGGGGCAGCCATTTTGTTTTGCACTCCCACTTACTGTTCGCTGAAAATGAAGTCAAGATTGAGAAAAAGTATTGAGACATTTATGTCACATCACAGTTCCCCAAAATCAGACACAATTCAGATATTTTTAGGCCACCAGAGAAGGCCTTGCAGGCCCTGACGGCCCACCATTGGTATGTTTTTCCACTAACTGGGAATTGGTACAATACAAATATTTCCAAATAGAGGTATTCCCGGTTGAACGGGGTCACCATTGCTGGCTATGTAGCTAGCTGTCTTTGCTATCTAAGAGCTGTCTAACTAGCTAGCTATAAGTTATCTATTAGCTAGCTAGTTAATGTGGTCTATTTGAGTTATTCCTGGTTAAACGGTGTCACCGTTGCTGGCTACCTAGCTAGCTATCTATTAGCTGTCTAACTAGCTAGCTAGCTAACTTGATCTATTTGAGTTATTCCCGGTTGAGTGAACGCTGGCGCACGTGGCTGGCTGCCGCTGCTCACCGACAGAAAAACCGATCCTGTGACTGAAAAGTGACCTTGAGAGTTTTGAAAGGCACTCAGAAATTAAATGTATTATTATTATTATTATTATTATTATTATTATTCTTGTAACAGCTTAAACATGAGCTCCATTTCTCAACAGTGCATGGCCAATGGACTTTCCTATGATGACCTAGCTGAACAAGCATCAAATGTTACCTTCCTGGAGATCATCTTGAGTGGTTTCCCTCGGATGGTTGGACTTTCCTTCTTCCCAATGCTACGCCAGCTTCGAATACTTGGCCAGGATATAAAGCGCATCGAGGGGTTGGAAAGCTGTCCCTTACTCCAAGAACTCTGGGTAGTCGAGTGTAAGCTGACTGTGAGTTTCTTCGATTTCTAATATGTGATATATAAATACTTGACTGCAAACATCAAATGTTCCTCTGCCGTCATCCAATGCACATTTCCTGTAATTCTCACTGTTTTGAACAGAAAATATCTGGATTGCAGCATTGTCCCGATTTGAAGAAACTCTATTTGTATGATAATAAAATAACTGAAATCAAGAATTTAAAATTGCTTGTCAACATAGAAGTGCTGTGGCTCAACAACAACTATATATCTCAAATACAGGTTTGCAGAACTTTTTCACTTTTACGCAAGTCATCTTTTTGATCATGATTCTCCTCCATGAAATTTACATTTCTTTTCCTGATCATTCTCAAAGGGTTTGAACGGTCTTCAGAACCTGCAAGATCTAAATCTTGCTAACAATCATATTCACAAGATTGGTAAGCTACTTACTGTCCTTTGCAAGTTTGAAATATTGGTTATAAATGAAGTAATTTTTTTGTGGGTTCTTGTGACATTTTTTCCCCTCAGGGGACAGCCTTGTTAACAATGTCAGCCTTCACACACTCAATCTGTCAGGCAACAAGATCAGCTCTTTCAATGTGAGACGACTAACTTCTTAAAATTCTTACTCTTAACTCATTCACTGCCAGATGATTTGCAAATATGTGTCCACTCCATTGCCAGGGTTTTTGTCATTTTCACTTAAATTGCAGGACCCACACAATATTGATTTTTCGGACTACATAAACATTCAATGCAGCGTAAGAAACCTTAGATTCTCTATCATCAGAGTTAATTCCTAAATTATATAGGTCTGCAGTTATCTGAGCTTGAAATTAGGGCAGCTGTACAAACGGCAAATGCTGCCCCCTCGTGGGAGGGAAAAACATTGCCAGAGGTCTGACCGAAGATTGATCCGCACCCCTCCACGAAAACCCGAACAAATTAGGGAATGGCGCTCTACATCATGCTTTTCTGTTCCCGAATAATTTTGGGAATGGCAGTGAATGAGTTAAAAAAACATTCATGTCGCCCGCATGTGCGCTTGGTCTCATACCTGTCAACGTATACCTTTTCCCCATATTTTATACATTTTTTTATCATTTAAAATAATGTACGGTGTACTGCAACTTTTATACATGAAAAAAAATTGTAAAGCGATCTTAAAAAGACCATTTTGGCTGAAATCCAGCTCGTTATCAATTGCTGGTAGCCAACGACAATGCTGCCGCCGATCGCTACTATTGTCACGGCAAACCAGCAAAAGTAATCCTCAATCGTATATTTTTTTTAATCGCTACTTACGATCAGATTGATAAAAGCATAACATGCACGGTAAACTGTCTGCATTTTCAGCTTGTGTTAGTTTTTTATCATTTCAAATAATGTACGCCATACTACAACATTTATAGGGGAATTGTAATCAGTTATAAGGGCAGCTATTAGCCAACGTTGACAGGTATGTGGTCTTTGCATGTTTGAGATCCTTTCTGCCATGAGCTACTTCCATTTAGTTAAAAGGAATCCATTTTATCACTATGATTCAATGACTTGTATTTTTGTCTTATACAATTATTCCGCTTTCCTCTCAGGAGCTCACCCGGCTAACCTGTCTGTCCCAACTGAGGGATTTAGCGCTGAGTGACTTCACGTCCACCCCAAACCCACTGTGTCGTCTGTGTAACTATGCTACACACGTGATATTCCACTTGCCCTTTCTCTTGTTTCTTGACACCTACGACGTCTCCAGCACGCAAATCAACGAAGTAGCCGAGGTACTGAGAAAGGACAGTTCGAACACATTTTGTTTCTTGACATAAATGACCAATGATGTGCACTAAAGATGATTTGAATTTCATACACCCTGTAACCTACCGTCCACTGTAATTCTTAACTCATTCACTGCCATCTCAAATTAATTCGAGAAATGAAAATTTGACGTAGAGCGCCATTCCCAAAATCTTTTGGGTTTCGTTTTTTCTTGTGGGGTAGCCTTTGGCAATGTTTTTTTTTTCCTTTCCACAAGGGAGGAGCATTTGCCCTTTTTCCATGTTAGCACTTTGTTCCAGCTTCAGCTGCTGTTAAAGCGCTATATAAATCAATATGTATGTATTGCATATTATTCTGGACAGCTGCCTTCATTTCAAGCTCATATAATTCCAGACCCATCTAACTTAGGAATTAACTCTTTTTTTCTGATGAAAGAGAATCTCAGGTTGCTAACGCTGTATTGAATGTTTATGTAGTCCTAAAACTCAACATTCTGTAGGTATCGGAATTTGAGTGACAATGACAAAAACCCTGGCACTGGAGTGGAGACATTTTTAAACATCGTCTGGCAGTGAATGAGTTAACAATGATTTTTTTTCTCTAACTTTTAAGATGAGCTATCTGTATTTCCTATTTTCATGCTTGTACATACACTCCCCTACTTGTCAACATTTGAGTTACAAACAACAGTACATACGAACATTTTTGTAGGAACATGTAGCATTCTCTCCTGTTATCCATGTACATATCTTCACTGAACATATATTTTATATATATATATAGCCGTAAACATATTTATATAAACCTTAACCATACTTACATAAGCCTTAAAGGGCAACCGACGTCACTTTTTTGTTTTTTAACTGACATCAGAAAAACGTTTTGTAGCATCTAAAATACCCAAAACACGCAGTATGATATGTTTATTCAAACGCAAAACACCAATAAAAATGACTTAGTGTCCAAAATCTGCAAAAAATTGAGCTGCGAATTGGGCATTTTCAGAAAGTCCCGCCCCCAGTTCGTGACGTCACGCCAAGACGTCTTGCATTGCTGGAGAATCCAAACAATGGCTTCAGATTCGGAGAATATGCTTTCTTGTTACACATCCAGTTATGAATGTGAGTCAAATAGTTCTGAAGAGGAAAGCATACATGTTTGCAATCGATTAAAGAATTTATTCCGTGCCATTTTGAGGCAACATTGAGGGGAGATGTCTCACCCAAAAAAAAGAGGCAGAAAATGGCGACCTCCAGTGGCCACCTCCGCTTCCACTGGCTGATAAATTCCTTATATGGAGCTTGGATGCCCTCTTCTGTCGGCTTTTGGGTGCAACACGGTTCTCAGACCAAACATGTACAGCAAAATCCATTGACGTTGATGAAGAACTGCTACAATGTGTCTTTTTTCAGTCAGGGGGCAGTCCTTTCATGACGTCACGTACGGACTCGTCACCAACTCAAAAACAAGACTTCCTGAATATTCAGAGCGAGTCTTAAAACGTAAAATATAGCTATATGCGGTGGAATCTTATTAAAATACGCCCAGTAGAAGTCATTTGAAGCCATTTTACAAATTATGGACACAACTTGACGTCGGTTGTCCTTTAAACATACATTCCATACAAAATATAGCACTGAAGCAACTTACGAACAAATTCTCCTTACGAACGACTGTTCAGAACGTATCTCGTTCGTAGGTTGGGGAGCGTGTGTACTTTAATGCCTTCAGGGTGACATGTGCTTACTTTTAGTCCGCTGTGATGAAGAAGAGGATGTTTTACAACATGCGTGCACGCACCCCACGGAGGAATCTCAAAGAGACATTGCTACGTCTTCTCAAGAAGAAAAACGCCTCGTTGGAGTCCCCGAAAGAAACAATTCGCTCACTCAATTACACTTTAAAAAATGTCGGTACGCCTCCAGAAACCGTTTCATGGATGTCATGGGAGTAAATTATTGACTTGCGATCCTCGTGTTTTTTTTCTTCTTCTCCTCAGCTTGAACGTTGGCTTTGTAAGAAGTCTTTTGAAGATTCATATAGTCACCTAAAGGAAGATTTAATCACGAAAGGTGACAGCTGCGACCACTTCGCAGAGCAAATAATGAGAAAGATTGAAGTACTACAACAGAGACTGGCTATTTGGAGCAGGAGACTGCATGAGTTAGTTTATGTAGTCATATAATTGACAAGATGTCAATTTTTGGTATATTTTCTCTTCCCGTTCAGTGTGCCAAAAATTGTCTTTCTTTAGCATTGAAAACTGGCATCAACACAATGTGACCCAAGCGACAGAAATGATGGAAGACACTGTCCACTTCATGTCGACGGAACTCAACAGCGTTGGAAATATTCGAATGGAGGAAGGCAGCTCTACGGACCCGTGGTACTGTCCTTTTGTGTCGCACTATTTGTTCGCACATGCTTCGTTTTAACTCATCTCATTTATTTTATTGTATCTCGAACAGGTTCACTTCCTGTTGTGACCTCCTGCTCTCTCGTTTTTCTCTCTCGGATTTCATGAGTCATGGTATCACTGGTATCAAGATCAACAGAGTTGTCCGTATCCACAATAGCGGACTGAGGCTTCGTTTTAAGGAGAAACTTCAATCCATCCTGGCCAGGGAGGATTCGGTCACTTTGGCACAGTAAATCAGTCAGCGGTTGGATTAAAATGTTTTATTTGTTTCCTTTAACTCATTCACTCCCAGACAATGTGCAAAAATGTGTCCACTTCAGTGCCAGGGTTTTTGTCATTGTCACTCGAATTCCAGGAGCCACAGAAAATTGAGTTTTAGGACTACATAAACATTCAATGCAACGTAAGAAACCTTAGCCTCTCTTCTTTCATCAGGAAAAAAGAGTTAATTCCTAAGTCATATGGGTCCGAAGTAATATGGGGTGCAAGTGGGGGCGACTGTACAATAGGCAAATGCTGCCCCGTCGTGGAAGGAAAAATAACATTGCTAGAGGTCTGACCAGCACTTTATCGGCATTCCCATCAAGAAAAACAAAAATCTGATTAAATTTGGCAATGGGGCGCTGCACCATATTTTCAATTACCGGATGAATTCGGGAATGGCAGTGAATTAGTTAATATAATGTATTTTCCGGTGTATAAAGCGCACCCAAATGCCTTAATTTTCTTGAAATTATGACCCTGCACCTTATACGCAGGTGTGCCTTATATCTCAAGTAATATTGAGCCATAAGAGGTCTCGCAACTACTGTCTGCAAGCACTGACTCCATTTCCCCCCTGTAGAAGAAGTCATGTGTAACCCCAGCCTCTACTGTAGCGCCTTATAATTTGGCGTCCCTTATATTTTGAAAACTTTCCTATATGTCTTTATTTGGAAAACTCGTCATTCATTGAAGCTGCGCCTTATACTTCAGTGCACCTTATATATGGAGAACGTTTGACAATACACCATTTATTGGGGGTGCATCTTATACTCCTGTGTGCCATATACACCGGAAAATACGGTACATAAACATTCAATGCAGTGTAAGAAACTTCGACTCTCTTTCGTCAGAAAAAGTTAATTCCTAAGTTATATGGGTCTGGAGTTATCTGAATTTGAAATGGGGGCAGCTGTCCAAAATACAATGCAATACATACATATTGATTTATACACCGCTTTAACAACAGGTGAAGCTTGAACAATTTGCTAACATGGACAAAATAAATTTGGGAATGGCAGTGAATGAGTTAATATGAACTCATTAATGCAGCAATTTCACACAGGAATTATAAGCAGCTGCTTGAGCACTTATTCTACGTCGGAGACTCGGACCAAAACCGTGAGGACCTGTTGAACATATTGGAAGAAGGCTTCAAATCAGCGAAAGAATATAGGGTGCCCTACCTTTCACTTTTTTAAAACAATCATTAAAAGAAGAATACAACATGCCAAATTTCTGATGGTATTTTCCGCTCATAACAGGCCCTGGGAAAAGAAGCCGCGGTGCCTTTATCCAACAGTCTGATTGTGAGCGAACAGCCAAGAATTGAGTATTTACTACGTCGCGCTGAGCAAGCGTGCTGCAATATCAGAACGGATAAAGTACCGTTCAGATCTGGTGGGTTGAATTTATTATATGACAATGCTGAAAATAAAATCGTAGCTCACAGTAACTATGGGTACATTTTACATGTTTGTGTTATAGGCCGAGTGATTGTTTCCAAAGTTTTTCTTGGCCACAGCGTTCCGATTAAAGAGGGAGAAATGGTCAACAGAAGGGTCTATCCCCGCGCTGCTTCTGTATATCGCAGCGTGTACACCAAGCATCGAGGTACATCACATACTCAATATTTTTTTTCATTGAACGTACTCATGGTTTTTCTTCCTCTCCCTCCATCTAGATGGACTCCACACTACCATTCCTAAAGGAAGAAAGTGGTTTGTCTTTGACAATGATCTCGTCTTGCCCGAGTATATGATTTATTTTGAATACCTCACCGGAGTAAGTGACAGTCTCGATTGGTTCTTTGTTTTATCTGTCAGATGCAGTATTTTCCGCACTATAAGGCACACCGAAAAGCCTTCCAATTTTTTCAAAAGCTGACCATGCGCCTTATAAATCCAGTGCGCCTTATATATAGAAAGTGTTTTTTTTTAAATGTCATTCACTGAAGGTGCGCTTCATAACGCGATAATCGAACCACAAAGTAGCAAGGGACTTTTCCACTGTAGTGGAAAAGCTTTTTTTTGCGCTGGAACTGATTTAAGGTGACTGATTTAACGCCTTTAAGGTGGTGGTAACCAAACCGTGCTATTGTATTTCAGGCGGCTCTTATCAGTGCAGTTTTGTTCATAACGGACTGATGTTGTTTTTGTTGCATGGTTATCCATCTAATAGTTATTGTGCATCAGTGTGAATATTGGTTTTGAGAGAAAAAAACGAGTCCTGAATATAAAACATTCAAATGAAAAAGATGATGTAGTCATTACAATGGACTAAAAATGTCACGATTTGCAAGGTGGTGGTGGTGGACCCCAAAAAAGCAGGCAGGAGGGAGGAGCAGGGTATCTTAGACAAACTATTAAATAAAGTCAGCAGGAACACACTCTCAAACAACAAAGTCGTCAGAACAAAACGGTCCAAAGTAGCAAACACAACCATGAGTAAAACTTGACAAGTTGAAACAAACCTGATTGGGTAAAACAATGACCAGACGAAATCTTAAACAGTCATCAGAACAAAAAGGTCCAAAGTAGCAAACAAAACCACAAGTAAAATACGATGAGATGAAACAAACCTGATAGGGTAAAACAAACTATGACCCAAACAAATTCTCAAACACCAAAGTCATCAGAACTAAACGGTCCAAAGTAGCAAACAAAACCATGAGTAAAACACGAGACGAAACATACCTGACAGGGTGAAACAAACAATGACCTGACAAAATCTTAAACAACAGTTATCAGAACAAAAAGGTCCAAAGTAGCAAACAAAACCACGAGTAAAATACGACGAGATGAAACAAACGTGATAGGGTGAAACAAACTATGACCCAAACAAATTCTCAAACACCAAAGTCATCAGAACAAAACGGTCCAAAGTAGCAAACAAAATCTTGAGTTAAACATAACATGACGAAACAAACCTGACAGGGTGAAACAAACAATGACCCGACACTGAATGGTTGTGCCGGGAGTCCTTTTATCTGCTAGTGATTAAAATGCTGTGCAGCTGCAGGCGGGGCCCTACAGTGTCACCTGTTGATCGCAAACCGAAACATGACAATAAAATCATTCACTATATGTTGAGACTGGATTTTTCTAGGTGGGCATCACTTGATTTCACTTTGCAAATTGTTGCTAATATTGTGTACCTTTCAAAGGGCAGTGAACAGCCGACACCACTAGATGACTGCATGCACATCCTCGACCCCCCCACATATGACACCTCATTGGACAAGCAAGCCATCAACATGGAGCCTATCTTGGAACCACAGCCCAAATTGGCGTCTTTGAACGAGACAGTGCTCTTAAATGCATCCGGCGCCAGTCTCCTCCGCGACATCACTGTAAGATTGATTTTCCGAGTCAGGTTTTCACTTTTTTGTGCAACTTGTAACCCGATAACAACCCCACTGTCCCTGAAAGGGTTAATACACTCACACTGAAGCTGTTGTTAACTCTTGTCAACAAACGCTCGAACACAGGAAGATTGTCTTTTACTGCCGGCAGGGGACTTAGCCATTCATGACCGACGCCCAACTTCTGCAACCCTATGCCAAGCTATTTATTGAGAGTATATGCAAATTTAAGTGATACATTAGTAAAACCTAGTCTTGATTTGAATACCACACCCCTGAAAGTCCCAAGCACCAACAACTATAAAACAACAGAACATAGACATTTTAAGTGGTTGTCCTTTCCATGAACTGATAGAATATGTAACCTGGCTAATGAACTCTTCCTGTGAAGGAGTTTACCAAGTCGTAAATTAGTCCAAGGCCAGAACTCCTAAATGAAGATGACAGTCGAACAGACTGTGTCTTTTCACCTCAGATTGACCCCAGATTTTTCTGTGCTTCCATTGTGGGCCTTGTGTTCTGCGGCCAACTAACCTTAAAACTTTTAAATATGATAACTTCTATTCTGTCTATTCTCTATCACTCTCTGTTCACCATTAAGGTGCTGAACCTTCACAACTGCGGTCTGAGGAGCCTCAAGGAGATTTCCCCCCTGCCGTCTCTTCGCCATCTCATCCTCAGTTTCAACGAGCTCACAAACCTCAACCACTTCGCTCACATGGTAGTCTTGAATCAATCAAAAAATGACATTTGGACTCTTGTGAGTCTTGTGAACTGAAGTTTAGTTTTAATTTTCTAATTATGTCTCCCTCACTAGCCTAACCTTGAATTTTTAGACCTCAGCTTCAACCAGCTTGTAAGCCTCGAAGGACTCCAGGAATTAAAAGAGCTCACTCATCTGGATCTTAGCTGGAATCAGTTAACCAATGCCAGTGACGTTTCCACTGCGCTCAAAATACACACGCCAGAATTGCAGATTTTGGAAACACAGCACAACCCGTGGAATAAGGTGTTTCCTGTTATATTACATGAAAAAAAAAGACTCCAAGGTTTTAGACCTTGTCCATATATGAAAACTGCTGAAGTTTGCTTTGTTCCTGGCAGCCAGAGGACGTCCGGACGATCATACTGAGCTCTGTGACGAAGCTCAGAAAACTGGACAACACGCCGGTTGCAGAGAAAGAAGTTGCTGATGCAATTCACAAGACGACCAGAACCGTTCTCACCCAGGTAAAAACATTTAGTTCGGACTTGACTAAATGCTTTTTTTGGTGCCCAACTTCCAACATGTAATACGGTAGACACATTTCAACTTTTGTTTGGGACGTTAAGCTGGCAAAATTTGAATTTCCCAGGGATCTAAAAGAGTTTTTGAACGTTGGTTTATTTGTGAATAGTTCCGCGGCAGTTCATTCCATGAATAGTTTTTAACATGGAGCATACTAAAAATTGTCCTAATTTTTTTAAATGTTTCATCTGTTCACTGAATAACCTTGGAAACTACTGAGCAGTGATTCATATAAAAGAGGGAAAAAAAGTGAATCAACTAATTCACTGCCATTCCCGAATTGATTTGGGAACTGAAAATATCACACATAGCGCCATTTCCGATTTTTTTCGGGTTTTGTTTTTTCTTGCGAGGGTGCTGAGGAAGCGCTGGTCAGACTTCTGCCAATGTTTTTTACCTTACACGAGAGGGCAGCATATGCCTTTTGTACAGCTGCCCCCATTTCAAGCTCAGATAACTCCAGATCCATATAACTTAGGGAATTAACTCAAAAGTGACAAACAAAAGTTTTCCAAATATAGAAATAAATAAAAGTTTTCAAAATATAAGGGACACCAAATTATAAGTGAGGCGCTACGGCCGCTACTGGGGTTACACATGACTTCTCCTAAAGGGGAGAAATGGAGTCTGTGGTTGCTGACAGTAGTTGCGAGACCTCTTATGGCTCAATATTACTTAACATATAAGGCACAACTGCGTATAGGGTGCAGGGTCATCTTTTCAAGAAAATGAAGGCATTTGGGTGCGCCTTATAGACCTGAAAATACATTATATTAACTCATTCACTGTCATTCCGAATTTATACGGTAATTGAAAATATGGCGCAGGGCCCCATTCCCAAATTCAATCAGATTTTTGTTTTTCTTGCTGGGAATGCCGATAAAGTGCTGGGAATGCCGATAAAGTGCTGGTCAGACCTCTAGCAATTTTTTTTTCCTTCCACGAGGGGGCAGCATTTGCCTATGGTACATTCGCCCCCATTTGCACCTCATATTACTCCGGACCCATATGACTTAGGAATTAACTCTCTTTTTTTCCTGATGAAAGAAGAGACTGTAAGGTTTCTTCCGCTGTATTGAATGTTTATGTAGCCCTAAAACTCAATATTCTGCAGGTACTGGAATTTGAGTGAAAATGACAAAAACCCTGGCACTGCAGTGGACACATTTTTAAACATCTGGCAATGAATGAGTTAAAAATGCAAATTAGTCAATTAAAAACCTGTCGTATCTGAGTTTATTTGTATTATTTTGTAACAGTGTAATGACGCAAATTAATAATACATTTCATTAATAATAAATTAATAATACATTTCATTTATAAGCGCCTTTCAAAACTCTCAAGACTACTTTACAGTCACAGGATATTTATCTGCGGGTGAGCAGCGGCAGCCACACGCGCCAGCAGTCACTCAACCCAGATTGTTATTTCTGTGCTGGCAGGAAATGATCATGGCTTACTCACATACCAACGACGAACGTCCTCGTAGCCTCAGCCTGGTGTCAACAACCCAGCTCCTCTCTGAGCTCATTCCGCCACCCCGAGATCTCAGCCCAGACCTGCAACCAGACTGGGCCTCAAAGGTCAGGAAAACAGTCAAGGAAATCCTCTGCGTGATGTGCATTTCATTCTTTGAGTGCGAATGATGGTTGAATTTGGAACAGATAACCTCTCTGAATCTGGACAATCAGAAGATTTCTCAGATGAGCGATTTGGATGCCCTGGTCAACCTGCGTTGGGCTTCATTTAATAATAATTACATCAGCGAAGTGGAAGGTCTCGATTGCTGCATTAATCTGGAAGAACTCTCCCTGAATAACAACAACATTAGCACACTGAGCGGTCAGTCCCACAGAGGAATTTGATGATAAAACAATAAATCATCCTTCAAAATACTACAGCACTGCTTTCTCTTATGCTTTTTTCATCCTCTAGGTCTGTCACAACTACAGAATTTGAGCAAACTCAGCATGGATGGAAATCAGTTGTCCAATTTCGACGCCATAGTCCTTGACCAGCTGCACAGTTTGACCTTTCTGTCTGTGGAGAACAATCTCATCACTTCCCTGCATGGCGTTGACAGATGCAGTGCTCTTCTGGAGCTCTATGTTGGCAACAATCAAATTTCTGTCTCGAGAGATATCTACTATCTCAAGGTGAACTTACCCCTAAATACTGTATTTTCCGGTGTATAAGGTGCACCGAAAGTGTGCAGGGGGAAAAAAAACAATGGACATAGTGTCACAAAGTATGTAGAAACCAGGTACGAAAATGTGTCTTAAGACTGAGCTTTTTGCCTGGAAAACAATGTTTCAGGCAAAAAGAACCCTACACAGTGCAAAAGTATCAAATATACACTCTAGAATAAGAATATACAGAACAACGTTCATTCTACAAAACGAATGAGCATTTGAAGGCAGGCGCAGTACCGCCTTTGGCCACCAAGGGGCGCCATCCCCCATTCATTTCAATTGCCAGACCACTTTCCCATTCATTTCTATGGATGGGCGACTAGGCGCTGCAGTACTGTCTTTGGCCGCCAGGGGCACTCTGCCCCATTCATTTCAATTGTCAGGCCACTTTCTCATTTATTTCTATGGAGACCCTACCAGTGACTGCAGTACCGCCTTTGGCCGTCAATGGGCGGTCTTCCCCTTTCATTTGAATGGCCAGGCCGTTTTTCCATTCATTTCTATGGAGCCGCAACACCGCGGCTACCGCCAGCGGGAGCTCCCCCATTCATTTCAATGGCCAGGCTGTTTCCCCATTCATTCATGGGGTGCGCCTTATACTTCAGTGCGCCTTTTACACAGGAAAATATGGTGTATATAGGCGATGAATTAAAAATGCTGAATTTTTTTGGGGACAACCTTCTTAAATTGCGAAATTTCTAAGAAAAATATTGTAAATGTTTTAAGGTGTTGGAAAACCTCATCATCTTGGATCTGTACGGCAATCCATTGTCCGACAACCTCAAGAACTATCGTATTTATGTGGTGTTCCACTTACCATCTCTGAAGGCCTTGGATGGATGTGCAGTAGTAGGTGGCAACAAAAATAATGGCGAATAGTCGAGTTACTGGTATTATAATTGCCATAATCTGTGTTTGTTTTGTGCCCTTAGGATGCAGCTGAATGTGAAAATGCAAAGGCTATGTTTGGAGGACGACTCACACCAGACCTGGTCGCAGAAAAATTAGGCCATTCACACTATTCTACCATCACCCACCTCACGCTGAACTCCTGCTCCATCAGGTGGTCTTTTCAACTCATCTTCATTTGTAGTATTATTTTTTTTTAAGGCAGGAGTAATTAGATTTTTTTTCTTCCAACAGGAGTGTGGACCTGTGTCCACTAGACCTGTTCTTCAATGTACACACTATCAACTTAGATCACAACAACCTCACCTGCTTCTCGGGCCTCATCCACCTCCCCAATGTCAAAGTACAAACACGAGGAATGACATGAATAATAGTCTTGAGGTGAAAGATAACTAAGTTTTGTTTTTTTACCCCTTTATTGCAGGTCCTGTGTTTAAGCTATAACCGTATTGAGTCTATCCTCCCGAGACAGAAGACATTTCTAACCAACAGACAGATGTTACACAATAAAGTGCACTCAAGTGGCTATGGGCAGCAGAGCTTCTGCAAAGGGAGCAGGTAATGTTGCAATTTGTTTATATAGTCAGGACTACGGAAGAGGATTAGGGCCACTGAAGTAGACAAAAAAATAGGTTGCAAGATTGTCATTTTATTCTCAGAATTCTGACTTTAAATTGAGAATTGTGACTTTAAAGGACAACCGACGTCACTTTTTTGTTTTTTAACTGACATCAGAAAAACGTTTTATTGCATCTAAAATACCCAAAACACGCAGTATATTTTTATTCAAATGTAAAACACCAATAAAAATGACTTAAAGTGTCCAAAATCTGCAAAAAATTGAGCTGCGAATTGGGCATATTCAGAAAGTCCCGCCCCCAGTTCGTGACATCACGCCAAGACGTCTTGCATTGCTGGAGCAAAATACATTGACGTGATGAAGGACTGTTACAATGTGTCTTTTTGTCGGTCGGTCGGGGGGCGTTCCTTTAGTGACGTAACGTGAGGACTCATCACCAACTCAAAAACAAGACTTCCTCAATATTCAGCGCGAGTCTTAAAACGTAAAATATAGCTGTATGCGATGGAATCTTTGTAAAATACACTCAGTAGAAGTCATTTGAAGCCATTTTACAAATTATGGACACAACTTGTCCGGAGACGTCGGTTGTCCTTCAAATTGACAATTCTATCTTCTCAGAATTCTGACTTTAAAGAATAAAGTCAGAATTCTCAGTTTAAAGTCAGAATTCTCACATTAAAGCAGGGGCTGCTGGAAAGGCAGCCACTCTCGCCGCGCCGGCTTGAAGTAAAAACAAAAACAAAAAAACTAAATAAGAAATAATAGGACAACACAAAGACAGAGTCATTCATTCTTCAGCACTTGCTGTACCCTCTTTGTGACATGAAGCAGTTCTAGATGAAAGCGGAGAGGATCAAAGCATCCTTTTCAGCAGTGGATCAGGGACGTCATGGAGGAATGAATGTGCACGTCTACTACAAGCTAAATGTTGAAAACAAACACAAAGCTGTAGCTTCCATTGACGAAAAGAGATTGTCTTAAATCTCCTGCCCCACATAAAGTCTGACTTAAAGTCAGAATTCTGAGACACAAGTCAGAATTCTGGGCGGCCCGGTAGTCGAGTGGTTAGCACAATGGCTTCACAGTGCAGAGGTCGCCGGTTCGCGTCCCGGTCCGGCCTCCCTGTGTGGAGTTTGCATGTTCTCCCCGGACCCGCGTGGGTTTTCTCCGGGTCCTCCGGTTTCCTCCCACACTCCAAAAACATGCATGGCAGGCAGATTGACCACTCCAAATTGTCCCTAGGTGTGAGTGTGAGAGTGACTGTTGTATGTCTTTGTGTGCCCTGTGATTGGCTGGCAACCAATTCAGGGTGTCCCCCGCCTCGTGCCCGAAGACAGCTGAGATAGGCTCCAGCAACCCCCGCGACCCTAATGAGGAATAAGCGGTACGGAAAATGAGATGAGAGAGATGAGAAGTCAGAATTCTCAGTTTAAAGTCAGATTGCTGAGAATAAAGTGCAAATCTTGCCAACTTATTTTTTTTATATTGAGTGGCCCTAATCCTCTTCCGTACGTACAGGACAGTGAATGGAAAGACAGAAATGCATTGCGATCCAATGGCACCCAGTCCATAATGTTGTCCGCTTTACACATGTGGTGTTTCATCTGTGCTGTATGTCATGCATATTAGCATATTTGACAATAAAGCTGACTTTGACTATGACTTTTGTAATTCGTTAAGCAAGATCATTTACCTTTTTTTTTACCTTTTGTGACCGTTGGGGGGCAGCACCTACCAGCAAATAATATTTTTTCCTGCACTCAATGGCTGAGCAACACTGGGTGTTTTTGTTTTCTTTTTTTTATCTAAAAAAATCTGGTACTTTAGCAAAAATCCTTTATATTAAAGCGTTTCAAAGTTCTATTGTGAGTGGGTGTTGTGTAAAAAGTCAGAACATCCTACCCGCTGTGATTTTTCTTGTGGTATTTCATTCTTCCTTGTTGGTGAAATAAGGCAGCAGGAGGGCGAGGTGTGTATTTAACCGGAACGGTTACAAAAAAACATCTTTTCTTTTGTGTAGGCACCTAACACCGACAATCATCTTGGAACCTCTGATGAGCAGCTTGGAGGTGCTGCATTTGAGTCACAACGGCATCTCCAATATGGCCAATCTGGAACTCAGCAGGCTCACCAATCTTAAAACGCTATTTCTTCAAGGTAGGTAAAAGTGCACTGGCTCCCACCTGTGAAAAGGTAAATACTGAAACGCTAAACTCAAAACCAGGTGCATGGTTGGCCTTGAACAAAAGAGTGCAGTGGCTTCTTTATAATAGCTTTTGATCGGCTTTCATTGAAAATTACTCTGTCATGCTGATTAAGGCCACTTTAGCTGTCCCTTATAAACTCCATTTTCTTGACAAACTCTCACTTACCGCTTATTTTACACCCAAAAACAAATTGTGGTGAATGCTTTTTCCACTTGTATCTGTATTTATTTATCTATGTATTTCTTTGTGTGTATATTTATTTATTTGTTTGTCAAAAATAAGTTGTGGTGAATGTTTTATCCACTTGTATATGTACATAACTAGCAATGTTTTTTATAAATTTATTTATGTGTATATTTATTTATTTTTATTTATTTGTCTGTTTATGTATTTGTCTGATCATTCATTTATTTATTTATACTTGTTAAACACCCAAAAACCAAATGCGGTGAATGTTTTATCCACTTGGATATTTATTTATTTATTTTGTTATATATATATATATATATATATATATATATATATATATATATATATATATATATATATATATATTGTGTTGTGTGTTGTGTGTGTGTGTGTGTGTGTGTGTGTGTGTGTGTGTGTGTTCATTTATTTAATTATTTATACTTGTTAGACAATGAAAAAAAAAATTGCGGCGAATGTTTTATCCACTTGTATATGTATATGTTTATCTATTTATTTATGTTTATATTTATTTATTTAATTGTTTATTTATGTTTATTTGTTTTTTTTGTTGGTTCATTCATTCATATATTTATTTATACTTGTTAAACAGCCAAAAACAAATTGCGGTGAATGTTTTATCCACTTGTATATTTATTTATTTATTATGTGTATGTTTATTTATGTATGTATTTATTTATTTGTTTGTTTGTTTATTTATTTATCTATTTATTTATTCATTTATTTATTTTATTTATTTATTTATTTATTTATTTATTTATTTATTTATTTTTGTTTATTTGTTTGTTCGTTCATTTATTTATTTTAAACACCCAAAAACAAATTGCAGTGAATGTTTTACCAGCTCGATCGCCATATCGCTAATAAATAGCCAGCTACATAGCTAGCTGGGTAGCCAGATAGCTAATAGATAGCAAATAGTTAGCGAAAGGATAGCAAATAGAACAACGTTGGTAAGTAAGTAAACAAGATGAATAGTTTGCTTTGGATTGAGTATGAGTACTTTAGCTGCCACTGCACAAAATAAGGAAAGTAGTAAAAGGTTACTCACCCAGTACCAGGAACACCCACCACAGCCAACATTGCCGAATCAAAATAACCGGGAAAATATGTCAAGAATATATATTTATTTATCTATTTTTTATGTGTATATTTATGTATTTATTTATTTTACTTGGGCTTGGCCATTTGATGACATCCGCTATGCGATCGGTGGCAATTTTGTATTCAGCAGATTATCATTGTGATTACGTAGTTGTAGGCCATATTGTAGTTATGGTTTCCTCTCGAGGGCTGTTATGAATTTGGGGAACCCATTGGAATGTTTAAATCCCTTCAAATATTACATATAAAGCACACAGCAAATTAATGAATAACTCGTTTTCAAATCTGAAGTCAAGAATAATGACTTTTATTGTGGTTGACATCCAAAAATATGAAATTTTGGCTCAGATTTTAGCAATCATCATGGAATTTAACAAGTTGGATTTGCTTTCGCGGGCCGAAAAAAATTATGTGGCGGGCCGGATTTGGCCCGCGGGCCTTGACTTTGACACCTGTGTTGTAGGTCATAGTTGATGTTGTGATGTCCTCCTCGACAGCAAACCTACCCCAAGGGTTAATGTGAATCAACAGTCACTCAACTGGTTATGTCTTTTTTTTGTCATATTCATTGTTGGAAATTGTTGTAATGTGTGACGCATTCTCTTCCCACTCTTTCCAGGGAATGAGATCAGCCAGGTGGAAGGTTTGGAGGGTCTGCATCATCTCAGGGAGCTGGTGTTAGACAGGAATCGGATAAGGGCCCTGTACGAGAACTCTTTTGCTTCCCAGAATGCCCTGCAAGAACTGCACCTCACAGAAAATCGCATCCGAGAGCTCAATCATCTCTATCCGCTCATCGAGCTTCGCAAACTTTACCTCGGCATGAACAAGCTTCAGGTCTGATTTTGCCTCTCACTCACATTCAATGTCAATGTGAAACCATCTCTTGTGTGTCTTTATTTTTATACCTGATTATAAACTGCTTTTTTTTTTTTGTAGTATACAATTCGGGTGATGGATCGACATTTCCACGACGTTTTCTTTGCTCGCTATTAACCCTTTTTCCATTCACCCTGTAACCTGATCACATAAGTCCACTATAGTAACCGTTGTCCTTGTAAGGGTTAATGATAGTTTGATATGGACAAGATAGCAAACAGAATATTTTTTTTGTTCCTCAATGTGCGGCAAACTTCTGCATGAAGCATAGTAATCATGACTCATTATCCCCCCCACTGTGCAATGTGTGGGTTAGCATTAAAGGGGTTCGGCGTGATTGAAGGTCACGGCAGTGTGTAAGAAGACAGAAGGGACAATCAGTGAAACATGTAATCAGCTTCTCAGTCTCGATCTACTTCTCACCGGGGGTGGGGGTGATTTGCACACTTTAGTCTGCCAATCCTTCTTTACTTTGATGTATTTAATTCAGATGTAAAGTATGGCAGTTGTTCCAGCACATGAGTCCTGGTCGTGAGGGCATCTCTGAATTCCAGCCAAGCCCCAACCATCAACCTGGCAAATCATGGAACCCCCGCACACCCCCTCGCCCACACCCCTCCTTTCCCATTGCTCTATTGCGTGCCCAAACTCTCATGCGATTAAACATGTAATCTCTCTCAATCAGCTGCTTCTATCCTGCCTGCAACCAAAAAATATGAAATGTTTCAGCCTAGATACATATGCCTCTATTATCCCAAACACATCCGGCTTCAATTGGAGGGGAACCCAACGGTACAATAAAAAAAATAAACTAAAATGTTCACAATTTAGTTTTCTTTTCTCTTATTGTTTGTAGGACATCTCAGAGCTCGATAAACTTGAAGTTCTTCCCGCACTGATGGAACTCTCTGTTGTTGGCAATCCGGTGAGTGTTTCCATTTGGTTCATGCGTTCATATTTTTTGATGAAAACAGGGATGTCAAGCTGTTTTTAATGATGGGTTTCCTCACAGGGCCATTATGACTGAAAACAAATATAAATATCATTTTAACTCATTCACTGCCAGACGATGCGCAAAAATGTGTCCACTCCAGTGCCAGGTTTTTTTTGTCATTTTCACTCAAATTGCAGGACCCACAGAATATTGAGTTTTAGGACTACATAAACATTCAATGCAGTGTAAGAAACCTTAGACTCTCTTCTGTCATCAGGAAAAAAAGTTAATTCCTAAGTGATATGGGCCTGTAGTTATCTGAGCTTGAAATGGGAGCAGCTGTACAAAATACATATTGATGTATATAGCGCTTTAAGAACAGCTGAAGCTGTAACAAAGGGCTAACATGGACAAAAGAGTTAATTCCTAAGTTATATGGGTCTGTAGTTATCTGAGCTTGAAATGGGGGCAGCTGTACAAAATACATATTGATGTATATAGCGCTTTAAGAACAGCTGAAGCTGTAACAAAGGGCTAACATGGACAAAAGAGTTAATTCCTAAGTTATATGGGTCTGTAGTTATCTGAGCTTGAAATGGGGGCGGCTGTACAAAAGGCAAATTCTGCCCCCCTCGTGACCAGCGCTTTATCTGCTAAAAATAAAAATTCAGTAATTGAAGGGAATGAGTTAATGAGATCAAAAACGGTCCATCAAACAATTTGATGGATAGCTAAAAACCAAACATTTTGATTTGCCTTCATGGGGCACATAAAATGAGGAAGTGGGTGAAATTGCCCACCCCAAGGCTTTTTTTTGACAATTAAAACATTAAATTTACCAAGAGTCATTATGCTTTGAGGCGTTTTGCCATCGGTTCAATGACAGACACCTGTTATGACGATATGTATGTGGAACTGTCGCAGCTTGGAATTGAAGCAGATTTATGTGGGACAGAGGATGTGAGACAATGTCTTTCGTCTATGGATGCTACAGCTTTGTGTTTGCCTTCAACATTTAGCTTGGAGCATAATATGCACATTTCACCATGACGTCCCTGATCCACTGGTGAAAAGGACGCTTTGATCCTCTCTTTCATGTAGAACTGCTTCACACTACAGAGAGGGTGTAGAAAGTGGTTAAGATTGAATGTGTCTTTTGTGTTGTCACATTATTTGTCATTTAGTTTTTTGTTGTTGTTTTGACTTGAAGATATGAGTGGCTGCCTTTGCAGCAGCTCCTGTATTTTGTTTTTCTACTACTTCTTTTCCTTTTTTCTTACTTTCATCACTCTGCTGCTGTGAAATGTACATTTCTCCAGTGTGAGACTAATAAAGGCTAATCCAATCCAAAACTTAAAAAAAACAGTTGCATGCATAATCGCAAAATTGAGGATTTGAGAAAAAAATGCAACTACATTCTCTTCCAAAAACCATTCAGCTCAAATAAACATTCCTGTTCTATCATCCGTCTCAAGTCCCACTTCCACATCCTCTCTGATAAAACAGCAAGATCAAAAAGCAATGTTTTCAGTCTCACTTCCTCACTCAGACCATCCAAATCAGTGACCCAGTCCTCGCTCTCCCAAATTAAGCGATTACACGACGGGCCGTCTGCTCTTCCTCAAACTGGCCGGCATCACAGACAAATCCGCTGACAAAATGGCGAGCTCCATTGGCCCGCTTACATCACCCATCTGGAGTTCGTGGATCGGGCGTCGGAGCCTAAGGATAATGGAGGAGGCTGCGGGGGCCACGCTCAGCTGTGGCAGCCTTGTTCCCTTTGGATCCCCCCCCCCTTCTTTCTCTTCCCATTGGGTTTAATCCTGCCAAGGGCTTGAGGCCAACAGCCACCCTTGAGACGCTACCCCCCGTGCTGTTGACCACATGAGATCACTGCTTCCGTACTTCCGTGCCAAAATCTTGTCTGCGTGCTTTTGGACTTTGACTGGCACTCACTCAGCGCTTAAAAACAAGTAGCCTGAGTGGACAAGCGGGATATTTAACCTTTGCGGGACTCCTCGTGACATCCCAGATATCTCATGGCAAGCAAATTTGGTTAAGTGTGCCGTCTTTAATTGTTTGCTTTGTGACTTTTTTTGCTTTCCAGGTGGCTCGCAACTCTCTCCACAGGCCTGCGGTCATGCGCAGTCTGTCTCAGTTGCAGGTACTGGATGGTATGACGGTTACCATGGAGGAGAGAACCAGAGCTGAAATTACAGATGCAACGGTAAGGACTGCACAGATCACAAATGAGTACCATATTTCTCGGTCTATAAGGTGCACCAAAAAGCCTTGGTTTTCCTCAAGAGATGACCCTGTGCCTTATACGCTGATGCGCCTTATATGTAAAGTAATATTGAGCCTCTCAGCAGCCACCGACTCAATTTCCCCCTGTGGAAGAACAATTGCATAATGCCTTATAATGTGGTATAATAATAATAATAATAATAATAATAATAATTCAAAAAAACAAGTAGCCTTTCAAAAGCTCTCAATGACACTTTCCAGTCACAGACAAGCATAGGTACAAGAATAAATAAAATATAATCACAAATAGAATACAATGAATAAAATACGGTTATAAATAGAAACAAGAGAAAAAGCTACACAGAAAATGCGATTTTAAATAGGTGGATTTTGAGATGGGATTTGAAGGTGGGAAGAGAATCAATGTTACGAATGTTGGGAGGAAGTGACTTCCGGAGTTTGGGGGCAGAGCAGCTGAAAGCCCTGTCCCCCATCATGCTGAGACAGGCAGGGGGGGGGGCATACAGAGGTGGAGGGAGGGAAGAGGATCTGAGGGAACGAGAGGGAATACAAATTTGAAGCCGGTCAGGTAGGTGGTGCGCCTTATATTTGGAAAACGTCTATATATTATATTTTGAAAACTTTTTTCATTCATTGAAGGTGCGCCTTATACTCCGGTGTGCCTTATATATGGAAAAAAGTTTGAAAATAGACCATACATTGGGGGTGCGCCTTATACTATGAAGCACTTTATACAGTGAAAAATACGGTAATCTACAACTATATTCATAATCCGGTGATTTAAAAGACCTGTTTTTATTTATTTATTTATTTATTTATTTATATTTACACTTGACTTAACCAACTTGAAATTTTCCAAATCCTCCTTATCTCAGGCTCTCAGCTGTACTTATTCTCTGATTTCTGTAGTCCTTCATGACTGATTACCTTATTTTCCGGTGTATAAGGCGCACCCCAAAGCCTTGATTTTCCACAAAAGATGGCCCTGAGCCTTATATACTGGTGCGCCTTATATGTGAAGTCATATTGAACCACAACAGGTCTAGCGACTTCTGTCAGTAGCCACCGACTCCAGCGCTTTATCTGCAACCACAATAAAAACTAAAACCCAAAAAATTCGGGAATGTCGCTCCACGTCATTTTCAATTCCCGAATAAATTTGGGAATGGCAGTGAATGAGTGAAGCTCCGTTCCTAATCAAAAGAGCAGTGCAGAAGCATTAAAGTCATCCATCTGATTAATTTCCCTGCATAATTGTTACAAACTGTAATTTAATTTCCATTAATAGCATGAAAAGTAAAGCAGACCTTCAGATTGGCATTCTTTCACCACTATCCTTGCACACGCATCGAAATGTGCATTAAATGTGGTTGTTTGAGACGTAATTATCCAGTGCCGCTATTATGCGCTGTTCCCTACCGTTTTCATTCAGTTGACTTCATGTAATTGCAGTAACATTTGATATGTTCCTGTAAATGTCCATCATTTTGCAATCTTAATGGGCCTTCTCATACTTCATCCACGCATGAACAGCGTCCACACAAACAAGGCAAAAGCACAGATGAAATTCTCTCAGTCTTAGCAAAAAAAGGCGAGCTATGTAATGAGTGGAATGGCCAGTGCAGTAATTCTCCCTGTAGTTCTGAATTAAAAGCAGCCTAAGCCTGCTGGCATCATCCTGCTGATTATATGAAATGTGCCCGTCCGATCATGCAGCAGTGGATTTACTCCCTATTAGCCAGGTCAACGCGACCTCTCTGCCCGCTAATCGGACATATGGAAATGCAAGAGACGGGATCCCGAGTTCTCATTACCCGAGTGGCTCCTGCAATTGCTTTTACAGACGCTCCCCAACTTACCAACGAGATGCGTTCCGAGCGGTCGTTCGTAAGGTGAATTTGTTCGGAAAGGTGAATTCGTTAATAAAGGTGAATTCGTTAGGAAGGTGAATTTGTTTGGAAGGTGAATTTGTTTGTAAGGTGAATTTGTAATTCGTTCGTAAGGTGAATTCAGAGTTCATTCACAGGGTGAATTTGTTCGTAAGGTGAATTTGTTCGTATATATATTCAGTATATATATTTTATATATAATATATATTTAAGGCTTGTATAAGTTGGTTTGTACTGAAATATAAACATTGAATTAAAATATATATATATACTATATATATATCCGATATGTTATGTAATATTCTATATATATATATATAAATAGTATATATATAACCATACTATATATATATCCGATACACATATATATACTTTACACACATATATATATATATATATATATATATATATATATATATATATATATATATATATATAACTGGAGAGAATACTACATATGATAGAGAGCAAAAACGTTCATATGTACCGTTGTTCGTAACTCGAATGTTCGTAAGTAGGTCAGCGTCTGTATTTCAATTTATAATCTTGCCAGTGATGACTAGTAATGAGTGCCCCCTAACGTCATACCTGTCAACCTGCGAGACACTGTGACCTTACTAACGGCTCAATTTTTCCTTACTGAGAAAAAAAAACATGCGTGTGTAATATTTCATTGCGCAATTTTATTAACAAAATTTCACATGTTCGTTCAAGAATAATTGTAACAAGTCACAACATATTTCATAATCCAAGTAGAGTGATACCTCGGTTTACGAAACCCTTGTCTTATGAACTTTTTGGTTTACGAACGTTAAATTTATGAAAATTTTACCTTGGCATTCAAACTATTTTTCGGCATACACACAGAGCGCCACAATGTGTGATGTGTCGTTCGCGAACGAGCCCATTCTCCTAACAAGAAAATGGCAGCCAACTGTTTTTGTCATCTATTCCCCGCCCCCGGTCTTCGGTTAAAGCCACGTTATTGGTCAAGAACGCAGCAGTGAGGGGGCAGGTTTACAGACAGAGAGAGTGAGGCTGTTCCCCAAAAAGAAAATGGCAGCCGACTTTTTTTTGTCCTCTATTCCCCGCCCCCAGTCTTCGGCTAAAGCCACGTGATTGGTCAAGAACGCGGCAGTGAGGGGAGGTGGTTTAAACATTAAAAGAGACAGGCAGACGACAGAGAGAGAGTGAGAAAATGGATACAAAACAGTAAAATTTGGACGTGTCAACTTTGATAGTTCAAAGGCACAGTGTAGACTGCAAAGTTAAACTTCCCATCAATCAGGCTCCACAAGTAACCAACACAAGCCATCTGTACACTTGATGCAAAAAGCTATCAACCCAGCTAAACAGAACACAATTGATGAGGAACGAGGAAAAATTATCAAGATGGTGAAAGAAGAAGGCTACGTTCCTCATCAAGTGTTTAATGCTGATGAAACCGGCCACTCCATTCCATCAAGCCATCAACGACCATCACAAAAGTAAATAAAACAACTTTATTCTACAGTACAGTTTATTTATGTAATTATAATACACCATAGCACATTTATTATACATAAAATAACGTATATTTCGACTAGTTTTAAGTCTTATAAAGTAGAAAATTATGTTTTATGTGGACCTGGGAACGGATTATTCTCATTTTAATGGTTTCTTGTGGAAAATTAAATTTTGGGATCCACACTTTTCGCCTTACACACTGTCTGTGAACCAATTGAGTTTGTAAGCCAAGGTATCACTGTAAATCCAATACAAATTACATTTCACAATTTTTGCGTTTCCGCACACATCTAAAAATGTGCAAAAATCGTACAGAATACAGCAAAATACAGCCGGTATACAGTTATGCCGAATGTGGAACAGCGACCAATCCAAACTCCAATCCTGTGCCCCAAAATGTGGACAAACTGGCCACACCGTGGCGGGGAAAGAAAAACGGAATGTCAGACTCTTGCTTGAATGCACAGAGAATTTCTTTTTCGCCCGCTTGCCTGATGCTGATGTGATATTTTTCTTGTCAAGCAATGTGAAGAGTGTTGTGCAGCTTCCGCCCTTGAAACCAACCAGCCCGGCCTGATGACCTACATGCCCGTCAGAGGGATGTCAATGACAGGACTGCAGAGCCTCATTCACGGACACGACATGCTCCCAAGTAACAAGGATGAACCCCAAATTCAGTACACGTCCAAAAGTGAGTACCACTTCAACTACTCACTATCATGAAAGGACAACCGACGCCTGCGGACAAGTTGTGTCCATAATTTGTAAAATCACTTCAAATGACTTCTACTGAGCCTATTTTACGGATTCCACGGCATATAGCTATATTTTACGTTTTAAGAATGCCGCTGAATATTCAGGAAGTCTTGTTTTCGAGTTGATGACGATGCATGACGTGACAATACGTTTGGAACACCCCTGACCGAGAAAGCGACACACAATGCATTTTGGGTACTTTGTTTGGTCTGAAAACTTTGTGTTGATCCGTGTTGATGGCGAAATTAGAAGGAAAACACATAATGGTGGTGAATCGTTGTGTGTTGCACCAAGACTACTATTTGATACTAGTTGACACAAATTCCCAGCAGACAAATCAGCCCATTTCCAACGGAGCTTGGGCGCCATCTTGTGCATTTTCTGAGACGCTACATTGGAGTCCTAACGCCTCAAAATGAGACGGAAGGACTTCTTTAATCGATTGCAAACATTTATGCTTTCCTCTTCAGAACTATTTGAATCATATTCATAACTGGATGAGTAACAAGAGAGTAACCAAGGAAAGACGTCCTGGCGTGACATCACGAAGGAGGGAGCGGGGCCTTTTGAAACTCGCCATTTCCGGGGTCATTTTGAAGAAGTTTTGGGACACTTTAAGTCATTTTTATTGGTGTTTTGCATTTCACTAAAAATATCAGCCTCGTGTTTTGCATATTTTAGATGCTATAAAATGTTTTTTCTGATGTCAGTTCAGAAACAAAAAAATGTGTCGGTTGTCCTTTAAATGTCATGTGAGCTTGTCAGATTTTGGTTCACTGAATGCAGGGGATTGTATTTTTCCTCAATTCCAGACAAGAAGTCCACAGAGAAAAACCCTTCAAGCTTTCAGGGTGACGCGAGTTCCAGACAGGCCCGAAAAGCAAGAAACAACTTGATAGCACCATGTCCTCTTCCCCAGGGGAAATGAGAACAACAATTCTGCAGCAAGACAACAAGAATACCAAGGTTGATTCAATTCTCCAGGTGATTTTGTTTTTTTTAATATTGTGATGAAGTCTCTTAAATATAGGTAGACTCATCCCAAATTATTCAAGGCTGATTTCTTATAATTTTGCCTTTATACAACACCATAAGTGAAAGTTAAATAAAAAAGAATGATGTGATCAAGGGGTCAAGGTTCAGATTTATTTAAAAGATTTTACTAAAATGTCAATTAACCATTTGCGTACATTTTAAAAGTGCACCTTTAAAAAGTAGATACATATTAGTATAAAAAATAGAAAATATAAAAATACAAAAATAGTAATAAATAGATTAAAGGTTGTATGACACAAAATATATTAAATTAGCATTTTGCAGTTTGACTTGGAGTGCATGGAGGTCCTGTTCCAAGTGAATACTTCCATCAAGTTAAAAAAAACAACAAATAACAAATAACTCATTCACTGCCAGATGATGTGCAAAAATTTGTCCATTCCAGTGCCAGGGTTTTTGTCATTGTCACTCAAATTGCAGGACCTATAGAATATTGAGTCGAAGAACTACATTAACATTCAATACAGCGTTAGAAACCTTAGACTCTCTTTTTTATCAGAAAAAAAGTGTCAATTCCTAAATTATATGGGTCCGGAGATATATGAGCTTGAAATGTGGGCAACTGTTCAAAATAAAATGTGATACATGTTGATTTATATATCGCTTTAACAACAGCTGAAACTGTAACAAAGCGCTAACATGGAAAAAAGGGAAATGATGCCCCCTCGTGGAGGCAAAAAAAACATTACCAGAGGTCTGACCAGCGCTTTATCGGCACCCCTCCCCCCTTCCTCCGCAAGAAAAACCGAAACCCGAACAAATTCAGGATTAGCGCTCCAAGCCACACGTTTCAATTTCCGAATACATTTGGGAATGGCAGCGAATGAGTTAAACATTTACGCACATTTATTTAAAGAGCGCACCTTTAAAAAGTACATACAGATTAGTATCAAAAATACATAATAAAAAAAAGAATATAAAACAATAATAGTACATAAAGACCGTACTACTCACTCAATATTAAATTAGCATAACTTGGAATGGCGCTCCTGTTGCAAAAGATAATAAGGTAAAAAAAAAAACAATTTTTTCCTAATTCAGTAATGTGCACACTAAAGGGTTTTTGTCATTTTCCGTCCACAGAATATTGAGTTTTAGGACTACGTAAACATTCAAAGCATATTAAAGGACAACCGACGTCTAAAGTTGTGTCCATAATTTGTAAAAAATGACTTCTAAGCGTATTTTATAGGATTCAAAGAATTTTACGTTTTAAGACTTGTTATTCTTGTTTTTGAGTTGGTGACAAGTCCATACGTGACGTCACTAAAGAACCGCCCTTTACCGTAAAAAAGACACATTGTAGCGGTCCTTCCATCACGTCAATGTATTTTGCTGGACTTGTTTGGTCTGGGATCCTCGTGTTGCACCCAAAATCCGCCAGAAGGTCAGAAGAGGGCGTCCAAGCGCCATATAAGGAATTTATCAGCCTGTGGAAATGGAGGTGGCCACAGGAGGTCGCCATTTTGTGCCTCTTTTTTGGGTGAGAGATTTTCCCCCAATGTTGCCTCAAAATGGCACAAATACATTCTTTAATCGATTGCAAACATGTATGCTTTCCTCTTCAGAACTATATGAATCATATTCATAACTGGATGTGTCACAAGAAAGCATATTATCCGAATCTGAAGCCATTGTTTTGATTCTCGAGCAATGCAAGACGTCTTGGCGTGATGTCACGAACTGGGGCGGGACTTTCTGAAAATGCCCAATTTGCAGCTCAATTTTTTGCAGATTTTGGACAAGTCATTTTTATTGGTGTTTTGCATTTGACTAAAAATATCATACTGCGTGTTTTGGGTATTTTAGATGCTACAACACGTTTTTCGGATGTCAGTTAAGAAACAAAAAAGTGACGTCGGTTGTCCTTTAACTCTTTTTTCATCAGAAAAAAAAATCATTGCTATCTTATTTGGTTTTGGAGTATTATGAGGTGCAAGAGTTAATTCCTAAATTATATGCATCTGGAGTTATCTGAGCTCAAAGTGGGGGGCGGCTATACAAAAGGCAAATGAAACCCCTTCGTGGAAGGAAAAAAAACATTGCCATAGGTCTCTCCAGTGCTTTATCAGCACCCAAGATACCCAAAAACCCAAATAAATTCGGGAATGGCAGTGAATGAGTTAAGAAAGAGCTTCAGTGTGGCCAAAGCACAGAAGAGAAGAAACAGTTTGTAGTAGTTGTGTATATGCCAAAACATATCGGGTAATTGAAAACCTAAAAAACACTGTCTGTAAAAAAAGAAAGTGTTGTAAATTATATAACAGTTTGTAGTCCAAAGCATACCACATCATGGATCCAAACAACTTTATAGAACTGAATAAAACCAAAAACGCAATCAACCAATGGAGACAATTAGCTGGCTTGATATGGCCATGTAGTGCATACATTTTACATGTTCTCCTAATGATATTTTCTGACCGCACATTTGAATCACTTACCAGGGTAATCTGGGGATGAGCGCTTTTTTGGTGTCACTTTTACTGTTATCCCAAACAAGTGGGGGCGGGGGGTGGAGCCACCCGTCAGGGACCGGCCCCAGATGTAAGGGGACATATGAGGTTGGCACACACACACACACACACACACACACACACACACACACACACACACGCATTGGTTCAGATGCATTCCCAACAAGTGGATAATCCATCTTTAGCACACCTCTCGGTGGACATTAATCTGCAATCACTCAGATAAATGTAATCTTGAGCCAGCTCCAAATGGATTTCAGAGATTGTCAGTTTCATCATGTTAGCCTCTTTTCCACCCCCCCCCCCCCCCCCCCCCACACACACACACACACACACGGCCAAAAAAAGAGATGGAAAAAAAAGGCATGAACAAGTCATCTTTCCATTTTCGGTTGTTACTTCTTTTGCACACGGGATTGCTACATTTTCCCGTTTCCTTTTGATTTGTGTCCAGTAATGACGGACTTAATGCAAAACAGCAAAAATAGATATGAACATCCATTCATCCATTTTTCAGTCCCGCTTTTCCTCATTGGAGTCGCAGGTCAGCTGGAGCTTCGCCCATCTGAATTCAGGCAAGGGAAATATTTATATATAGCGCATTTCATACACAAACCAACTCAATATGCTTCACATAACCAAAAGCACTGAATAACAGTGACAAGCAGAATTTATTGAGAGTATATGCAAATTTAAGTGATACATTAGTAAAAGATAGTTTTCTTGATTATAATACCACACTCCTGGGTATTCTAAGCGCGAACAGCTGTTAGCAATAAAACATTGTCTCTTCCATGAACTGAGAAATTTGTAACCTGGCTAATGAGCTCTTCCTGTGAAGGAGTTTCAAGTCGTAAATTGCTTCGGTGATAAAGGAGTTTCCCAAGTCCTAAATTCTGTCTAAGGCCAGATCTCCTAGATTAAGATGACATCTTAACTTGTTGTGTCTGTTGACCTCAGATTGAACCCAGGTTGTCTGTGCTTCTATTGTGTATTCGAGTCACACATGACTAAGCATTGACTAAGCATATAATAGCATGAAACTTTGAAATATGATAACTTCGTATTATGTCTAATCACTGTCAACGGTGAATTGCATTATAAGGCTTCAACAAATTGCATATTTTAAAACGTTTTTTTAATATACAGTGAGACCTCAACTTACAAACACCTTATCTTACAAACGTCAAATTTATGAAAATTAAACCTTATAATAAGCACTATTTTCATATTACACACCCACCACGGCTGGCGGAGTGATCTTCGGCGGAAGCACACGACCGGTTACAAACAGTCCTTATGGAAGGTGACTCTCCTTCCATAAGCCATCAACGACCATCAAAAAGGTAAATAAAACTTTCTTTTACAGCACAGTTCATTTCTTTAATTACAGTCCTCATGTAATGCGCCTCTCTTTCCAAACAGCAATTCCTTTGACCTTCGACCTCCAACGCCATTCCATCAAGCCATAAATGACCATCACAAATGTAAATAAAGTGACTTTATGATACAATGCAGTGTATTTCTTTCATTGCAATACAATAGCACATTTATTATACATAGAATAAGGTATGTTGTGTGTAGTTTTAAGGCTTATTTAGTTGAAAAGTATATTTTATGGAAACCCGGGAACGGATGATTCCCATTTTAATGGTTTCCTATGGGAATTCTTTTTTTGAGATACACACTTTTCGCCTTACACACTCTGTCTGGGAACCAATTAAGTTCGTAAGTTGATGTCTCACTGTATAAGGCACACCCTCAACCAATGACATATTTTAAAAAGTTTTACGTATATACGGTGCAGCGCATTATAAGGCGCAACTTCAATGAATGACATATTTTAAAACGTTTTCCATATATAAGGCGCACCGCATTATAAGACGCACCTTCAACGAATGGCATATTATAGACGTTTTCCATATATAAGGCGCACCTTCAACGAAATACATTTTAAAACGTTTTCTATATATAAGGCGCACCTTTAACGAATGACATTTAAAAACTTTTTCCATGTATAAGCAGAGGATCTCAATGCCGTCTCACCATTTTTTGCTTTGAAACCCAAGTTCTACTAATCAACCTGAGTTTGCGAGCTTCATAGCCAGACGGGCTTTATACTCGATTATCATCTCTTTATTGTATTTATAACACGTCGTAGAATCGTAAAATCTACAGATGCTCCCCAATTTATGAACATGATACGTTCCGAACAGTCGTTCGTAAAGTGTATTTGTTTGTAAGTTGCTTCAGTGCTATATTTTGTATGGAATGTATATTTAAGGCTTATATAAGTATGTGTAAGGCTTGTATAAGTAATTTGTTTTGGTTTGTACTGCAAGATAAACATTTAATAAAATATATGCTCGTTAAAGATATGTACATGTACAACTGGAGAGAATACTACATATGTTACTAAAAAATATTCATATGTACCATTGTTCGTAACTTGAATGTTCATAAGTAGGGGATGTCCTTTATTCTGCAATTTACTGGGAGACACTCACTCAAACATACAATTGCTGAAACAGGGCCTACCAGTGTAACAACCATATACCGGTACCTTTAATCAAACGATGTGTTTCTCCAATGCGGGAGTAGTTTTCCTTTATTTTCGTTTTCACATCCAATATGTTTCAGATCAAAATGAACAGTTGAAAAAAATTAGTTCATTTGACAATATATTTATCGATCCATTTTCTCTAGCACTGTATGACATGGACGGTATAAACAGGAACGGGACAAGCATGCAGTTCTCAGTTGCAGGCGGCAAAAAGGGCAAAGCTCACCGAAACAAGCTCTTCTAATGCATGTACTTAACTTCACTTAATTTGCGTTAACTCCCGGCATTCGCCGCGGCTAATGACTGCAAGTGAGTGTCATTACCTTGCTCTACTCGCCTGACATGAAAATGGCAGCTGATGGGACTTATAGGCACAGATTTGGGGGCTCAGCTCCTGGCGCTCTAATGCATGGGGTATTACAAAGGATAATTACACAGGTCATAGTTATATAGCACGTGCGCAGTATGGATATGTGCGTAAGTTTTAAAGGACAACCTACACCTCTGGACAAGTTGTGTCCATAAGTTGTAAAATCACTTCAAACTTAACAGTAAAAGTTATACGATTTATTATGGAACCGTAAGCAGTTTGGTAGATAATAGTATTCAATAGAAAACGTTCTTTAAAAACAACAGATTGACATCGTATACTATCCTGTCGTATAAACCTCGCGTGGGCTATTTTGAATGCTTTTCGATTTACGACCGTTTGACTTATGCCCGTTTTGTTGGAACGGAACCCGGTCGTAACTTGGATGTTACCTGTATATACTTCATACATACATACATACATACATACATACATACATACATACATACATACATACATACATACATGTATGTGTGTACAGTATATGAGTTTTTTTTTATTTTACTGCATCATAGCTCTCTGTTAAAAGTGATAAGACTACATTGACACTATGTTCCCAGCAGCCATGGTGGCAGGCATAGTCACCCTGAGCAAAATGGAGGACATGCAACTACGGCTGTCAACATGTGACAGGACAAGACAACCAAAGGGGGATGTGGGCGCAGTAACCCCTCTACTTTTCACAGTACAGACGCGGTCCTGGGACACCTGCGCTCCACAATTGATTTCCCTTTTGTATATCTGTCAGAGTTTTAACATTAAAATAAAATTAACCCAAAGACGGGTGAATAATTCATGGACGCCGAGTGAACACAGATGCACTTGCTCTCCACTCCCGCCTTTCTATGTGCAGTTCGACCACATGGTTCATGGCTGGTTTAATGGGATGGAATGTGACAGGTTATGTTTTCATCCGCCTGTTATGGAGCCGGGCTGAGGCAAGTGAGGGCGGTTAGGGATCGAGGCCTGCGCTGATATAATCTGGATTCATAATTAGACATGTTTGTGCTCGTCGTGAATCAGTTATAGAAGATGCACTTTCCAACCCCCACCAATACGCACACACAAACGCAGAAGAAAGAACACATGCTTTGTATGGGGTCCATTACTGCTGGTCCACTGACTTCCTACATTTGCTGTGTGTGTGTGTGTGTGTGTGTGTGTGTGTGTGTGTGTGTGTGTGTGTGTGTGTGTGTGTGTGTGTGTGTGTGTGTGTGTGTGTGTGTGTGTGTGTGTGTGTGTGTGTGTGTGTGTGTGTGCGCATCCACAGGACCATTAGTCCAAGACTCTGTGAATAATTGCTGAATAGACCATGTTTTCACCGCTATCTACTCAGGGAGGGTACACTGTTGGGGGAAGTGTGGGGGGGGGGGGGGGGGTGTGGTTGACATTACAGATATGTCGACATTGATTGATGTTTTATTCCGAAGATAACAGCAAGCGCATTGCTCGGAGCGGCTTGAATCTCGACGCACATTACATATTTATCAGGCTGTATTAACTTTGAATGTAGTGTGTGTGGTTGGAGGTCACAATTACGTTAACAACAAGCTTTAAATAGAAAAGGACTCTCGCAAATGATGGTCATCATCACAACAGGAACATTTTTCTTCTGAATGTTCACATTGTGTTTGTCTTGTTTGATTCTCATCCCCTGTTTTTCGTTTTCTGTAAGGTTTCCAGGAATAAAGATGGGCAAATATAGATACAATACATGTAATAAAGAATTTAAAATTCAGATTTGTGATGAGGGATAATTTGTTTTTTTTTCACTTTGTGCGGAAGTTGACACAAATGAAGGCTGTGTTTTTTTTTTTAAGTACATTGATACCCCGTTTACGAACCCCTTGGCTTATGAACTTTTCGGTTTACAAATGTTAAATTTATGAACATTTTACCTTGGCATACAAACTATTTTTCGGGATACACACGGAGCTAGCACAATGACTGATGTGTCGTTCGCGAATGAGCCCGATCTCCTAAAAGAAAATGGCAGCCGGCTTGTTTTGGTCCTCTGTTCCCCGCCCCCAGTCTTCAGTTAAAGCCACGTGATTGGTCAAGAACGCAGCAGTGAGGGGATGTGGGGTTTACAGACAGAGAGTGAAGGCGTTCGCCAAAAAGAAAATGGCTGCCAACTTTTTTTTGTCCTCTATTCCCCGCCCCCAGTCTTCGGTTAAAGCCACATGATTGGTTAAGAACGCAACAGTGAGGGGAGGTGGTTTAAACATTAAAGAGACAGGCAGACGACAGTGTGAGAGTTTCAACTTTGATAGTTCAAAGGCAAAGTGTAGACTGCAAGGTTAAATTATCCCATCAATCAGGCTCCACAAACAACCCGCACAAGCCATCTGTACACTTGATGCAAAAAGCTATCAACCCAGCTAAACAGAACACAATTGATGAGGAACTAGATAAAATTATCGCAGAGAAAGAACCTACAAGGGATCATTCCTCAAGATGGTGAAAGAAGAAAGTTACGTTCCTCATCAAGTGTTTTCCATCTCCATTCCATCAAGCCATCAATGACCATCACAAAGGTCAATAAAAGGACTTTATTATACTGCAGTTTATTTCTTTAATTATAATACCATAGCACATTTATTATACATAAAATAAGGTATATTCTGTGTAGTTTTAAGGCTTAGAAAATTAGAAAGTAGAAAATTATGTTTTATGGGGACCTAGGAACACATTATTCTCATTTTAATGGTTTCCTATGGGGAATTAATTTTTGGGATACACACTTTTCACCTTACACACTCTGTCTGGGAACCAATTAAGTTCGTAAGCCAAGATATCACTGTGTCCCCAAACAGATCCATCTTATTATTCCTCATGATTCTCATATATGTATCATAATCAAAGCAGCTATAGCTATAACAAAAACAATAAATAAATAAATCATTTTTAACGAATTCTGTACTGGAAGGGATTATATGCTACAATACATGTTGTCAGCTAACCCTAACAAGGTCTTTGGTTGTTTTGCATTATTTTACTGGAGAGAAATATTTTTTTTATTCCCTGAAGATGACTAAAATCCTGTGCACACTCATATCCTTTTAAGCACAATAGAGAAAAACAATTTAATCTCCTTTACTCCAGATGAGTATCTTGATATTTTGGCCATTTACTAGATCACTTTATGATCCTCCTTTAGAGGGTTTAGTCACTTTCATTGTATGGAAATAAAATTGTCTTTTTTTGTGTGCAAAAACAAACAAGGATTAAGAATACAGGATTAATATTCTTGGCATGTCAATTTTGAGGTCAAGTAGGCACATTACAGGCAAGTCTTGAATATCTTAATGTACTCTCTTACACATTAAGAATGCAATGGTGATAAATTATTCAGAATAAGTCTGTGGAATTGTTAATGCAAAGAGGGTGTGTGCTTTTCATTGTTACAAGAAAATGAATTATATTTGATGCTGCTTAACTGAGCATGTAATTGTCTTGATAACCAGGTGTTAATTTTGAGTATTAAATATAAACTTGGCATGATGAAAATATTAAAAACGCTTATTTATCCATCCCGCCCTTTTTATGGCAGTTATCCTCTTTGATGTGAAAGGTCAGATGGACTGTTTGTTTTTATTATTTTGGAATTTTATGAAAACAAAGAAAACTCGTTGAGAATTGTATGACTCAACGGAAGTCCAAAGCCAAGATTCAAACATGGAACGTCATAACTCTTGAGACCGACACGCCAACAACTACTGCACCGTGCTGCCATGGGTGAGTTACATTGCTTCTGAATTTTTGGGATGAGCAGGTACATCTTGTACAAATGACGGAGACTTTGCACAAATGTATGTTTCGTTTATTTATTTCGTTCGAATATAATGGACATATAACCAATAAAAACATATTCAAGCAGAAAGTTGAAACAATATCAGCGAAACTCGATCGCACGTGTGTCATACCTCACTGCTGCCTCAAAAGTTTATTTTGCCCCGAAAATTATGTTGTTTTGTTGTGCCTGTTGAATAACTATCGTTAATATTCTTATTTAGTTAATACGGTACATTTGAAGCTTTTTAAGAATACTTTAAAAAAAAATGCAGTCTGTCGAGTGTTTTGCTGATGCAGGAAATGTGATCGTATTAGAGGCGTGGCTTTTTGCAGTCACGTCCAATCAAATGCTCGTACCTTCCTTTCCTTGACGCTCATTGGTCCATAGCTTGTGTTAGGCATCATTGTTGGTGTTGCTTGGCTTTTTAGCATTTTGCTAGCGGCTAACCCTCACGATTTTCGCAATTTTGTCGACGTTATCATCAAATCAACTGAATATAACTACGTTTCGTTTCGGTGGAGGATTACTGGATTCACGGTAAGCTTAGAACGTTCCAGCGACATTATAACTCGCCATATTGTCGCAATGTATGTCAGTAACGTCAAGCTATTGCTCAGCCTTTCGTTGAGACTGGCTAACAATCCAGACGAGGAAAGCACAAAAGGGATTGACATCAATTGACTTTGTATTCTTTTTCTTCAATAAGAATGTTTTGTGTCAAATGGTGCTTGAACAAGTTAGCGCATCCCTTGCTCTCTGTGTGTGTTTTGTTTTAGCAATTCCGTAGCTGTTGCTATACAGGTTACAGCAGTTTTCCAACCTCCGAGTGAGCCAAAGCACATTACACAAAAGAAAACCAAGACCACTAAGCAAAAATATGTGCTTTAGAAAAGCTCGGATGAAGAGTTTCATTTGATGCAATGACATATGATTTGACGAGTTTCAGAGCATTTATATTCTTCCTGTTCAACACACGTGACTCGCAAAGACATATCAGTCATTCAATTAAAACTTTTTTAACGAGAAAATAAAAAGCCCTTGAGACCAAAGACGCTTTTTTTTCATAAAGAGGAGTTTTAGACATAATTCACAATCACATATCACACTTGATTCTCATGCCACTTAAATGATACTCCACAATGACACATTGTATATATAATAATAATAAGCTTCAAGTAAGAACTGTTCTACAACTGCCGAGTATTACAACAATTGGAATGAAAACAAATATTTTACATGTTGGGATTTATGCCACAATGTCGAGTTACTCACTGAGACGTGGCACTTATTTAAATTTCAAGCAAAAGTTGTGTTTCCACGAATGAGTCACAAGTCTGAATCCTTTCTGGAAAGTAAAAAGTTCTGACTGAAAGTTACATAGTAACACATAAAACAATGAAATGTGCTTGTAAATTTCTGGATTTTTTTCCCCCCCACACTGAAATGCGTGCACAAATCATATAAAATTGCTATGCACATTCTTGATTTTTGTAAACATTTGTTAAATTTATTTAAAGGACAACCGACACCCTTTTTGTTTCCTAACTGACATCACAAAAACGTTTTATAGCACCTAAAATACCCAAAACACGCAGGCTGATATTTTTACTCAAATGCAAAACACCAATAAAAATGACTTAAAGTGTCCCTAGAACTACAGTAAAGTCTCGTTATATCGATATTCAAGGGAGTCTGAAAAAATATCGATATAACCGGGACTATCGATATATCCGACCCTGTTTGCAAGTAATTTTCTCAGTGCGTGCATAGAAATAGTATCGATATAACCGGGACTATCGATATATCCGATATCGATATAACGAGACTTTACTGTACTTCAAAATGCCCCCAGAAATGGCGAGTTTCAGAAGGCCCCGCCCCCTTGTTTGTAACGTCACGCAAGGACGTCTTGCCTTGCTCTAGAATCAAAACAATGGCTTCAGATTCGGAGAAGATGCTTTTTTGTTACTCATCCAGTTATGAATATGATTCAAATAGTTCTGAAGAAGAAAGCGTAAATGTTTGCAATCGATTAAAGAAGTCCTTCCACATCAATTCAAGCCGTCAGGACTCCGATGTCCCAGAAAATGCACAAGATAGCGCCCAAGCTCTGTTGGAAATGGGCTGATTTCACTTCTGGAATCGTCACCAACTCGAAAACAAGACTTCCTGAATATTCAGCGCGAGTCTTAAAACGTAAAATATAGCCATATGCCGTGGAATCTTTGTAAAATATGCTCAGTAGAAGTCATTTCAAGTGATTTAACAAATTATGGACACAACTTGTCTGGAGGCGTTGGTTGTCCTTTAAGACATTATTTTGGTAGGTAAGCCGCATAAATTAAAAGACGGCGTTAAAAAAATTGACTAATGCATTTCTGTGTGCTTTGCATAAAAGGTGGGATTCATCACCGCTTCCTAACATGGATACGATGACTGGAAATGCTTCATCTGCCTGGAGATGACCTTCCACCCTTTCGGGAATGGTCAGAATGGGGCCAGATGTGCCCCTTCTCAATGAATACAAGCAGGAGTTCTTCTGGAAGCGCTTCCCCCAAACAGTATTGGGGGGTCCGCGCTTCAAATTGGGCTACTGCGCTCCCCCATATGTCTACGTCAATCAAGCCGTCCTTTTCCTGACGCCATGGCTCTTCGGGGGCGTCAGCACGCTCCTCTGCCAGTTGCAGCTTCTCCAGGAACTGCACGCCGCCATGCTTTCCGGCGCGCTGATGTTCGCGGCGGCGGCCGCCGTCCAGGCTGTGGCGTTGTACGCCGGGCGACGGAGCGGCGCCGTGGAGCGGCTCGGAGCACCCAACACTCTTGTGGATGAAGAAGAAGTGGAGTTTACTCACTGCGTCAGCCCAGAGACGGTTCGATTCATCGCTCCCGGGAAGATATTTGGGCTGAATGTGGTGATTCATACAATACTGGCTGGACTTTTATGTGCTTTCGGGACGTGGTATGTGCTACTTGGCAGACTGACCGCTCTGTACGGTAGCATTAGTGTGTCCCTGGTGGTTTTCGTCCTGAGTTGGTTGACAGTGTGCATCGCCGAGTATTCCCTGGTTGTGAATACGGCCACGGAGACGGCTACTTTCCAAGCGCAGGATACTTATGAGATTACCCCACTCACACGACCCATTTATATTTTTATTTTCATTGTCGTGGACTTGACTGATAGGTAAGTAAAGCTCATGCTGTTAACTCGCTAAAGTCCCATCAGTGACATTTTGCTGTACTCTGATCTTTTTTCTAAGGTTCTCTGGACCAGTACCGGAGCTCCAACTTGCCAGCCAGGTTCTTCATGTGATTTTCCTCTTCCTACCACTGTTGTGGGCATTGGGAATTCTTCCTCCCCTTGATGCCTTGTTCCTCTGGGGTATGGAGCAGGTGCTTGTGTTTGGGTTAGGAGGCTCGCCTATGTCCAGTAACTTCAGGTTTGTGTTGAAATAATAATAATAATGATTATGATAATGATAATCATAATATAATCATTGTCATCATAATCATAATCATCATCATCTTCATCATTATCATTATCAATTTTGCAAATTTCCCCATTGTGGGACGAATAAAGGTTTTCTGATTCTGATAATCATCATTATCATAATCATCATAATCAAAATCGTTATAATAATAATCATAATCATCATAATATTAATCATTATAATAATCGTAATAATCATAATCGTCCTAATCATCATAATAATCATAACCATAATCATAATAATCGTAACAATCAATAATTATAATAATAATAATAATAATAATACATTTCATTTACAAGCGCCTGTCAAAACTCTCAAGGTCACTTTACAGCCACAGGATCAGTTTTTATTTGGGTGAGCAGTGGCAGCCACATGCACCAGAGTTCACTCAACCGGGAATAATATGGTGCCTCTTTGCAATTTTTTGACAATGATACTAGTGCAGCGTGTTCGACCGGAAACAAATTCCTTGTGTGTTCTACATACTTGGCAATAAAGATGATTCTGATTCTGATAACTCAAATAGATCACGTTACCTAGCTAGCGAATAGATAACTAATAGGTAGCTAGCTAGTTAGTAGTTTGATGGCTAATCGATAGCAAATAGATAGCTAGCTAGGTAGCCAGCAACGGTGACCCCATTCAACCAGGAATAACTCAAATAGATCAAGTTAGCTAGCTAGCTAATAGAAAACTAATGGATAGCTAGCTAGCTAGCTAGCACTCTGACAAAGGCCGAAGTATACGCCGAAACATGTCAGGTAATTGAACACCTAAAAAAACACAAAGAAAAGAATCTGTTGTAAATTAGATATCAAGTAGACAAGATGAACTTAATACAACTAGCTAGCTAGTTAGACATCAAATAGATAGCTAGGTAGCCAGCAACGGGGACCGCGTTCAATCGTGAATAACTCAAATAGATCAAGTTAGCTAGCTAGCTAATAGAAAACTAATGGATAGCTAGCTAGCTAGCACTCTGACAAAGGCCGAAGTATACGCCGAAACATGTCAGGTAATTGAACACCTAAAAAAACACAAAGAAAAGAATCTGTTGTAAATTAGATATCAAGTAGACAAGATGAACTTAATACAACTAACTAGCTAGCTAGCTAGTTAGACATCAAATAGATAGCTAGGTAGCCAGCAACGGGGACCGCGTTCAATCGTGAATAACTCAAATAGATCAAGTTAGCTAGCGAGCTAATAGAAAACTAATAGCTAGCTAGCGAGCTAGTTAGACAGCAAATAGATAGCTAGCTAGGTAGCCAGCAACGGTGACCCCGTTCAATCGGGAATAACTCAAATAGATCAAGTTAGCTAGCGAGCTAATAGAAAACTAATAGCTAGCTAGCAAGCTAGTTAGACAGCAAATAGATAGGAAATAGATAGCTAGCTAGGTAGCCAGCAACTGTGACCCCGTTCAATCGGGAATAACTCAAATAGATCAAGTTAGCTCGCTAGCTAATAGAAAACTAATAGCTGGCTAGCTAGTTAGACAGCTGATATATAGCAAATAGATAGGAAATAGATAGCTGGCTAGGTAGCCAGCAACGGTGAAAATACACCATCCATTGGGGTGCGCCTTATACTCCGGAAAATACGGTACTATGCTTCATGCAGAACTTTGCCGCACATGGTGGAACAAAAAAATAGTATTCTGTTTTCCATCTTGTCCATATCAACCAATCATTAACCCTTACCATATTTTCCAGTGTTTAAGGCACACTCAAAAGCCTTTATTTTCTTTAAAAGATGACCCTTTGCCATATATGTGAAGTAATATTGAGCCACAACAGGTCTTGCAACTATTGTCAGCAACCACCAACTCCATTTCACAGTGTAGAAAAAGTAGTGTTACTTCTGTAGTGCGATGTTATGTGGTGTGGCTTAAACCTTTATATATTTTATTTATATTTATAACTTTTTTCATTTATGTATGGAAAAAGTTTGAAAATACACAATTTGTTGGCGGTGCGCCTTGTAATCCGGTGCGCCTTATACACCAGAAAATACGGTACTATGCTTCATGTAGAACTTTGCCGTGTTTTTGTGTCATCCCTCATGATAGATTGCTTTTAATGTTTGCCGTTTCCGCTGGCGTGGCCGTATGCAATTACTTCATCCCATCAACACTGGGAGTCGTCCTTTTCTCCACTGCGACGGGATTCCTGCTGAGCCTGGACCTCAGCCAAATTGGCGCCCTCTGTAACAGCCCCCGGGCCCATTGCAAGGACTACGGGCCGCGCAGAGGCAGGTCACCGTCGCCGGCTCTTTCCAACACCTTTGGCTGGAACCTGGGCTACAGGGAGGCGCTGATGTACGCGTGCCTGCTGTCGGCGGCCCTGGCAGAAACTGGCCTGTTGCATCACTTCCATAGTTCAGCTCAATCGCACAGTTTGGTCAGGGGACCCCAGGCTCCGGTCAGCTACCTCCTCCTGGTCCTTTTCTCCCTCTGTTGGCTTCTCAGAGAGATCCAGGGGGCCTACGTGTGCGCCGGTTTGTTCCTCAATCCGGTGTACCCCAAAGGCATGTCCAGCGTGCAGACTTTCGAACAGAAAAACAAAGGCTTATTTATTGCGGCAGCCATCAGAAGAGTCCTTCTTTATCTTGGTGAGATCATGTCTTTTGCTTCTGTTGTCCTCCAGAGCGAAACACGGGAAATAATGACGCTTTTTTTTAATACCGTTTCCCATTTCCAGTGTCTCCATTTGCATTGATTGCTTTCCTGTCTATGGATAAATCCCTGCAGCAACTCCACGGGGTTCCTCTCAGTGTGGGATTCGCACGAGCTTTCAGAGTGGTAGGTACACATAAAGACGAGAGAAATATTTCTTACTTGTGTTGACTTTTTGATTATGATATGGTTTTTAACTCATTCGCTGCCATTCTCGAATTTATTATGGAATTGAAAAAAATGTGGCGTGAAGCCGCCATTCCCGATAAAGCCCTGGTCAGACCTCTGGCAATGTTTTCCCTTCCACAAGTGGGAAGCATTTCTCTTTTGTCCATGTGATGGAGAATAAGAAGTTATCATATTTAAAAGTTTCATGCTGTTATATGCTTAGTCAACATGTGTGACTCGAACACACAATTGAAGCACAGACAACCTGGGGTCAATCTGAGGTCAACAGACACAGCGTGTTAAACTGTCATCTTCACCTAGGAGATCTGGCCTTGGACAGAATTTAGGACTTGGGAAACTCCTTTATCCCAGGAGCAATTTACGACTTGAAACTCCTTCACGTGAAGAGCTCATTAGCCAGGTTACAAATGTATCAGTTCATGGAAAAGACAATGTATTATTGCATACAGCTGTTCGTGCTTAGAACTCAAGAGGTGTGGTATTCTAATCAAGAGAAACTATGTTTTACTAATGTATCACTTTAATTTGCATATACTCTCAATAAATAGCTTGGCAGAGGGCTGCAGAATTCAGACGTCTGTCACGAATGGCTACTTCTCCTTCCGGCAGTAAAAAATAATCTTTCTGGGTTCGATCGAGTCTTTGTCCACAGTGTCTGATCAAACATCTCTGACACCATTTTCGCGCTTTGTCACAGCTTCAGCTGTTGTTAAAGTGTGATTTAAATCAATATGTATTTTATTGTATTTTGTACAGCTGCCCCCATTTCAAGCTCAAATAACTCCAGACCCATATAATTTAGGAATAATTATTCTTATTCTTTTGATGAAAGAAGGAGAGTCTAAGGTTTCTTACGCTGTATTGAATGTTTATGTAGTCCTAAAACTCAATATTCTGGGGGTCCTGGAATTTGAGTGAAAATAACAAAAACCCTGGCACTGGAGTGGAGATTTTTTTGCACGCCTGGCATTGAATGAGATAAATACTTAAATGTAAATATTAAATCACCATAGAAGGCATTGGTCTTCCAGTGTGGAGTTTGCATGTTCACCGCGGGCCTGTGTGGGTTTTCTCCGGATACTTCGGTTTCTTCCCACGTTGCAAAAAGAATCAAACCGCTGAACAGAATTGTTTTTCTTTATTAACTCATTCACTAATTTACTCGATAATTGAAAAATGTGACATAGAGCGCCATTTCCGAATTTGTTCGGGTTTTGTTTTTTCATGCTTGGGTGCCAATAAAGCGCTCGCCACGACCTCTGTCAATGTTTTTTCTTTTCCACAAGGGGGCAACATTTCCTTTGTTTCCATGTTAGCACTTTGTTCCAGCTTTAGCTGTTGTTAAAGCGCTATATAAATCAATATGTATGTATTGTCTTGTATTTTGTACAGCTGTCCCGATTTCAAGCTCAGATAACACCAGACCCATATAACTTAGGAATTAACTCTTTTTTTTTCCTGATTAAAGAAGAGAGTCTAAGATTTCTTATACTGAATTGAATGCTTATTTAGTCCTAACACTCAATATTCTGTGGGTCCTGCAATTTGAGTGAAAATGACAAAAACCCTGGCACTGGAGTGGACACATTTTGCACTTGGTCTGGCAGTGAATGAGTTAAAAAAAGTGGTTGCTTTTTTTTCTTCACCAAAAGCAATTCTTATTTGGTTTAGTATGTAAGATCTACATGGTATTTGTTGCCTGCTCGCTTGCAGGCATGGCAGAGCTCAGAAGACGCTTTACTGCAAATGGTCGTGGTCGTCATTGTGCGTCTTGCAGCTGGAAACAACAGGCTGCCTGGTTGGGACAGCCTCGACACCGGGGTTCAGCTGCTACTGGTACTACATGCTCCAATGAAACGTATTTTGGTTTATTTCAATCAGTTTAGTATACTTGGACCATCTAGTTAAATATTAGAATTTGCCTCCCTTTTCAGACACAAGGGGGGCAACTGGCCTCCTTTTTGAATTTCCCATATGCATTCCTGATACCACCGATGATCATCTGATCTCCACAGGTTGGCCTTCTGATGGATCGACTCACCCAGTTCCTGGCCAAGTTAAAGTTCACCCTCACCGTGTTGGTGACATCTTGGACCGAGAAGAAGCAGCGGCGCCAGTCGGCCGGAACCCTCCTCGCGCTCAACGCCTCCCTCTGCCCACTCCTGTTGGCTGTGGTGACCCTGTCTGCGTTACTCTCTGCCCCCTTGCTCCCCCTTTTCACGCTACCCATCTTCCTGGTGGGCTTCCCCAGGCCTCAGCGCAGTTGGCCGGGGCCCGTGGGTACTGCCTGTCCGTGCCCAGACTCCATCTTCTACCAGCAGATGAGTGGGAGTCTTGCTTCTGCCCTCAGGACGGCCTTTGCAAGAGGGTCGCTGGGTTAGTAATAGATGCCCCCTTCTCCTCATTTAAAGGACAACCGACGTCTCCGGACAAGTTGTGTCCATAATTTGTAAAATGGCTTCAAATCACTTCTACTGAGCGCATTTTACAAAGATTCCACCGCATATAGCTATATTTGACGTTTTTAAGACTTGCGCTGAATATTCCGGAAGTCTTGTTTTTGAGTTGGTGACGAGTCCGTACGTGACGTCACTGAAGGAACGCCCCTGACTGAAAAAAGGACACATTGTAGCAGTCCTTCCATCACGTCAATGTATTTTGCTGTACTTGTTTGGTCTGAAAATGTCATGTTGCACCAAAAAGAGCCAGAAGAGGACGACCAAGGTCCATGTAAGGAATTTATCAACCTGTGGAAACCGGCTGATTAATTCCTCACGCGGAGCTTGGTCACCATTTTCTGCCTCTTTTTTGGTGATACATTTCCCCCCAATGTTGCCTCAAAATGGCCCGGAATAAATTCTTTAATCGATTGCAAACATGTATGCTTTCCTCGTCAGAATTATTTGAATCATATTCATAACTGGATGTGTATCAAGAAAGCATATTCTCCGAATCTGAAGCCATTGTTTTGATTCTCCAGCAATGCAAGACATCTTGGCGTGACGTCACCAACTCGGGGCGTGACTTTCTGAAAATGCCCAATTCGCAGCTCATTTTTTTGCAGATTTTGGACACTAAGTTTTATTGGTGTTTTGCATTTGAATAAAAATATCATACTGCGTGTTTTGGGTATTTTAGATGCTATAAAACTTTTTTCTGATGTCAGTTCGGAAACAAAAAAGTGACGTCGGTTGTCCTTTAAAGGGGTAAAAAAAACATCCATTGATTATATGAACTTTAAATCTTCTTTCAATGATTGTACTCTTTGTTTTATGTCGTAGGTTCTTTAGCACCGGGCTCTCACTTTCTTGGGCGCTTTCAGGACCGCATGGTTTGGATCATGATTTTGGAGAGGGGATACGGTTACTGCACCGTCAATATTAAGGTATGTTTTTCTGTTTGATTGTCTGGGATTCATTTCATGTAATTACATCTAAAATTACTGTTATGTATTTTCGTCTTGATATGCCAACACAATGAAAACTAAAATATTTAGGAATTCTACCTTCATTTTTGAGGCTCCAAAAGTATTTGGACAAGGTGACATCATTGAAAATATACCCATCCTTTTTAATACCTGTCCCAGATGTTTGTTCGGACACTGAACAAGGGCTCGAACACAGAAGATTGTCTTTTGCTGCCGGCAGGGGGCGCAGTTTTCATTTACGTGCGCTTCTTTGACCGGCGCCCAACCTCTGCAACCCTCTGCCAAGCTATTTATTGAGAGTATATGCAAATTTAAGTGATACATTAGTAAAGTCTTCATCAGTCATCAACATCCCTCCAGGGTTTGGAGCTCCAGGAGACATCATGCCACACAGTAGAAGCACGTCGGGTGGATGAGGTCTTCGAGGCTGCTTTCGAGCGGCCGGAGCGTCTCGGTTTGACTCAAGGGTTGAACCTGCACTGGACCAACGCTCTCACACCTTGTACAGCACTAGCGGTACGCGTCTACTCGGACGCCCGCAACGTCCTCTCTGGCATCATCGACTCTCACGACAACCTGAGGAAGCTTCAGGATGACTTTTTGAAAGCCTTGGTGTGGTTGCTCCTGCGTTATTGTGTCAAGAAGCATAAAGGGTCGATGTGGAGCTGCGAAGACGGGGCGGGAATCAGGGGTCGAAAATCGCAATCTTCTCAGCAGGCGCAGACTGCATGCAACCAACCGCCTGAGACCATCTTGGTGGAATCCAAGGTGTCTTCTCTCAGATTCAGACAGGACAGCTCCAGCATGACATCCTTTGGGGATTGGTCAGATGAGGATGACCTTTTTGGACCTCAACCAGCCAGGCGGACGGTCGCCTTGGTGACGGCAGAGGCCCAGTCTGGACACGCAGTGCTACAGACCGGAGCGTCTCTTCCGGGATCTGTCGAGATGGACAGTCTGTTTGAAAACATGGCCCTCTCGGCCCTGCAACCGTTACAGCCTTTGGGACTGGGCATCGGGTTGCCGGCGGTCGACAAAGGTCACAACACGGAGATCTTCAAAGAAAGCCCTGGCTCGCTCCACCAGCTGACTTTCAGCTGCCCACATTCGGAGATGTTCAACCTACCGACGGGATGGAGGACGGCGCCCATGTTAGCCAGCAGACTGCTGCAGCTCCGGACGTTGTTCCCCGAAGACTGGTTCAGGTTTGCCCTGAGCCGCTTTGGACCCGTCTTGCAGAGCGATACTTCTGAGGACATGACCAAAGCTTTAAAAGAAGACGAAACCTTGAAGGACCTTCACGCTCAGGTGGCGCTCTCGTGTCTGGTGTCGCTCGGCGCCGAGTCGGCCTTCACCAGTCCCAGTTACATCTACAGGCTCTACTGCGGAGACGTGCCGTGGTCAGAAGGCCTCGAATGGCTCTCCTCCAGCAAAGAACTATATCAGCTCGCTCTTCGGGCTTTCAGGTAATTTATTTTGATTTCTTTTATGGAGTTTTCCCAAAATGAACCCTTGTGCCAACCAAGTACTTCTTCTGTATGTACAGTATTTCTATTGCTATTTCTGCTCTCAAGGTTTTAACCCCTCTGCTTCAGATTTAGTTTTAAGCTCCTGTACGATCAAGCCAGCCTTGGGCCGATGGAGTCCCCCGAGGAAATGTTTAGTACTTTAGAGGAATATGAAAAGGACTGGTACATCGGATTGGTATCCGAAAAAGGCTGGCATGACAGCGTTCTTCAAGAGAAGCCATTCCTCTTCTCTTTAGGTCATGACCTCTCCATGGTAAGCACACATAACGATTCGTAACCAATAACAGAATGTAGACATTTTATTTGGTTGTCCTTTCCACGAAGTGATGGATTTGTAACCTGGCTAAAGACCTCTTCCGGTGAAGGAGTTTACCAAGTCGTAAATTAGTCCAAGGCCAGATCTCCTACATGAAGATGACAGTTCAACAGGCTGTCTGTTCACCTCAGATTGACCCCAGATTTTTTTTTGTGCTTCCATTGTGGGCCTTCTAAACATGAAATTTTTAAACATACCCACTTTTATTCTGTCTATTCTCTATCACCATGTAAATCGGTCGTTGTCATCCGCAGGGTACGTACACCGGACGAGTGCTGTCCTTACAGGAGCAGTTGGTGCAGGTGGGCCGACTGAATGGCGAAGGGGTGCGGGGCCAGTGGGCCAATCTGTCTTGGGAGCTCTTATATGCCACGAATGACGATGAGGAGCGCTATAGCATCCAGGCTCACCCCTTCATGTTAAGAAATCTGACTGTCCAGGCGGCAGATCCACCTCTTGGGTATCCCATTTACTCATCCGCACCTCTCCACTTCCCCTGCCTTTGACCAATCGAGGTGAGAAACTTTCCCCCCGCCCCAAAATCCACCACAAGATTTCATGTTTTGAAATGAGGAGGAAATAATAGATAACAGGGATTTTTTTTCCTGGAATGATGGAATGTTGACAACTTTTTTAATGCATATATCATGGTGCTTTCGTGCATTACCACAGAGAAATACACACCAAAATTCCCATTTGTACTGACACAAGCCATTTTAGATGGATAAATGAATTACGATACAGTACACCGAAAATCGTGAGTGGAGGTTAAATTTAAACTCAGTGGTTTGATTTTAAAGCTTTTTTTGGTGACATTATTTAAATAATGATAAATAACCTCTCTTCTGAAAAGGGAAACAATTCAATTCTTGTCAAAATATCAAGAATGTGCCTTGGGTGTGTCATGCTGTATGCTTACGGTGCAATTTGTTTGTTTACAGTTCACTTGTTTACGACGTGAAAATAATTGTTCAAAAATGATCATCGTCATGTACATATTGCTCATTTTATATGTATATCTGTATATAATAAAATGACTTCATCTTTCACATTGGCACATGGAAAAAAATGGAGGATCGAAAGTCATTCTGCACAGTAATTTTTTTATAAGGTCTTGGGCTTGGTAAAGTAGGCGGAGTCTGCATCCTACAGGAAAAAAAAGACAAAACACAAATGAGTAGAATGGTCAATATATACTGTACATGGTGTCCCACAAAAATATTTGCACTCTTTAAAAAGTATCCTTGAGAGTTTTGAAAGACGCTTATAAATAAAATGTATTATTATTATTATTATTACAGTAAAGTCTCGTTATATCGATATCGGATATATCGATAGTCCCGGTTATATCGATACTATTTCTATGCACGCACGGAGAAAATTACATGCAAACAGGGTCGGATATATCGATAGTCCCGGTTATATCGATATTTTTTCGGACTCCCTTGAATATCGATATAACGAGACTTTACTGTATTATTATTATTATTATTAAAACTGGTCATGACATATATTTTGTATTTTATAAATCTGGGCAAAATAAATACCGTATTTCCCGGTGTGTAAGGTGCACCCAAAAGCCTTCGTTTTTCTTTAAAGATGACCCTGCACCTTATACGGAGGTACGCCTTATATATATGGAAAAGGTTTGAAAATACACCATTCATTGGAGGTGCGCCTTATACTCTGGTGCACCTTATACACTGGAAAATACGGTACTATGCTTCATACAAAACTTTGCCGCACATTGGGGAGCAAAACAAATGTATTATGTTTACCATTTTGTCCATATCAATCAATCCATTAACCCTTACCATATTTTCGGGTGTATAAGGCGCACCCAAATGCTTTTGTCTTCTTCAAAAGATGACCCTGCGCCTTATACCCAGTTGTGCCTTATATGTGAAGTCATATTGAGCCATAACAGGTCTTGCACCTACTGTCAGCAGCCACCGCCTCCATTTCAGCCTGTAGAAGTTGTGCATAACCCCAGCCTCTACTGTAGCGCCTTATAATGTGGTGTGCTTTATATTAGGAAAACTTTTAGATATTTATATATTATATCTGGAAAACTTTTGTCATTCATTTAAGGTGCGCTTTATCCTCCAGTGGGCCTTACATATAGAAAAGGTTTGAAAATTCACCATTAATTGGGGGTGTGCCTGATACTCCGGTGCGGCTTATACATCAGAAAATACGGTTTAATGAAAGATAATTTAACAGCAAAAAAAAATATTCTATCTGAAACAAAATACATCAATAAATACAGGTAGTACATTGTGCTGCATTCTTCTATAAACCCGAATGGCTTAAATATGGAGGAATGTGATGTTTGGGCATAACCCTCAGCTGTTCCTCCCTTGCAGAGGCCACCAAACACTTTTGTCAATAACTCAGAACTGGTGGGTTGTGTGTGCTAATAGTTGGCAGGAGGTTGGGGAAGATTTCATCCACCTTTTTTAATAGAATTAGCAAGGTCACAGACAGCTCAGGTCCCCCGCCCCATCTGACAGCTCACATTCTAAGAATTTGTTCACAGTATGAAAAATTTCTCCATTCATGGTTGTGCGAATGCAAGGTCAGCCGTACACACTGGAAGCAGTTGCACAGTAGCGGCGTGTTGATTCTTTCACGTCAAGGTCTTTTCACGCAAGTAAACAGACTCAACATTGGGGTTTGAGGCGAGGGAAGAGCAGAGCGGCTGCCTCTTTTGGAAGGGATATGTTTTACAGAAGTGAAATTCGGCCATTTGCAAAATGCAGGGGGGAAATAGAATTTGATGAAAACACATTCAAACATATACCATATTTTCCGGTGTATACGGCGCACCAGAGTATAAGGTGCACCCCAGATGAATGGTGTATTTTCAAACTTTTTCCATATATAAGACACACCGGGCTATAAGGCGCACCGTCACTGAATGAAAAAGGTTTTCCCACATATATGTAAATATATAAAAGGTTTTTCAAGTATAAGGCATGACCGAAAAGGCACTACTTCCTCTCCAGAAAGAAATGGAGTCTGTGGCTGTTGTGGCTCAATATGACTTCACATATAAGGCACACACATAAGAAAATCAAGGCTTTTGGGTCTGCCTTATACACAGGAGAAAATATGGTAAGGATTAATAATTGGTTGATATGGACAAGATCCATTTTCTTTTGTTCCCCCATGTGCGGCAAAGTTCTGCATGAAGCATAGTGCCGTATTTTCCAGTGTATAAGGCGCACCGGAGTATAAGGCGGGGGCCCCCCTCCCCAATGAATGGTGTATTTTCAAACTTTTTCCATATATAAGGTGCACCTGCGTATCAGGTGCAAGGTCATTTTTTTGAAGAAATGAATGCTTTTGGGTGCGCCTTATACACCGTAAAATACGGTAGTTGCATTGTGACTTAGACGACGATCAGAACACATTTTATGACCATTTATTCAAAATCCAGAAAATTCCAAAAGCTTGATGTTATTCAAATGTACTTACCACACCAGATTTGAAATTCTGCACCCTTTTCTTGCTTAGGAGATTTGTGACGAACCAAGCTAATGTAGGGGTGTACTGCCAAGCATAGTAGAAAGCCAGGAAGGGTTGCTGCGCAATCCACATTTCCTTGACACCGTTGGCAATCCCCGCCAGTATTAAAGATGCACAGCGACTAGTGGGCATCTTGTGTCCTTGGTAACCAGCTGAAGCCACGGGCTGAGGAATGAATACCAGTTAGTAGAATGAAAACATTGCAAAAAAATGTTTTTTTTTTTGAATTCCTGATATATATTTTTAACCTTGTTCAGTTCTTCAGTGAAGGCATTTTGTGCTATGAATGATTGCACAGGCCCTGGACACACCGTGCTGATGAATATATTTGGATAGTCATAGAGCTCGGTCCGTAGGGAATTAAAAAAACCCTGCGGAAAAAGGGATTTAGATCACATTTAAGCAACCAGCAGGTAATCTATCAACTTTATTCAAAGCAGTTGAATTCTACTGACATTTACTGTACTTACTCAATTAGCGTACTGCAAATAGTGTAGGATGTTTATTTGAGCGATGTCCAATGTAAATTTCTTTAGACAACCCTTCGTCAGAATCATTTGAAATTGGCCAAGTGTGGAGAACACAAGGAATTTGTCTTCGGTAGAACATGCTGCACTAGTATCATCATAAAAAGAAAAATAAATATGGAGGACACTAATAAAGGCAAATATAATATAATAATACATTTCATTTTAAGCGCCTTTCAAAGCTCTCAAGAACACTTTACAGTAACAGACAAGCATAGGTACTATAATAAATAAAATACAATCACAAATAGAATACAATATATAAAATACAGTTATGAATAGAAACCAGAGAGAGCGACACAGAAAATGCGATTTTTAAATAGGTGTGTTTTGAGATGGGATTTGAAGGTGGGAAGAGAATCGATGTTACGAATGTTGGGAGGAAGTGAGTTCCAGAGTTTGGGGAAAAAAGCAGCTGAAAGCCCTGTCCCCCATCGTGCTGAGATGGGCAGGGGGGCATACAGAGGTGTAAAATTGCAAAGAGGCACTATTTAGGTTATTGCTTAGATTGTTACTGGCTAGGAGGAAGAAGCTGTTTAAATGTCTGCTCGATTTGGTGCGCATGGATCGGTAGCGCCTGCCTTAGGGGAGTCACCGGAAAAGGTGGTGGGCAGGGTGCAAAGGGTCCAGTAGGATTTTCCATGCCCTTGGCTTGGTTCTTACAGTGTTCAAGTCCTCGAGAGTGGGTGCCAATGATTTTTTTTCTCTGCCATTCCTAACCGCCCATTGAAGTCGAATTTTGTCCAAACCGTGATGGAAGAACACAGGATTGATTCCATGACTGCCTTGTAGAACTGTCGGAGCTTCACAACCTCGCAGTTGACTAATACAGACGCTCCCCAACTTACGAACGAGATACGTTCCGAACGGTCGTTCGTCAGGTGAATTTGTTCGTAAGTTGCTTCAATGTATGGAGTGGATGTTTAAGGCTTATATAAGTATGTTTAAGGCTCATATAAATATGTTTAAGGCTTGGATAAGTCACCTGTATTGGTTTGTACTGAAAAATAAACATTTAATAAAATATATGCTTTATAAAGATATGTACAACTGGAGAGAATATGACATAAGTTACTACAAAAATGTTCCTATGTACCGTTGTTCGTAACTCGAATGTTCGTAAGTAGGGGAGTGTCTGTAATTAACATCCCCTGATCTTAACCCACAGGCGAGCAAGACCAAACAACCCCCCCAAAAAATGTTTTAACCAATTAGGTGAAGTCATTTGGCTGAATATGAACAAATAAACACCTGTTACACCACATGCCTGAAACACAGCTGCCTTTGTCAGCCGGCACATCAAGAAAATACAAGGAAACCAGTTCCGTTATCAGTCCAGAAATTGAAACAGCACATCTACTTTTATCTGATTTTGTACAACTAAGAAGAGTGCGTGAATACTTTTAATATATATCTGTGCATTAGCATGAGTGCTTTGGTTACCCTGAGACAACATTTACTTCTCCATTAGCACGAAGCGGGTAAGTTTCGATTTACAAACATTGTTTTACTTCAATATGACCTGTACTGTGATATCTCTATTCAACTTGGAACTCACTGCACGGCATACAGTGATACCTCGGTTTATGAACCCCTTGGCCTACGAACTTTTCGGTTTCCAAACGTTAAATTTATGAAAATTTTACCTTGGCATCCAACCTATTTTTCGGGATACACACGGAGCTGCCACAATGAGTGATGCGTCATTCACGAACGAGCCCGATCTAAAAGAAAATGGCAGCCGGCTTGTTTTGGTCCTCTATTCCCTGCCCCCAGTCTTCGGTTAAAGCCACGTGATTGGTCAAGAAAGTGGCAGTGAAGGGGGGTTTACAGACAGAGAGGGAGTGAAGCCATTCTCCAAAAAAGAAAATGGCACCCGACATTTTTTTTGTCCTCTATTCCCCGCCCTCAGTCTTCGGTTAAAGCCACGTGATTGGTCAAGAACGCAGCAGTGAGGGGAGGTGGTTTGAACATTAAAGAGACAGGCAGACGACAGAGAGAGAGAGAGAGAGTGACAGAAAGGATGGAAAACAGTGAAAATTGGACTCGTTTCACCTTTGATAGTTCAAAAGCAGGGTGTAGACTGCAAGGTTAAAATATCCCATCAATCAGGCTCCACAAATAACCCACACAAGCCATCTGTATACTTGATGCAAAAAGCTATCAACCCAGCTAAACAAACACAATTGATGATGAACTAGGTAAAATTATCGCAGAGAAAGCACCTACGAAGGATCATTCTTAAAGATGGTGAAAGACGAAGGCTACATTCCTAATCAAGTGATTAATGCTGATGGAACCGGTCACTCCATTCCATCAAGCCATCAACGACCATCACAAAGGTTAATAAAACTTATTGTACCGTACAGTTTATTTATTTAATTATAATACCATAGCACATTTATTATACATAAATTAAGGTATATTTTGTGTAGTTTTAAGGCTTAGAAAAGTAGAACATTATTTTTTACGGGGACCTGGGAACGGATTATTGTCATTTTAATGTTTTCCTAAGGGGAATTAATTTTTGGGATACACACTTTTCACCTTACACACTCTGTCTGGGAACCAATTAAGTTTGTAAGCCAAGGTATCACTGTACAAACATTGTTTCACTTCAAATATGACCTGTACTGTGATATCTCTATTCAACTTGAAACTCACTGCACTGCATATTTGTGACGCAGCGCCAATGTGTATTTTCCCTCTGAAAATATATTTACTCAAGTGGTTGACATAACACGCTGACAAATTGTTTCACGGCTAATGATTAGAACCACAATTGAACAGAATTTACATGTCATTTCCACACGTGTGGCAACATCACCTGAAGAGCATGTTTGCTGGCAGCGTATCCTGTCGCCAGGGGCGCTCCGGCAAGGCCCAGCACGCTGCTAACAGTCACGATGCCGCCGGTGCCACGCTGCGTCATATGAGGCAGTACTCGCTTGGTGAGAGACACTGTGCCCAGGAAGTTGAGCTCCATCAAAGCTTGGTACACATCAACGCTTGTATCCAAGAACAAAGAACGCTGGCTTCGGCCTCCGTTGTTTACTAGGATGTCAATCTGGAAGATTGGACATGAAGTGGGACATATTAGATGATTTAATTAAATTCAAGCTAAATAGTTACGATTCGAAAATTGATCCTACATGTCCAAAATACTTAATTGCAGCTTGGGTTTTGGCCTCGTGAGTTGTCCTCTCCAACAAATCCAGCGGTAGAACAAGAATATCCTCATCCTTCAGATTTGAGTACTCTGGAAGTGGACACAAATATGGAATCCAGTGAAAAGGACACAAAATACAACCACATTCGGGACAAACCATTAAGGGCTGCTGCAGCTAAAATATTTTGGTATTCATTTCGCTAATGGGAAATTAGAATTTTGTGTGTATGTGTGTATATTAGCTAGCTAGCTAACTTGCTAGCTAATATACACACATACACACAAATCTAGCTAGCTAGCTAGCGGTTAGCTATCTATTAGTTAGCTAGCTTTCTATCTATTTGAGTTACTACCGGGTTGAGTGAACGCTGGTGCGTGTGTTTGCCGCTGCTCACCCATTGAAAAACATATCCTGTGACTGTAAAGTTACTGAGCGTTTTGAAAGGCGCCTGTCTATAAATGAAATGTATTATTATTATTATACATCACATTACACTGCATATACCGTCAACCAATTACTATTTTTTAACTAATTGCACAATTTTCCAATACGTAATAGTGAATAATCACATTTTTCAAATATACTGTATTTTCCGCTGTATAAGGTGCATCCAAAAGCCTTAATTTTCTTCAAAACATGCTGTAGCGCCTTCTAATGTGGTGTGCCTTATATTTGGAAACTTGGATATGTATATATTATATTTGGAAAGGTTTTTTTCACTCATTGAAGGTGCGCCTTATGGAAAAAGTTTGAAAATACACCATTCTTTGGGGGTGCGCCTTATACTCCAGTGCGCCTTATACACCGGAAAATACGGTATCTGTTTTCCACAAAGCCTGTGTATCATGTTTACTTAAATAAAATCTTTGAATTAATATAAAATCATCAAATAGAACATTTAAAAGTCCCTGTAGAGGTAACTTGAGTAGGGTATTTTGCACTGAAATGTGTAACATTGTATTTGAATTTGCAAAAATGCCATCATCCTTTAAAGTGATCCCTCGCTACTTTGCGGCTCACTTATCACACTTTCAGTGCATATCAAAATTTTTTTCAGGGAAAAAAACTGTTCAGATTAAAATGCCGAATAACTCAGGTTTTGTACACGTGGGTTATTATTATACAGTAAAGTCTCGTTATATCGATATCGGATATATCGATAGTCCCGGTTATATCGATACTATTTCTATGCACTCACGGAGAAAATTACATGCAAACAGGGTCGGATATATCGATAGTCCCGGTTATATCGATATTTTTTCAGACTCCCTTGAATATCGATATGACGAGACTTTACTGTATTACACAACTTTGTGGATTTTCGTCTGTCGTGGGTTATCCTGGTCGCCATTAACCGCGAAAAACGAGGGATTACTGTACACTTGTCGAACAAACTTCAAGCAAGTCCAACAAAAGGTTAACTATTACAAAAACTCTTTGTCCATCTCCTCTACGTTTGGCTGCACATGCGAGCAAAGGTTGCTTGCCAAATTATATCGAAAAAAATGTTATCTCACCGATACATTGGCGTTTCACCCTCCTTAGCTCATCCTCACGACGGGCCGACAAAATGAGGCGAGAGCCACACCGGGCCAGCTGGTAAGACAGCTCCTCTCCGATGCCACTGGATGCTCCGGTGACCCACACCACCTGACCCTTCAACTTCACTTCTGATTGGTCAAAATAAATACAAAAAAAAAACAAAGTATTACACTTTTTGTGGTCAACGTGGGCCGAGTGATTAGTACGTCCGACTCGACAATAAGGTTTGTGGTTCGAATTTCGATTCTAGCCTTTCGTATTTATACGCTCTGAAACCGAAGAACCGTGAGGAGGCGTGCTAAATACTCGAGCTTTTTCTCCCCCGACGACCAACGTTTATATAAATTGCAATATTATGTATAGTTTCCAGCTCAGTTGCAAGAGAGCCTAAAGTAAGCAATAACCTCACGGCATCTCGGGGCTTGTGTAAGTGTAAGGCTTCATTTAATCAATTTCGTGCCATGTTAAGCAGTCTCGACATTTCAAAATGCACACATGCTAACCCCCGTCAAACAATGCAACTGGTGTCCTTTCCTTACCTGACTTGAGTCCGAGCAGACTTGCCCGCAACAACGTGAAATCTGCATCGGTGAAAAAAAATGCCAACAAGTGAATGACTATATAAAGTAATATTAAGTAGTACAACATATCTATAACGCAGCAATACATAGCTACAGAGTTACTCGCTGTGCAGTTGGTAGCGCTTTGTTTTTGTAGGTTCGGTCAATCGGACTACTGGCAAGTTAATAAATGAGACCGGTGGGGGGGGGGGCAATTGTCACTTCCGGTTGAGAAATTGTTGCATTTCTTGAAGGAAGGAAGTCGTACTTTTTTGATTTCCAAATAGGAAACGTGCACTCGAATGCCCCTTTGAAGTAGGCGGTCCGAGTTGTGAAGTTGTAAAAAAAGGACGCGGAGTTCAATTATAGATTGAATGTGACGTAACTCAATAGCGTTTTTACACCATACAATACAATCCATACTAATTTATATAGCGCTTTCACAACAAAAACGCAATGGGGAAATCTACTGTAATAGCTAATTCTGGACACCATTTACAAGATGATAAATATTTGTTTATTTTATATGACATTTATATTGCCAGTTGAAATAACATCACGTGACAACATAATTTGTACCGACTGCAGCATGAAGATATGTCGTTATCTGCCGGCATTATTTGGGGAAATGAATTAACTGCTTTTCAAATAATCCTTTTTATCAATTAACGAAATAATGAAGTCGCTTTGCTGGAGGCCAAAATGTGTTGTTATTGTCCAGAATAACAATTAGTTTTTCTGTTCCTTTCCATCGTGTGTCCCCCTTCTCGCCTTTATTTCTTTCCTCTCTTTTGCAATTCAAAAAGGTTTCCAGAACCTAACTTGCATATACAGTATGAAACGCCAACATTCGTATCGGTGGCATTCAAAAAAATACCCAGCAATGCATCCAAATCCGACGCGCTGAGCGAGCGAGTCTTCGGTGTCCAGGGATGATGTCATGTTTTCGAAGGCAACCTGCAACATCCGGGTCCTCCCCGAGTGCCTCTTCTCACCAACAGCTAACGGTAGCTAGCAAGCTGTCAAGTGGAGAGGCTGGGGCAGACCTTTCAGCTTCCCCCTGGCTTGGCTTCCCAAAGCCTCACGAAAACAGAAACGCTCATCTATTCATCGCGATTGCCTCTTGAGATAATGTAACGCATCAAGGTCGTACCCAAAGAGAAACCTCAGCTCAAGCGCCATTTCTATGCACTGGGTCTTGTGTGACGATTGCTCTTTGCTAGTCGGCTAACCTACCCGAGCCTAAACCCAGCCAAAGCTCACTTTCATCGCTGGACGTGAAACTTCCCGTCCCGGTCTGAATTCGAGCGTTGGTCACCACCTCGACAGCTGTTGCTAGTAACCACTATTTTGGACATTCGGTAAGTCGTGAAATGACTGTCGTGTAGCAGATAACTTGAAGACTCGGCTAAAGCTAGCTTCGTTGGCAAGGCCGAGGTGTTCTCCTTGTATCCCGTAATGATAGCATACTTTAGCTTAGCACAAGTTAGCTGTGAGGGACAAGGGTCAAGGCCCGCAAGTGAGCGAGGGTGTTTGTTTATTTGCTTCGCTGTCTTAGCCGCGCCATTTAGCTTACATACGTCGTTCATCAAAACAAAAATAATTCCAAACTCTCAACAGGTTCGCGATTACAATGAGCGAACCGTATGCAATGTTGCTAGCCTTATATCTGCCTAAATCGCAGTTATCGTTTAACTGGACAGTCTGTTAGCGACGCGAGCCTTAGCTTTGCGTGCTAGTAACGAATGCTTTGACTACTTTGAAATAGCCTTTCCATTGCTGGTCGCCCCGAAGGTCGTTGATATGTTTCGTTGTTTGAATAAAAATGTGCTTCCCAGAGTTAAGCCTTGGCCCCAGTTAGCGAGTTGAACCTGGCGAAAGGGCGTTTCAATTTAGTGCACACTAACAGTGTACCTAATATGTAGCTAAAATATGTACACAGGCCTTCTATTTTTAGAGCGGTCTGTTTGAACGCCGAGTTACTAGTCTATGGAAGCAAAATTGTTTTGATTTTGAATGAAGTTTTTACTCAATTTGGTCCCACAAGGGGAAATAAGAAAATCGCCTTTTTATTTTTGTATAACACCCCAAATAAGCAACGTTCCCACGACAGGTCAACTGTATTTTTGTTCCCCATGTGTGACATGTATTTTCTTTTAGTTCGTGTCTTTAGTAGACTTTCCGGGGCGAAGTGCTGTCATGTAAACAGAGCTGAGGACATAGGGAATTTGTGTATAGAAAAATGAGATGAGTGTTCACGCCCAACATAAGTCACTTAAGCCTGAGCCATGCAACATCATGTTTTGTGTGCATGTGTATGAACGACTATATAAAAAGATTGACAAAAAAATCCAAATTGGACGACATTCACAATCAGAGCCAAATAACACACACGGAATGAGGTTGAAGGCACCTCAGTAATAGTTAGACGTAATAGTTAGGAAGTAGACTTGAATTTCAACTAGTCCCCCCACCCACCCCATTTGGTGCTGCTCCAGTACAATACTCTAATTGTGACCTACCAGTTCCAAAGTCATGACAGATGAGATACCGCTACCTCTGTATACAGTGCTGCTTGATTTAAATATCAAAAGACACGCTATATGTCTTTCCACAGGTTTCAAGAGGGACACGATGGGGGCATTTCTGGACAAACCAAAGATGGAAAAATACAATTCCCATGGTGAGGGTAACAGCCTGCGTTTTGGGCTGAGCAGTATGCAGGGCTGGCGTGTCGAGATGGAAGACGCGCACACGGCAGTGATTGGCTTGCCTCACGGTCTCGACCCCTGGTCATTTTTTGCTGTTTATGATGGGCATGCTGGCTCCCAGGTGGCCAAGTATTGCTGCGAGCACCTGTTGGAGCACATCACCAGCAATTCAGACTTCCAGAGCGCTCTGCAGGAGGATCCCTCCGTGGAAAGTGTGAAGAACGGCATCCGTACAGGTTTCCTGGAGATCGACGATCACATGCGAACCATCTCGGAGAAAAAGCATGGCGTGGACCGAAGTGGCTCCACCGCCGTTGGCGTGATGATATCACCGAGCCACGTCTACTTTATTAACTGTGGCGACTCGCGAGGACTCCTTAGCCGTGGCGGTGCTGTGCACTTCTTTACGCAGGATCACAAACCCAGTAACCCTCTGGAGAAGGAGAGGATCCTGAACGCCGGCGGCTCGGTCATGATACAGCGAGTTAACGGCTCCCTTGCTGTATCTCGGGCCCTAGGAGATTTCGACTACAAGTGCGTGCATGGGAAAGGCCCTACAGAGCAGCTCGTCTCTCCCGAGCCTGAAGTTTATGCAATCGAGAGATGCGAAGAGGATGATGAATTTATAATTCTTGCTTGTGACGGCATCTGGGATGTCATGGCCAATGAAGAACTCTGTGACTTCGTCCGGTCACGGCTAGAAGTCACTGATGATCTTGAGAGAGTCAGCAATGAAATTGTTGACACTTGCCTGTACAAGGTATGCCATTTTGACAACAACAAAAAATACCTGTGTGTTCTCACAAAAACTCTAACCCACTCTGTCCTTTTGTGTTTATTTCACAGGGTAGTCGGGACAATATGAGTGTTGTTTTAATCTGTTTTCCCGGTGCTCCAAAAGTCTCTTCAGAAGCAGTAAAACGAGAAGCCGAGTTGGACAAGTATCTGGAGTCAAGAGTAGAAGGTAAACACAATAAAACCAAAAACGAAAAATGTTGACTGCTGAAAAATAAAGTATAATGCTATTTTCGTGATAAAAATGTTTTTGGGGGGAATTATTTGCATTTTTATAGACAGTATATATATATATATATATATATATATATATATATATATCGTATATATCGATATATATATATATATATATATATATATAGATGTGTGTGTGTATGCATGTATATATATGTATGTGTATATATATGTATGTGTGTGTGTGTGTATATGTATATATATATATATATATATAAGATATATATATATATATATACAGTAAAGTCTCGTTATATCGATATTCAAGGGAGTCCGAAAAAATATCGATATAACCGGGACTATCGATATATCCGACCCTGTTTGCATGTAATTTTCTCCGTGCGTGCATAGAAATAGTATCGATATAACCGGGACTATCGATATATCCGATATCGATATAACAAGACTTTACTGTATATGTATATATATATATATGTGTATATATATGTATATATATATATGTGTATATATATGTATATATATATATATGTGTGTATATATGTATATGTATCTATGTATATAGGGCCAGAGTTACCAGCACAATTTTATTTCGCTGACGAAGCTCTTTGAATGAGTGAAACGTCCGACACCTTCAAAGAAGTGCAGGTAACAGAAACATTTTCATTGGTGGACCACTCCTGTACGACTGAGAGCCTACACAGACGCACAGTTATTGGTGTTCCTGACACTGTCTATAAAAATGCAAATGCCAATAATTTCCCCCCCCCCCCCCCCAAAAAAAAAACATTTTAATCACGAAAATAGCATTATACCCTATTTTTTTGTGTCGAGACATTTGTCAGTTTCCATCTGTAAATATTTATGTTTGACCTTCCCTTGTGTCCAAAAGTCTTACTTGTTATTTGTGTTTTTTTTTTTGTCTTCCATCAGACATCCTCAAAAAGCAGGGAGATGAAGGCGTACCAGACTTAGTCCACGTTATGCGGACGTTGGCATCCGAGAGCATCCCCAACCTCCCACCCGGGGGAGAGCTTGCAAGCAAGTATGTGACCCCTTTATACTTGGAATGAACGTGAGTGCTGTACTCATTGTTGAAGTTTTTATGTTTTCTCTTCTCCAGACGAAGTGTTATTGAAGCTGTGTACAACAAACTCAACCCCTACCGAAGCGATGACACAGTAAGTATCCCAGTTTGTCCTTTCCAAAGGCCTTTTTTACTCATTCAGGCTTTGGGTTTGATTGAAGTACGCATGTTTTTTTTTTTTTTTTTTTTGATGTGCGACCCTCAACTTTAACCACTGTTGTACGATTTAGGTAACACTTTTTCCTCCCTCAAACATCAAGTAATGCACCTGAAGTGTGATTACATAAAATATTAACTGTGGATCAATAGTTTTCAAATGTAGAATAAATAACATTATTTTTTCATAATTGCATTCATCAATATACAAGACAAATTGCAATAATCCTGAAAGCAACCCAAAAATGTTCCCTACAGTAATCGTCTGTTTTTTTGAGGCGGAACCAAAATTCGTTGTTACCTAAGCAACTGTGATGTCATTTTCAGTCGGCAGACAGCAGCAAAATGTCCACCCAATGAGATGGAGTAAAAGATTTGGATTTTACTTCTCAGCTCATATTTTTCTAAACAAAATATGCATCAAAATGCCTTATTTTCCGATGTATAAGGCGCACCGAAAAGCCTTAATTTTCTTTAAAAGATGACATGCGCCTTATACGCAGGTGCACCTTATATGAGAAGTAGCCATTACAGGTCTCGTAACTACTGTCAGCATCCCGCCCCCCTCTAGAAGAAGTAGTGCGTAATCCCAGCCGCTACTGAAGCGCCTTATAATGTGGTGTTCCTTTTATTTGGAAAACATTTACATATTTCTACATTATCATACCCGCCAACTACTCCGGTTTTCATGATCCCATTCCGGTTTATGTTTTTTTTTTTTCATGAAAAATTACAGTTTCCAATGAAAACAATAAGTCAAAAATCATCAAAATAGTAAATACAACAACAACTGCATCTGCTATTGCAAAGTTGAAGTATTCTGCATGAAAATAACAACAATTGAAACCGTATTTATTAAATATCATCGACAAAAAGTAATGGTTATGCTGTTATTCAATGGGACGGGTAATTCTTTTTTCAGGTCACAATGCGTCGTTTATTTTTCCTGATGCGAGTAATTTGAACAGGTTAATTTTTGAAATCCTCCCTTGTTATGTGCATTGAAGAAGTCAAGTTATATTTTCCCTTATAATTCAGTCTTTGCACATAACGTATATATAAGGGAGTCCAGTGAAAAGTCTGAAAGTTTTTGTTTTACAATTTGCAGACTTGAGGACGTTTTGCTCAGGCGGTATATTGAATCTCGCGAGCTGCATAACCCGTGGCTCTTAACCACAAGAAAAGACAAACTACTACATTTTAGCAGATTGATCTCAGTTCAAGAAAAAAAAAATCATGTGCAAGTCAAAGATTCGTATGTATTGAACTCATCTACTCTCTTCTCAATTTTCCATCGTATTTTATCCTAAAACTCACATAATTGTGCCATATTATCATGTTTTTCCTTTGTCATGGGTGGGAGGAAAAAAACATTTGAGTTCCATGTCACCATGTGGTATCCACATCCACGAATGCTACGCAATCCCAAACTGAAGGGCCATTTATAAAATCCCCATCAAAAATGTTCCATTCAAATATATCAAGTTGACATTCCATTGGCTGCCTCGCGCAATTTTTTATTTTTATTTTGGCTGTAGAGCACAAGTAAATCATTGAACAGTGCGCTTCCCAAAAAAAAAAACAGGTTTTCTATCTCATTGCAGCAAACGGGTCCCTTTGAGGTCCTTAGTCAGTTCAATATTTGAAACAAATGAGAAGTCCAAAGTGCACTGGTGACTTGAAGGTCTTAATTTTTGCAAAGATTTTCAAGGTTTACAAAGATAAAGCGCCTTGCAGTTTTCTAAAGCAAAGTGGACTGATTGCTTGGCCCTGCCCTAACTTGGCTTTCAAAAAAAAACCTTACAAAAAAAAAAAATCTAATTTTTGACTCACCACTCCCATTGTGTCATTGTCCTTTCCAGATAAAAAGCTTCAACCGTAGTCAAACATTTAGTGTTGAGTGCAGCCAAAACTGCTAATGTTGCCTTCCAGGCCTTTGGCAATGGTTCCCCGATCGGTTTATTTTATTGTAATTTATTTAGTTATTTATTTTTGTCTACAGAAGGTTTTTGTCATATGTTAGTGAGTCACCAAAAGTAGAACATAACACAACTGATGGTTGAACGGAAATTTTATTTTATCCCCTTAATTGTCATATTTATTTTTATGGGGGCATTGAATACAAATTAAACTTACTGAAACTACATATGTACTGTATTTTCCAGTGTATAAGGCGCACCGGAGTATGAGGTGCACTCTCAATGAGTGGTGTATTTTCTAACCTTTTTTTCCATATATGAGGCACACCGGACTATAAGGTGCACCTACAGTGAATGCAAAACGTTTTCCAAATATAATATATAAATATATAAAAAAAAATCAAAATATAGGGCACACCACATTATAAGGCACTACAATAGAGGGTAGAGTTTTAGGCGCACCTGCGTATAAGGCGCAGGGTCATCTTTTGAAGAAAATCAAGGCTTTTCGTTGCGCTTTATACACCGGAAAACAATTGAATGAAAAATTGAATGTTTATTTGGTCCTAAAACTCAATATTCTGTGAGTCCTCCAATATTGATTATAATGGCAAATGTTTCGGTTTTCAACCAAATCGGGTTTTGAACTGGTTTCTGCAACGGACCGTTTTTCACACTTAGATGAGATTCATTTCATTAAGTAACAAAACATATTGTCGTGCACACACACCATTTTATTTACTCATTTGCTGCCATTCCCGTATTGATTCGGAAATTGAACAGCATGCCGTAGAGTGCCATTCTGAAATTTGTTTGGGTTTTGTTTTTTTCCTGAGGGGGGGTGCCGATAAATCGCTGGTCAAACCTTTTTCCCTTTCGTGAAGGGGCAGCATTTGCCTTTTGTCCATGTTAGCGCTTCGTTGCAGCTTCAGCTGTTGTTAAAGCGCTATATAAATCAATATGTATGTATTGTTTTGTATTTTGTACAGCTGCCCCGATTTTAAGTTCAGATAACTCCAGACACATATAACTTGGGAATTAACTCTTTTTTTTTTCCTGATGAAAGGAGGGAGTCGAAGGTTCCTTACACTGAATTGAATGTTTATTTGGTCCTAAAACTAAAATATTCTGTGAGTCCTCCAATTTGAGTGAAAATGACAAAAACCCTGGCACTGGTCTGTCAGTGAATGAGTTAAGGGGCTCAGAACATCTTTAAAATAAAATAGTTCATGGTCCTACGTAACCCATGAAATTTGTCCAAGTACATTTGGTTGGTAAAATGATATCCAATTAATCGATCCTAGAAATATTAAATCATAACAGCCTTCAGCGTGTATCAAATATTTTGCTTATACAGAAACAGTGGGGTCCAGTTTTGGTCAATACATATATAATATTGGGGCCTGAACACCATCAAAATGCAGTTGAATTTCTAAAATGGAACAAAATCCATTCCTAAGGTACAGTCCATCAAGTTCCTAAAAAAAACACATTTCCCATTGGATAAAATGACACTCGCCACCCACTTGTCTTACAAGTATAACTGCAATTCCGTAAAACTCAAGGCCAAGCAACAACGTCTCCTTAGCCCCGATGGCACCTTGAAGATGATGCGGGTGATTATGACATACGCCTCCAAGGCCATTGTCTTCACGTTAAACTGACATTGCCCATCTCCTTTGCATTCTTTTTTGAAATGAACAGTATTATTGTCATTTTAGGCACGTTATACAGAACGACAAGGACAGAAATGCGTGGAGTGTTTTCCTACATAGCCACCTTCTTCTGTTCACTCATTAAAGGAGGAAAAAAAAAACAAAGACATTGCTGGGACTTCATTACAAAAATCATCTCACTAATTAGAGACTTGGTTATTAATTCAAGTTCAACCGAAATATTACTCATGTTTTCAATTCGAGCAGCTTTTACTCAGCGAATAGACATAAACACTAAATGTTCATTTTCTCTGAGGTTTCTACATTCACCAATATATTCGTGCAATTTTTAACCAACCATCATAACAATTTAAAGCTACGTTTCCCAGGGCTCTAATGCTTGCATATAACTAACACGTCTTGAAGCATTAGGAACACCATACAAGAACGTATGGTTAACAACTTTTGTCAATTGGGGGGAAAATGTCAAAAAATGAAACTTAAATTGTGGAAATATGTTTGGTTTTCTCACCTCTTAAATCATTCACTGCCAGATGATGCACACAAATTTGCCCACTTCAGTGGCAGGGTTTTTGTCATTTTCACTCAAATTGCAGAACAATGAGTTTTAGGAATACATATACATTTAATCCAGCGGAAGAAACCTTAGACACTCTTCTTTCATCCGAAAAAAGAGTTAATTCCTAAGTTACATGGGTCTGGAGTTATCTGACCTTGAAATGGGGTCTGCTGTACAAAATACAATATAATACATACATATTGATTTATTTAAGTGCTTTTAACAACTGAAGCTGCAACAAAGCGCTAACATGGACAAAAAGCAAATGCTGCCCTCTCGTGGAAGCGTAAAAATATTGCTAGAGGTCTGACCGAAGCTTCAAATGCACCACACGCAAGAAAAAAACAACCCGAACAAATTCGGGAATGGCGCTCCACGTCATGCTTTTCAATTCCTGAATATATATATATATATATATATATATATATATATATATATATATATATATATATATTTTCTGTTTGACATCTTGTCCATATCAACCAATCATTAACCCTTACCATATTTTCCGGTGTATAAGGCACACCCAAAAGCCTTTATTTTCTTCAATAGATGACCTTGCACCTTATATCCACAGACTCCATATAGAAGTAGTGCGTAACCCCAGCCTCTACTGTAGCACCTTATATTATAAGGTCCTTGTGCCTGTGATGTGCCTTATATTTGGAAGTTTTACATATTTATATATTATATTTTGAAAACTTTTATATAGTTATATATTATATTTTGTAAACTTTTATATATTTATATATTATATTTGGGAAACTTTTTTCATTCATTGAAGGTGCGCCTTATAGTCCGGTGCGCCTTTTATATGGAGAAAAAAAAAGAAAATCCACGATTCATTGGGGTTGTACCTTACACACCGGAAAATACTGTATAATATATTTTTGTCTTGATACGCAATGAAAAATAAAATATTTAGGAATGACTGCCATCGTGATATTCTACCTTGATTTTCAAGGGTCCAAAAGTATTTGAACAAGGTGACATAATTGAAAATATAGCCATCATTTTTAATACCACAATGTTATAAGATGTGTGCTTATACACCGGAAAATACGGTCAACCGCCATGTTAAGGCTTCCAGGTCAAAATAATTTTTATTTTTATTTTTATACAGTGATACCTTGGCTTACGACCAACCAACTTTTTGGTTTACGAACGTTAAACTTATGAACATTTTACCTGAGCATATGAACTATTTTTTGGGATACACATGGAGCTGCCACAACGATTGATGTGTCGTTTGCGAACGAGCCCGTTCTCCTAACAAGAAAATGGCAGTCGGCTTGTTTCGGTCCTCTATTCCCCGCCCCCAGTCTTCGGTTGAAGCCACGTGATTGGTCAAGAACGCGGCAGTGAGGGGGGGTTTACAGACAGAGAGGGAGTGAAGCCATCCTCCAAAAAAAGAAAATGGCACCCGACATTTTTTCGTCCTCTATTCCCCGCCCTCAGTCTTCGGTTAAAGCCACGTGATTGGTCAAGAACGCAGCAGTGAGGGGAGGTGGTTTGAACATTAAAGAGACAGATCAGACAGAGAGAGTGACAGAAAGGATAGAAAACAGTGAAAATTGGACTCGTTTCAACTTTGATAGTTCAAAAGCAGAGTGTAGACTGCAAGGTTAAAATATCCCATCAATCAGGCTCCACAAATAACCCACACAAGCCATCTGTATACTTGATGCAAAAAGCTATCAACGAAGCTAAATAGAACACAATTGTTGAGGAACAAGGTAAAATTTCGCAGAGAAAGCACCTACAAGGGGCATAGGTAAATAAAACAACTTTATTATACAATACAGTTTATTTCGTTAATTATAATACCATAGCACATTTATTGTATATAAAATAAAAGGTATATTTTGTGTAGTTTTAAGGCTTAGAAAATTAGAACGTAGAAAATTATGTTTTATGGAGACCTGGGAACGGATTATTCTCATTTTAATGGTTTCCTATGGGCAATAATTTTTTGGGATTCACACTTTTTGCCTTACACACTCTGTCTGGGAACCAATTAAGTTCGTAAGCCAAGGTATCACTGTAATGTAAATACCGATGGAATTGGGAGCGGCGTCTTCAGGCTGTTCTGCTTCCTTCTCCTCTCCCGTCAAGGACTCGGCGTCCACAGACGACATGTGGTAACGCAGCGTCGTGGCGCCACTAACACAACATACCGTTTACAAACCACCATCCTCTCAAGACCCCCCCCCGCCCCCAACAGCAGCTCAGCCCAGCTCAAGCAGTCTCGTCTTGCCGTCACTGAGCTTTTTGGTTTCTAAGAAGGGAATTTCACGGGGAGGAGAAGCAGGAAGAGGAAAGAGGGAAGAGGACTTGCATGCACACAAACGTGGAGATAGTGCAGCGCCAATCCACTCTGGAGTTCAGGACCCCACCCCCAAGACCCTACTCAGCAGTCTCGTTCCCCCCGCCCCCTTTTTATGTTCACCCATCCTAATAACTTCCCTTCTTAAGTCAAACATAACAAATGAGTCTACATGGCTTTCTATCCCCCCCCCCCCAAAAAAAAAATAATAATAATCAGCTTATGTAGTAGTTTTTTTTTTCCGTTGTTGTTGCTGTAATTAATTTGATTCACATTTCCTTGTGTGCGTTTGTATATTTCTGTTTTTTTTTTTTGTGAAGTGCAATTGTCCTGTACAAAACAGCCTGTATTTAATGCAGCTTGACTTAAGTTAAAAAAGAAAAAAAAGATGAAAAAAGACAACCTTTTTATGCACTATTTGCCTTTTTCCTGCTCTTCTGGAATTTTAACCCTTTTCTTACATGGTGAATATGACTTGCTTGTCCTACCCTCGGGCACGATGCCTCCACGCTTATTTTTTTTGTTTTTTACTTTTGACTTTTAGCCTCTTTCCTCAGTTGGTCAATGCTCCTTCAAAGAAACGGGTAAATTGTATAGTTGACAGCACAGTAAGCTCTATATCCAAAACCATTAACCCACCCTCATAACCCCCACCCCCCTGCCCCTCCTCCGTGTGCTTTTTAGGAAGACAAAAAAAAACATGTATTTTATTTTTGTATTTTTTTTTTTTCTGTACGCGCTCCAATAATAACGTTGAAATGTCATTTGAAAACAAAATCAACCTGTTTGACTCGATACTGTGGGCGGGTGCTGGTGTGTATACACGCATGCGTATCGTTGTATTCACACACACACACACACACACACACCAGGCTGCTTTTTTGCGGGGGGAGGGGGGGGGGTTACAATGTTTTTTTTTTTTCCATATCACATTCAAGGTATGTTTTTTTATTTATTTCTTGCATCCAATTTTGAACAATTTGACATTTAGGAAGCCAAGTTTGATTGTTGTCCCAAAAGGACTTTTTCATGGCCGTCTTACACAAGTCATACAGTTTTATCCCCCACATCACCCCTTGAATCATGTTTTTGTGTGTGTGTGTGTGTGTGTGTGTGTGTGTGCATGTGCACAAGCTGTTCTCTTTGTAACTTTTTTTTCTGTACCACGACCTTTGACATCCCAATTTTTTTTAAATGGTGGACAATTTGGCTGGTCCACACAAGGGACAGGAAAGGAAAAAAAAATAGGTGGAGCTCACGTGTGTCTTCTCCCATTGAATACATGTTGACTTAGTGTGTGTGTGTGTGTGGGTGGGTGGGGGGCTGTGCTGGGGGGGGTGTGGTCTCTTAAAAATGATATTGTAATTGGACTGATATGAACACTTGAGCACTGACTATTTTATGGTGTGACCTCATAGGATCAATTGTTGGCTCAAATACTTTGTTGTGTGTGTGTGTGTGTGTGTGTTTAGAGGGGGGGGGGGGGCATTCATACCAAGAACAAATCCGCTGATTGTAAAGTGTCGCTATGGTTATGGATCGTTTTATTTTGGCAGTGGTGGGGGGGTGATTTTGCTGTGCGCCCAAACCAAGTGGGGCCACATAATCTAGTTTGCTGCTAGCGCCAATGATTTGTGTGTGTGTGTGTGTGTGTGTGTTAACCTCATGTATTACCCAGCCCCCCACCCCCACCCACCTCCTTCGTCATTGACGACCCGCCCCTTCCCCACTCACAAGGCAGATACATTTCTTCAAGAGGAAAGGTCTTTATTTCTCCTTTATTTTATGCTCTAAAAAATTGCTTTGTGGAAAATTAATGTATGTATATATTTTTGACTATTAACATTCAAGGAATAAATATGTTGTTTGAGTTAGATTTTTGTTTTTTCCCCTCTCTCCCGTGGACAAAATGGGATTCTGCTTTGTCTTGGTCTCCTTTTTTTTAATATAGTTTGTCATATTATGATTGAAATCCTTTCATGCGGCAATCCGGTCTTTAGGCCGTTCCAATGTCATGGTAATATGATCCTAAAAATGTATTTCTTTCCCAAATGACAATCCCTTGCTTGTCGTGGGGTCGTAAAATCTTTGACTCAATTCTTTCCACAACCACTTTCTAACCTGCTATGTGGTGGCGTTATTTATGTGTTTTCCTTCTAATTTCGTCATCAACATGAAGTTTTCAGACCAAACAAAGTACACAAATTGTGTGACTTTCTCGGTCAGGGGCGTTCGTGACGTGACGTCAGGAATCGTCACTAACTCGAAAACAAGACTTCGTGAATATTCAGCGTGAGTCTTAAAACGTAAAATATAGCTATATGCCGAGGAATCTTTGGAAAATACGCTCAGTAGAAGTCATTTCAAGCGATTTTACAAATTATGGACAAAGCCTGTGGGGAAGCGTCGGTTGTCCTTTAAAGGTTGTGAATCATTTGATCAAGTGGTGGCTCGGTAAAGTATAAATATCCTATTACGTGTGTGTGTGTGCGCGTGTTAGTAAATAACATACATTAAAAAATGGAGTAAAAGAATTAAAAGACTTACAATCATGACTTGGGGTGTTTGAATACAATGTTTTAAGATTGACACAATAATTATAATCAGTTTATTTGATAGCTTCTCGTTGAGATACATTCATGGCATTTTTGTTAACTGTCGTTTTTTTTCTGATATAAAGTTGAAGAAAACAAAAATGAAGTCCACCTGATTTTCTGTCTGGTCTTACCACTGAGAAGACTTCAGGTTTGTCAATTGTAATGAATAATTGAGTGTGTTCAATATCTCAAATTGAGTGCATTCAATATCTCTCGTGTTGGAATTAGCCCCATTGAAATTCTGATACATTCATTTAATTGTTCTTGGAATATGGATTTTTTACCCAAATACAGTAAAGTCTCGTTATATCGATATTCTCTGGAGTCGGAAAAAATATCGATATAACCGGACTATCGATATATCCGATCCTGCGGCATGTAATTTTCTCCTTGAGTTCATATAAATAGTATCGTAATAAGCAGTACTATCACTATAACGAGACTTTACTGTATATATATATATATATATATATATATATATATATATATATATATATATATATATATATATATATATATATATATATATATATGTGTATATGTGTGTGTGTGTGTATATAATATGTGTATATATGTGTGTATATATATATGTGTGTGTATATATGTGTATATATATATATGTGTGTATATATGTGTATATATATATGTATATATATGTGTATATATATATATATATATATATATGTATATATGTGTGTATATATATATATATATATATATGTGTGTGTGTGTATATATATATATATATATATATATATATGTGTATATATATGTATGTATATATATATGAGTGTATATATATATATATATATATATATATATATATATATATATATATATATATACAGTAAAGTCTCGTTATATCGATATTCAAGGGAGACCGAAAAAATACCGATATAACCGGGACTATCGATATATCCGACCCTGTTTGCATGTAATTTTCTCCGTGCGTGCATAGAAATAGTATCGATATAACCGGGACTATCGATATATCCGATATCGATTTCACGAGACTTTACTGTATATATATATATGTGTGTGTGTGTGTGTGTGTGTGTGTGTGTGTGTGTGTGTGTGTGTGCGTGTGTGTGTGTATATATATATATATATATATATGTGTGTGTGTGTATATATATGTATATATATGTGTATATATGTATGTATATATATATATATATATATATATATATATATATATATATATATATATATATACACGTATGTATACGTGTATATATATATATATATATATATATACACGTATGTATGTGTATATATGTATGTATGTGTATATATGCGCATATACATATATACACACATACTGTATATGCATATATATATATATATATATATATATGCATACTGCATATATAATTCGATTTGTTTTCTTTTTCCCTAATACTACTCTGCAACCAACTACTCTGCAAGTGCGAGTCACTGCCATAATCATAATCACTGATCTCTATGTGTCTAATCAAATTTTCTCAGAAAAATATACCCCCCGCTGCCACCCAAAAATGTTTCTCCTTGTTAGCCTCATCTGATGTGTCCTCTGTGTTGTCGTAAGGGCGATCAGATATTTGCGATTGGCACCTTATTGTACATCGATGTACTTTGTAGTGTTTGCAATGAGGTTCATATGCATCCCCACCCCCTTCAACCCCCCCCCCCCCCCATCTCCCCTCCCTCACTGTCCAGTTCATAATAAGCTAACCAATTTGCCTTACCCGCTCTCATCACGTCGCCCACTACTTGTTGAAAAAAAAGCCCAATGAGGAAAACAAATACAAAAAAATGATGAAAAACATTCAAATATTGGCTTTTTTTTGTCATTCTGGAGTGTCAGACAAACACTAGTGTGATCACAAGGTGACCTCGAGAGCATCGCAAGTGTCTACTGTGCTATATATGAATACATTGAAGAATAGCTTTGAAGTGTTGTCGATAAGTATTGTCAATGTTGATTCAAATGCTCCTCTGTGAGTTCTTCTCTGACTACTGCATATTTTCTATGATGTTTCAACTCCATCGGCAAGACACAAACATAAGAAAGGAAACAATCGGGGAGAGGGAGGTGTACCGTACTGTGTTGTCAGTTGAACAAATTGCATTCCTCGCTTGTAGATTTGATGCGTTTCTCTCCTTGCTCCTGACATTTTCGACCCAAACATTCTTTGTTCTTTTGTTTCTTCTATTATTTTAGCCTTTGAAGTTTGAATAAAGTTTCTAGTTTGCAGAAGGTATTACCAAATAAATTGGTTTTCGTCTTGTATTTGTCATTTGATGGCTTTTTTTTTTAATCCGGCGGACATACTGATATAGATTTTTCTTTTAATTAATTCAATTTCAAAATTAAAATTCTATCACCAAGATAATAGTTTATTTATATAACCTAATAGTTTAATATTTTTTTAATGAGGCTCATCTCCCAAATACAGTGATACCTTGACTTACGTACTTAATTGGTTTCCAGACAGAGTGTGTAAAGCGAAAAGTGTGTATCCCAAAAAATAATTTCGCATAGGAAACCATTAAAATGATAATAATCTGTTCCCAGGTCCCCATAAAACATAATTTTCTACTTTCTAATTTTCTAAGCCTTAAAACTACACAAAATATACTTTATTTTATTTAAAATAATTTTGCTATGGTATTATAATTAAAGAAATAAACTGTACTGTATAATAAAGTCGTTTCATTTACCTTTGTGATGGCCGTTGATGGCTTGATGGAATGGAGTGGCCGGTTTTATTTGATGAGGAACGTAACCTTCTTTCACCATCTTGAGGAAATATCCCTTGTAGGTGCTTTCTTTATTTCTAATTTTACCTTGTTCCTCATGAATTGTGTTCTGTTTAGCTGGGTTGATAGCTTTTTGCATCAAGTTTACAGATGGCGGGTTGTTTGTGGAGGCTGATTGATGGGATATTTTAACCTTGCAGCCGACACTGCCTTTGAACTGTCAAATTTGAAACGAGTCCAAATTTCACTGTTTTCTATCCATTTTGTCACTCTGTCGTCTGCCTGTCTATTTAATGTTTAAACCACCTCCCCTCACTGCTGCGATCTTGACCAATCACGTGGCTTTAACCGACAACTGGGGGCGGGGAATAGAGGACCATAACAAGCCGGCTGCCATTTTCTTGTTAGGAGAACGGGCTCGTTCGCGAACGAAACATCACTCATTGTGGCAGCTCCGTGTGTATCCCGAAAAAAAGTTTGTATGCCAAGGTAAAATTTTCCTAAATTTAACGTTCGTAAACCGAAAAGCTCGTAAACCAAGGGGTTCGTAAACCGAGGTATCATTGTCCAGTTCTCCAGAGCTTCTTTTGAGTAATTACAACCCCCCCCCCCCTCCATCTTCTTACCACCTCTTTTGTCATTTAATGTTCCAGTCAACTAACCATTCCACCATTTTGCTGGTTTTGAACCCCTCCGTCTCTCCCTCCCCCTCCCTGCTCTAAACGCATGATGATGTTGTCTCATCAGGAAGTGGCACTTGTCTCGCCTCGGTTGTTGAGAACGCGGGTCAGACCAGTCCAGTGCCAGCGGGATTAAGAAGCATGGGAGGGTTTACGGCTGAAAATGTCACCAAAATGTCACGGGGCCTGTTAAAAGGTCAAATATTCAAATGGTGCTCAGTGGTGAACGGTTAACGCATTAGCTTGGACAAACAGTTACTTTTGGTGGAAGCGCTACATTCACACACTTCTAATCACAAATTAAACAGCGCCTAACACTCAGTTCATGTAAATGTTCGACAAAGTACAGGTTTGAAACACATTGTTCACGAGCTGAGCACTTTGCTTTGATTGATAGGAAATAAATTCTGATCTGAAATGGGCAGTTCAGGTTTAAAAAAAACTCCCAATATGGCAGAGTCAATGCAATTTTGCAACAAAGAGATGTGAAACATCAACAATCGGCATTTAGAAACCGTCAGGCCCTGCAAGGCCTTCTCTGCTGGCCTAAAAATGAATTGAATCACAGACTAATGTGAATTATATTTTGTCCATGAATTCTTCCTAAATAATCCACATTGTCTTTCAGCTTCCTTTCATTACATTTGAGCAGTTGTGCTGCTTCCAGATGTATATTTTCGCATTTAACCAATCACATTTCAGTTATCATTTGTTACCCAGGTCAGAAATCTACCTGGGAGGCCTTCAAAATCAGTTCTGCAGGCCCTGGAGCATAAAAATCTATGTCGATGGCAACTCAAGGCCTGCTGGAAGGCGCAGGAAAGGTCAGAGTTTTCGCAAAATATGATTGGCTAGTTACTAGCAAATAATATTGCGATTCGATGAGGTTATCATGAATTCACACAGTAAAACCCTGCCGTGTGTGGCTGCCGCTGCTCACCCGCAGAAAAAATCTCCTGTAACTGTAAAGTGTCCTTGAGAGGTTTTAGAGGCGCTTAAAAATGAAATGTATTATTATTATTATTATTAAAAATTCGAACAGTATTCGACAGTATTTCTTCAAGTCACAAGTTATTACCTGGCCAACAGCACCCTCTAGTGGACGTGTAGTAATATCACACCACACTCGCAGCTGTTTGATTCAGACGTAGCACTACTGAAGGTTTAGGAATTACTTGCACGGTCAACTGCTGTAGAAACTGTACAGGTAACATCCGACTTACGACAACCCGACTTACGACCATCTGTACTTACGACCACGCTCTCCATACCCTATTTTTAACATTTAAAGAGGGGGAGTTGGCGAGGCATTTAGCCTCCGAGTCTCTCTTCAACATTTTGAATGTATTTCGACTTACGACCATTTCAACTTACGACCACTTGGTCGGAACGGAACTTTGATGTAAGTCGGATGTGACCTGTATTTTGAAATCAGGAAGTAGGCGAATATTTTTTCATTGCACTGCATATGTTGTGCATGGGGGGGGGGGATACAACTACTTTCCAGTTGGCGTGAAATCTCAAAAAAACAAAAGGCACACATGAGCGACAATCTCGGAAGCTCCATGTGTTTCTCTCCTTTGTTTGCATAATCACATTGCCAAACTACCATTGCCACCTGTGCACCTTGAATAAACCTCAAACCACCGGATCCAGCATCATCAAATGGGGGCTGGCTTCTCATCCGTATGCTATTGTTGAAGCGCATGTCATGCTCTGTTTGTCGCGAATAAAAAAAAAAAACGACAAAAATTCTGCGCCCCTAATTCAGCTGCTCCGCATCAGTAAGAGTACGGGGCTGTTAGGACAAACATCCTCTTTGAACTTTGTTGCACGAAGAGCTGTTTTGTATGTTTCATCATATTTTTTGAAATAAGGGTTTGATTTGGTAAAAGGTGGAGTTTTTGAAGGGGGGGGAGCTCAAAATTACAAATCATTCAAATCCATATCGTGCAAACATTTGTTTTAAAAACGTTAAACAAAAAGAAATCTCAAAAATCCAATCAGCTCGAAAATAGCGAACCAATTACTGAAGCTAGCAGCATGCTAGCATGTTAGTCTTACGCCAGTTTTGTTTGATGTTTTCAAAACGCGTGCACCGCATTTTCCGTACTTTTAAGGTGCTTCTTAGTGTGAGCCGCACCTTCAATGAATGGCCTATTTTTAAACGGTTTTCATATATCGGGTGCACCGCATTATGAGGTGCATAGAGTAGATGTGACAAGAGTGGCTGCCATTGCGTTTTGCGTCCACAAGATAGACCTTTGCTAATGGGAATACAATACAATGCAAAACACACACACACATATATATATATATACAGTAAAGTCTCGTTATATCGATATTCAAGGGAGTCCGAAAAAATATCGATATAACCGGGACTATCGATATATCCGACCCTGTTTGCATGTAATTTTCTCCGTGCGTGCATAGAAATAGTATCGATATAACCAGGACTATCGATATATCCGATATCGATATAACGAGACTTTACTGTATATATATCGTGATACCTTGGCTTACGAACTTAATTGCTTCCCAGACAGTGTGTAAGGCGAAAAGTGTATCCCAAAAATTAATTAGATCTATCTATCTATCTATCTATCTATCTATCTATCTATCTATCTATCTATCTATCTATCTATCTATCTATCTATCTATCTATCTATCTATCTATCTATCTACATATATGTATATGTGTGCACACACACACACACACACACACACACACACACACACACATATATATATATATATATATATATATATATATATATATATATAAATTTTGATTGTAACGGCTCAGCATTTTGCCTCTCAGTCGAAACCAAAAGCCGCGAGCAACAAACACGAGTGGTTGTGATGGCGGGCAGCTGTCAACAAATTCCACAGCTTCGGCGCCAAAGCCGCGATGACCCTCTGGCGGGAGTTGACATTAATCCTAAATCTTCCAGTCAGCGAGAAGGCAATGAGAGGACACAATGCGGTGCTGGGAGCTAATGCTCAAACGGACCAAGGTGCCGATGCTAATGAGGGGATCGGCCGCTCCTGAATGAGCCCGCATCATTTGATGTCCTCGTTTACAGCCAGCCGTGTCTCAGAGGTGAAGGATAATGAGGATTCCCAGGGCAGCGGCTTGTGTAAGCCACCTCATGCAGGGTCGCGCATGAGAGGACGCGACGAGCTGGTTGGGGGCCAGTGGGGGGTCATGGTGGTCAATAGCTTTCAGAGCTTCGGGGGTGGGAGCATGTCAGCCATGCTTGATATGCTTGTTTGTACACTAATCGTCCAATCACTGCAACCACTAGATAGATAGATAGATAGATAGATAGATAGATAGATAGATAGATAGATAGAGTCAACCTCGGTTTTTGAACGTTTCGGTTCTCATCCCATTCGGTTTTCAACCAAAAATGTCATTTTTTATGCCCCGGTCTACAACCGAAATTTGGTTCTCAACCAAACTGAGTGCATCTGAATGCATCACTCAACTCCCCTCCGCTTCCTTATACGTCACTTCCTTATATGTCACGTCTTCCTCATTGTCTCATTGTGACCGACGCATTAATATTGTTGTTGTTTTATTTTTGTGAAAATGCTAACCTATTTGGTTAAGATCTCCTGAATAGTATGATTTTAAAGCAAGCAGAGGATGGTTTGAAAAGTTAGTGTGCCCTGTGTTTGCCCAAAGACAGCTGGGATAGGTGCCGACACGCCGCGTGGCAGAAAGATAGATATTTTATGTACAGATGTTAATGTTGATGTTAAAAATAGGTGAAAATAAAAGTTTGCTTTTATAGAATTTTACACATGACCTGCTCTATTATTAAGTTTTGTATCCGGTTTATGCGATGAAATAGTTAAAAAGTTGTTTTCTCGACTTTGAACGGATTAAGATTTTTTACATTGATTTTAATGGAAAGTGCTGTTTCGGTTTTTGAACAAATCGGTTTTCGAACAGGTTTCTGAAATGGATTATGGTCGAAAACCGAGGTATCACTGTATATATATATATATATATATATATATATATATATATATATATATATATATATATATATATATATATATATATATATATATAGCGTCAGAGCACCAATGCATATATAGAACTGTCGCAGCTTGGAATTGAAGCGGATTTACGGAAAACGAGATGTTAGTAGACAATATATAATGGAGGCTACACTTTAGTGTTTGCTTTCAACATTTTGCTCACAGCAAACGTGCACATTTCACCATGACGTCCCTGATCCACTGGTGAAAAGGACGACTTGATCGTCTTCTCATTCATCTAAAAGTGCTTCATACAACAAAGAGGGTGCAGAAAGTGCTTAAGATTAAATGACTGTGTCTTTTGTGTTGTGTCACGTTATTTATTTCGTTTTTTTTGTTTTTGTTTTGACTTCAAGATGGCGCCACAAGAGTGGCTGCCTTTAGAGAAGCTCCTGTATTTTGTTTTTCTACTTCTTCCTTTCCTCTTACTTTCTTCACTTTGCTGCTGTGAAATGTAAATTTCTCCACTGCGAGACTAATAAAGGCCAATCCAATCCATTATTGTCAGAACGCTACGATCGCTATGAGGCGTGTTTCAGGTATGGGGTTGGTGATCTTTATTTAAAAAAAATGATTCAACTGTACTTAAATTTGTTGTTTCGAGCACATTGTTTTTAAACCTTTCTGTGGTTTAAAAAAACTGCCCCCAAAAGTCAAAACAGTTCCACATTTTAGGGTGTTTCTGACTTTGAAGGTTTTCTTCTGCTCCTCAAACTATGTTTATCATGATGGAAGTCTTGTGTGATGTATTGTGACATTTTGGATTGTGCCGCCTGTGTACAAAAGCCACCGAAAGCCTCACAAAAAGAAAGCAGGGCATTGTCTGGCGAAGGGCAAGAATGAGATGAAATGCAATTATTTGCTGAATGACATTTTTTCTAACAACCTCATCGTCTCTACACCGTATACGTGTTATTGTCTGGAGGCGCTCCTAAAGGCGCTTGCACTATTTACGTACCTTTGTGGCCATCTTCTATCAATCTATGGGAGGAATTTTCTTCATCTCTTTGTACGACATGGCGTATTGTCATCCACTGTATTGATGTCACTCTTGGAAAATTGTTTTTCTTTTTTTCATATCCAGCCAGTTGGAGTGTCTCGTTGTGGCTTTGTGACTTTTTTTTTTTTAATACTGTTTGTATTAGTGTATTCATTGGACCTCTTAAACACTTGATGCGTTTTGAGTTCCGTTTTGAATGGAAGTACAGCGTACAACTCCGTGACGGGTGGTTCATTTAGCCCTTGAGTGGGGAGTTTGCCCCACTCAATCCACTTCATCAATACTAAAACAAAAACACAAATCAGCCTGAACCACATCGATCATCTGATGCAGTTCAAGGATCAATATTCAAATGTTCATTTAAAAATATCACACTTGGTCCCTTCAACTGACTAAATATAACAATAACATTAGGCTGGACACAATCTTAATCAATATTGTCGTCAAGAGTGACAATATAATAATATATATATATATATATATATATATATATATATATATATATATATATATATATATATATATATATATATAGGTAGTTATATATATATATATATATATATATATATATATATAAACTATATATAGCTAGCTAGGTAGCTATATATAAACTATATAGCTATATATATATATATATATATATATATATATATATATATATATATATATAGCTAGCTAGCTAGCTGTTTGCTGTCTGGCTAGCGGGTTTGCTTTCTGGCTAGCTATGATATCGGTTATATCGATAGTACTGCTTATTACGATACTATTTCTATGAACGCAAGGAGAAAATTTACATGCCCCAGGATCGGATATATCGATAGTCCGGTTAAATCGATATTTTTTCTGACCCCCGAGAATATCGATATAACGAGACTTTACTGTAGCTATATGGCACATCTGGCTATCTATTTAGCTAGCTATCTATTAGGTATCTTTTGGCTATCTATCTAGCTAGCTAACTATCTATCTATCTATCTATCTATCTATCTATCTATCTATCTATCTATCTATCTATCTATCTATCTATCTATCTATCTAACTATTAGCTATCTATTGGCTATGTAGCTATCTAGCTATTAGCTATATGGCACATCTGGCTATCTATCTAGCTAGCTATTACCTATCTATTGGCTATCTATCTAGCTAACTATCTATTAGTTATCTATTGGCTATGTAGCTAGCTAGCTATTAGCTATATGGCACATCTGGCTATCTATCTAGCTAGCTAACTGTTCACAATCTATTGGCTATCTAGCTAGCTAACTATCTATCTATTAGCTGACTAGCTATCTTTCAATCTATTTGAGTTACTTCTGGGTTGATTGAACGTTGGCGCGTGTGGCTGCCGCTGCTCACCCACAGACAAACTTATCCTGTGACTGTAAAGTGACTTTGAGAGTTTTGAAAGGTGCTTATAAATGAAATGCATTATTATTATTATTTATTTATTATTATTATTAATAATATTATTAATATTCACAAGCCAAATTGGTTGCTAATTGTGGGTTTTCGCCTTATACTTTTAAATTGTAATTTGGTTTGGATTAGCCTTTATTAGCCTGGCAGATGAGAAATTAACATTTCACAGAAGCAAAGTGATGAAACTAAGAGGAAAGGAAAAGAAAAAGTAGAAAAACAAAATACAGGAGCTGCTGTAAAGGTAGACACTTTCCCGCGCCATCTTGAAGTAAAAAACAAACAAATAATGTGACACAACACAAAAGACATACAGTCTTCAATCTTTATCACTTTTTGCTCCCTTTTTGTTGCATGAAGCAGTTCTAGATGAAATAGGAGAGATCAAATATTCCTTTTCACCAATGGACCAAGGAATTCATGGTGGAATGTGCACGCCTGCTACAAGCTAAGTTTTGAAAGCAAACACGGTGCTGTAGCATCCATTGACAAAAATAGATTGTCTCACATCTCCCGTCCCACGTAAATCCACTTCAATTCCAAGCCGCGACAAAGCGGGGCTGTGAAAATGCTGCCCATCACAGGCGCAAAAAAAACCTCACAAACATCTTGCGTTTGGGCCTTGCTCTATTCTCCCACTCCCCATCGATGTCCGCCAACCTTGCGCATGAGCTCTGTAACGTGCTCGAGCATGCTTCCACTTAGCTTCATTTCACCATCGCCAGAATTCACCTGCTCTTCTCCTCCCCAGGATTCCGACGTCCTCGCCTTCCGTGGTTTCAGCTAAAACAACAACAACAGCTAATCTGGATGTTTAATCAAGCCTCCATTGCCATCGTTTCCTCTTGTTCATTCAACTTTTCATCCTTGTGTACCGTATCTTTTTTTAAATACAATTTCTTTAAATGCATTGCAATGAAATAGCACAACAAAAGTCAAAGTCAGCTCTATTGTCAAATATACTAATATCAGTGTTTGAAATAACGCCTGCCCGGAGGCCCGGGGCGTACAACTTTTACGTTAGGCGTACAACTTTCAACACGTCTCGGCCCGGGTGGCCGACAACTTCTTCAAGAAAAAGAAAAACATTTGTTTTATTAAATAAAGCAAAAGCTACAAGTAAATCGCTACAAGCCACGTGGACTCTTCTTTCTAAGCGCCTTTCAAAACTTTCAAGTACACTTTACAGTCACGGTATAGTCCGAAGCACGAAACAGGCTTCTGATTGGCTGCCGTGCCGAGTATGCAAATTGCCAAACGAACGTTCGCATTTTTGCATACTCGGCACGGCAGCCAATCAGAAGCCTGTTTCCAGCTTCGGACTATACCGTGACTGTAAAGAGTACTTGAGAGTTTTGAAAGGCGCTTAGAAAGAGGAGTCCACGTGGCTTTTAGCAGACAACGTCACGCAAACATTGCATTGTGCACCATGACGACAAACGATAACTGGAGCAGAATCTTCAGAAAGGGATATTTACCATAAATTAAGCAAGGGAGCATCTGTGGTAGGTACTTCCTTAATTTAAAAAAAATATTCAATGCAACGATGTTGTTGTTTTTTTGCGATTAGTCGTCTTATTGTGTCTCAAGTTGTGAAAAATGGGGCAGGCAACTTTTCAGAGTTGTCTACCCTGGTGTCCGCTAACTTTTTGTCATGAGTTTCAGACACCGCTAATATGCATGACGTACAGCACAGATGAAATTACTGTGCTCTCGGACCCAGCGTGCAAGGCACTTAGAGTGATTTAAAAAAACATAATAAACACGAAAAATGCCAATTTGCCGGGAGAGGGCAGCCGCTGCGTGTTCACGCGCCGCCATCTTGGGGAAAAAAAACGCTAACAGATAACCGAATGTGTGATACGGTACAAGTCAACACAGTTCAATGTCAAATTTTCCACGATTGTATCTCTTTCTAGTCGCTCTACTTTGGTGAAATCCGCCACCGTGAAGCTAATAAGAGAGCGATGTGACCCCCTTTTGATATCGATGTCGCCATTTTAAAATTGGACAGCAAAAGAGAAGAATACAGATGTCACGTCATGTCATGGCTTGAATTTGTGAACTCAAGAAATCGATCTTGTTTGAGTTGTTAGTCGAATTAAATACCATGAAAATGTGCAGTGTGTAGCCATACATATTCACACGCACAAAAAAACCTACAAAGGTATTTACATGGAAGAATTTATCACCATGACCGATATCGACCCATGAATAGTTTTCTGCTTGCTTCCTGGTCACTTTTATTTTTATTTTATTTTTTATTGTGCTGAGATTTCTCCAGATTCTCTGAATCTTTTTGATGTTATGATCAAATTCCTGAACTCTTGAGTTGACAAACTTTGTTCAGAGACTATTAGATTGTGTGAAGTGGTGATCCTCTTCCCATCCTTGCTAATGAACCGCTGAACCTTTTGATGGTGTGCCTTTTTTTACTCACTTATGACATCTGTTCACCTGTGAAAAGTTCCAAACCAGTGCTTTTTTTTACGCATCCGTCAACTTTCAACTGTCTTTTATTTCTTGATTGCAAGTGGCTATAGGCACCAATTAAAAATAATAATTAACTCATTCACTACCAGAAAATGTGCAAAAATGTGTCCACTCCAGTGCCAGGGTTTTTGTCATTTTCACTCAAATTCCAGAACCCTCAGAATCTTGAGTGTCAGGACTACATACGCATTTAATACAGCGTTAGAAACCTTGGACTCTCTTCTTTCATCAGAAAAAAAAAAACGAGTTAATTCCTAAATAATATGGGTCTGGAGTTATCTGAGCTTGAAATGGGGGTGGCTGTCCAAAATACAATGCAATACATACATATTGGTTCAAGTAGCACTTTAACAACAGCTGAAGCTGGAACAAAACGCTTACATGGGGAAAAAAAAGGAAAATGGAAAAAGCGATAATTCCTAAATTATATGGGTCTGGGGTTATCTGAGCTTGAAATGAGGGCAGCTGTCCGAAATACAATGCAATACGTATATATTGGTTGATATAGCGCATTAACAACAGCTGAAGCTGAAACAAAGCGCGAACATGGAAACAAAAGGAAATGCTCCCTCCTTGTGGAAGGCGAAAATCATTGACAGAGGTCTGCCCAGCGCTTTATCAGTACCCAAGTATAAAAAAAAAACTAAACCTGAACAAATTTGGGAATGGTGCTCTATGTCACATGTTGAATTCCCGAATAAATCTGTGAATGGCAGTGAATGAGTTAAAAAAGAAAAACAATACTGTTCATCGTTTTTTTTGCAATGTGGGATGTAACCGAAGTACCCGTAGAAAACCCACACAGGCCCAGATTGAACCCATGACCTCAGCACTGTGAAGTCGACGTTTCACCGATATAAGCAATCTTTTAACTCATTCACTGCCATTCGTGAATTTATTCGAGAATTGAAAATATGACGTAGAGCGTCATTCCCGAATTTGTTCGGGTTTTGTTTTTTCTTGTTTGGGTGCCGATAAAGCGCTGGCCATGGCCTCTGGCAATGTTTCTTTCCTTCCACAAGGAGCACCATTTCCCTTTTTCCCATGCTTTGTTCCATCTTCAGCTGTTGTTCAAGAGCTATATAAACCAATATGTATGTATTACATTAGGAATTAACTCTTTTTTTCTGATGAAAGAAGAAAATCTATGGTTTCTTACGCTGCATTAAATGTTTATGTCGTCCTAAAACTCATTCTGTGGGTCCTGGAATTACAAGTGACAATGACAAAAACCCTGGCACTGGAGTAGACACATTTTTGCACATGGTCCGGCAGTGAATGAGTTAATGTATTTTTTCATGAAAAAAAAAAAGAGCACCTCATCTTTATCTGACATTTTGTTACATTTCAAATACAATTTAACCCTGAAATGCTTTCATATACAACATGAATGATATGAAACTGCGCTACCAGCTTGATTTTCTGCATTTTGAATCCCGATCTAGTGTCTAAATCAATAAATGACAACATTGTGACTTTCATGATTCACAGACGGGCAGCATGCATTGATGAGTCATTCATCAGCATTCAAAATACAGCCACAAAGAACAAGAAGAGCTTTTCGACCACTAGACGCAGCAGTCATTAAGACATCCACTACTTCCCTTTTTTTCCCCCGACCTGGCAACCCTTTTCTACTTGCACAAGGAAAATGACTATCATTTTGTGACCTCCATTCATCGCTATATCCCCATGTGAGGAAACGAGTGTTTTGCATAAAGACGCATGCTATTGCCACGGTTTGCACACAGTAATACAATTCATCAACAGGTGGGAAGGATATATGCTGTCTTGCAGCAGAAGGATGTTGGAGAGACAGGGACAAGTGTGCGGGAACAAAAAAGTCGCTGGTATAAGAGGCCATTCAAGCCCGCAGGAGGACTTCCTTACTCGGGACTGGGGAGAAGGAAGTCTTCCAACAGCTGCAGCAGCATTTAGAAAAGCTTCATTAATGTCTCGTCTTTTTCTTTTTTTGGCAATCATATTTTTTTTAACCTTTTTTCAATTTAGCAGCAGCCGATTTGGCTGCTACAGACACGCAAGCAGGGCTACTGTTATGAAATAAATGCCGGCTGCAGGCTCGGATAATTCATTCAGATTGGAAATGTATATTGAACAAAGATGAATGTTAGTTGGCTTAAGTGTGAATCAAATTGGGAAGAAGAAGCGCTATTTGGTTACCTTTAATTTCTTTGATACTTTTCATTTAAGAGTTGGTATACTTGGCCTTGCCATCAGTAATATTTTATATATTAAATTTTTAACATCAAGCCTGGATCCTCTATGAATGATGTTTTATGTTAAATATGCTTTTTGTAGCACGAAAGGTATTTAATCAAGATTAACCTTGGTATTTTTTTTGTAGCCAGTGGCCCTCTTTGTGAGGTTTCATTATATACAGCCGTCCCACATCGCTATCTGTGGTGCCCTGTTGGAAATATATTTTTTTTAACGAGTTGCGATGAATTCTTTTTATTTATTTGTTCATTTTCATCACCACAATGCACAGAATGTTAAACGCCACGATATGTATGCGAATTGTTCTTTTGGAAAGCACTTTACAAATATGTTACCTGTTCGTAAATGTTGGTTTAAACAACCTAAAAATGTGGTTGTTGAATTTAGTTGGACTGAAATATCAGTGAAATGTGTGTATGATTATTCAATACACAACAATAGTAGATACGTTGTGTAAATCTTCATGGAAAAGAAGCCACCTTTTACTAAAAGCTTCATTTAAATTAAAATTAAAACCATGTTTATTTTCATGGCCCTACAAAAATGTTAATTTATTTTCAAACTCCTCGGCACTGATCTTGTTAATGTTTATTTGTGGCTTTCAGAGCGCAACACACTCGAGGATTCTCACATTGTCTGTGGCGAAAGTGCGAAATGCCACGATATTTACGCAAATGGTTCTTTCGGAAAGCACTTTACAAATATATTCGTTGTTATCAAATTTTGGTTTAAACAACCTAAAAATGCGCTTGTCGAATTTAGTTTGACTGAAACAGCATTGAAACGCGTGTTTAATTATTAATTACACAACATAGTGAAGATGTGTCAAGCTTGATAGAAAAAAGACACCTTTCATTAAAAGCTTCATTTAAATAAAAAAATAAAACCATGTTTATTTTCATGGCCCTACAAAAAAAAAATGTTAATTTATTTTCAAACTCATCAGCACTACTCTTGTTAATGTTCATTTGTGGCTTTCAGAGCGCAACATACTCGAGGAGTCTCACATTGTCTGTGGCGAAAGTGCGGACAAAGTACTACTTTTCCTGGGTGGTCCCACTCGTTATAATACACTCTGCACTTGTTGATTTACGGCTCACGGTTCAACTGCTGCCAATTAACGTGAAAGGACGCCAGGAAGAAGGAGAAGGAAAAGAAAAAGGAGAAGGAGGTGGCCTGGAAAGGAAAAAGGGAGGAGGCACTGCGGGAAGTGGACCACAACAACAGGCCGCCATCCGGAGCCAGGTAGAGTCAAAATTATTTCGGGTGACACAACGTCATTTAGCTTTGAGCTAATTTGCTCATGTGATATTTGGAAGAATGAACTCCACCTAACACCGTTAGCTTGCATTTTGGGTTGCCAGTTTGTTTGTTTTTTTACGTATTCTCTTTGACGCATTTTGACGAAAATGCTGGTGTAGATTACACAGTCGGTTCAGGTTTTAATAGCAAGGGTCAAGTTTCAACAAAAAAATGTCTTTATAACTGTCAAATTATGACTTTTGATAAGAACTATACAAAATAAAGTGGGGGCTACACGAAAAATGGCAACTTCAAGTGAGATGTGCTAAGTACATAACAGCACACCTGTCAATTTATACGGCGTACTCCAACTTTTATACGGCAAAAAAATAGATTATGATCGGATTTTACAAAAACCATTTTGGCTCAAATCCAGTTCGACTCAACTGCTGGTAGCCAACATCGCTACTATTGTTACGGCAAACGAGTAAAAGTAATCCTCAATCGAAAATATGTATTTTTTTTTTATCGCTGCGTACGGTCGGATTGACAAAAGTTTGCATGCGCGCGCATGTGCAGTAAAATGTCTGCGTTTCCGCTTGTGTTAATGTTATTTTTCATTTCAAATAATGTACGACGTACACCCAACTTTTATACGGGAATTGTAATCAGTTATAAGGGTGGCTATTAGTCAACATTGACAGGTATGTGACAGCTATCAGAGTAAAAAACAACAACAACATAGAAACAACTTATGAATTTGTCCTGTAGCAAGCAGAAAATATTTTTTCTTTATCAAGATCATATATTGTGGTGTATGATAAATCATGGGATTTTACCCTTTCGATATTTACGGTACAAATGAGTACCACCATAAATTTTTACTTAGAAAATAAAAGGGATGAAGTTTCTTCCTAAATTTGCTGTCGCTTGAAGTTAGTACCCCATTATTCCAATATCTAGCGACATGTGGGATTTTTGCGGCTATGTATTGCATCAGACGTACTCCGGGCGTCCAAGTGAGTCCAAATTACTTTGCTCGGTTTTATATTATTTGTTTGATACCAAATATCCATAAAGATGGTTTCCTATGTCTTTATTCTGATGTATAAACTTTTCCTCTATGGTTTTCATACGTGTCAACGTAAACATTTTCCTCGTATTTTATGTTTTTTCATCATTTTGAATTGCGTATGCCGTATAACAACTTTTATACGATTAAAAGAAAATTCTGCGGTTATCGAGTCTGTCGATGAAGCATGATATGCGCATGCGCGTCACATTGTTTTCATTTGATTTTGTATTTCCGTTTCCGTATTTGAAGTCCGGCATTTGTGTTGCAATCGAGGAATCAACTAGTTATAACGTAGAAGTAAGCATGGGAGAACCGCCAAGTAAGAAGAGAAAAACTCGGCAAAAGGTCCTCAGTTTTCGTTCTGCGTTCCGTGTAAAAAATGACGTAAAAGTTGCTGCAAGTGGATTTTACGATCTAAAGAGCCACTTTAGAACTGCCGGACGCGTGGAAAATGTAGAATTTTATAAATTTACCACATGTGGGGAGAGCATGAACATAAAAAATAAATAAATAATTGCTTGTGGTGTGTATTAAGTAAATAAAATAATTGAAACAAATTACCTTTGTTTTTATTCTATCTATCTATGTTTTCATTCTTGCTGTTAGTAAATAATTATGTGTCGGGTTGTGTTTGTAAGGTTTATTATCGCTTCATAAGGGGAATTGCAATCATTAAAAAAGAGGAGCAAAAGTAATACTCGATCATATGTATATATTTTTTTTATCGCTGCGTACGGTCGATTATGAAAGCATAATGTGCGCATGCGCAGTAAACTGCATTTCCGCTTGTGTTAGCGTGTTTTTATTATTTCAAATAATGTACGGCGTACTACAACTTTTATACGGGAATTGTCATCATTTATGAGGGCAGCTACTAGCCAAAGTTGACAGGTATGGGTTTTATATATAAAACTAATAAAAATGCTGGATGAGATTGTATTTACGATCAGTAATATAAATACTGTAAAAAAATATATTTCTGCATTTCTTGATTCCTTAGAAGCCAATGAAATGATGTAGGATGTGTGCTTATGTGACGTATGAATAACGCAACAAAATGGCAAAGTGACTTTGTAGTGACAAGAAAGTGATTTTAAACACAGCCCAAGACTGTCAAGTCGTTCGTCTTGTTAAGTGGCATGAAAGTGGTTGTATGCTCCCGTTTAAGCCATTGTGTTGCTCGCATTTTCATGCAAGTGGAATCAGGCAGCTGCTCTGTTGAGGTCGAGCACTGTTGCACGGTTCTCTGTGACCTTGTCAAAAGCAATCACTGCACTAACACACGACTAGACTTTTCTCCTTCTCATGTTGAGACATAATCTCTCTAATTGCTGTCGGAGCTGGGCTCCTTATGGTGAAAGTTCTGAGGATAGCCAAACGCTGACGCTCTCTTACTTGTGTTGACACTTGAAGAAAACAAATAAATGGAGCGGGGAGCCTGGAGAGTATTGTTAATCTCTTTTGTGTGACGGTGGGGGTCTTAATGTGTTAGTCCGGCCTTCGAACCACTTCAGGCTGACGGGATCCTTGGATTTAAGTCAATCCCAACTGAGCCGACTTATTAAAACCTCCTGCTTGATTCCAACAATGATGACCCAATAAAGGAAATATGATCTCCCTTTTGCCATCGTGAAATCTTGAATGTATTTTTTTTTTATACATAACACTATTGATTACAAGTCATTCTGCGTGTTTTTGCTCCATTTAGAAATGCAGATTCAGTGACTGTAAAGTGACTGAGAGTTTTGAAAGAGGCTTATAAATGAAATGTATGATTAGTATTATTAATATTCATGAGACAAATAGGCTGCTAATTACAGGTTTCCGCCTTATAGTTTGAAATTGTAATTTGGATTGGATTAGTTTTTATTAGCCTTGCAGTGGAGAAATTGACATTTCACAGCAGCAAAGTCATGAAAGTAAGAGGAAGAAAGCAGAGATTCTATCGTTTCTTACACTGCATTGAATGTTCATGTCGTCCTTAAACTCAATATTCTGTGGGTCCTGGAATTCGAGTGACAATGACAAAAACCCTGGCACTGGAGTGGACACATTTATGCACTTGTCTGGCACTGAAGGAGTTAATTTATGTATTCATGAAAAAATTGAACACCTCATCTTTATCTGACATTGGTTTGTTACTTTTCAAATAAATTTTGACCCTGAAATGCTTTGATATTATGATGATGATGATGATTATTATTGTTATTGCTATTATGGCTATTTGTACTAGATTTACTAGTACAGTGATACCTCGGTTTACGAACCCCTTGGCTTACGAACTTTGCGGTTTACGAACGTTACATTTATGAAAATTTTACCTTGGGATACAAACTTTACCATGGCATACAAACTTTTTCGTACACAGAGCTGCCTCAATGAGTGATGTGTCGTTCGTGAACGAACCCGTTCTTCTAACAACAAAATTGCAGCCGACTGTTTTTGACCTCTATTCCCCGCCCCCAGCCTTCGGTTAAAGCCACGTGATTGGTCAAGAACGCAGCAGTGAGGGGAGGTGGTTTCAACATTAAAGAGACAGGCAGACGACAGCGAGACAGTTTGAACTTTGATAGTTCAAAGGCAGAGTGTAGACTGCAAGGTTAAAATATCCCATCAATCAGGCTCCACAAACAACCCGCACAAGCCATCTGTACACTTGATGCAAAGAGCTATCAACCTAGCTAAACAGAACACAATTGATGAGGAACAAGGTAAAATTATCGCAGAGAAAGAACCTACAAGGGATCATTCTTAAAGATGGTGAAAGAAGGTTACGTTCCTCATCAAGTGTTTAATGCTGATGAAACCGGCAACTCCATTACATCAAGCCATCAACGATCATCACAAAGGTAAATAAAATGACTTTATTATACCATACTGTTTATTTCTTTAATTATAACACCATCGCACATTTATTATACATAAAATAAGGTATATTTTGTGTAGTTTTAAGGCTTAAAAAATTAGAAAGTAGAAAATTATGTTTTATGGGGACCTGGGAACTGATTATTGTCATTTTAATTGTTTCCTATGGGAAAATATTTTTTGGGATACACACTTTGCCTTACACACTCTGTCTGGCAACCAATTAAGTTTGTAAGCCAAGGTATCACTATATTATTCTTATTATTATTTATTATTATAATATTATTTTCTGCTTCGTTTGCTTTGGAGTGATTTTTTTTCGGGTATTGAGATTTTTTTTTCTTTCTTTTTTTGTGTGTCAGTGAATATCATCACTTGGATTTGTTTGGTATTTAATTAAGCAAACAAGCCGCATAGATGTGCTCATTTCACCTATAAATGCTCTCTAAGTGAATCAAAAATGTATTTGACGTCGCATCGCATTCAGCAGTACCATTTATTTGATTTTGAGTGCATCTTGATATTATTTTGAACGTGCTTAATGTTTTAGAATCAACACTGAAAAAAAAAAACATTTTTACCTGGATTGCAATGAATTTTATGACAACTGAAATGGCTATTCCTATGGACAAAAGTGTTAAAAGAATTATTTGTGTGTTTCACAGGAAAAGCAGTAGAAAAGTTAATTGCTCTATATGATTACATCAAAAAGATGAATTTTGTTCGAATCTTTTGCCTCGTTACCCATGGTGATGAGATGATTGATGCTGATTACAACATCTGTTCAAATTTGGGGATGTTTTACTGAACCGCATTGTATTTTTGTATCTTTCACTCAGGGAAAAAAAATCGGATGTAGCGTATGGTTGGAGTTTATCGCTGCCTTTTAGGGAGAGCTACTTTCTACTATTCGTTGAAGTCGTTAAATGAGGAAACTACAATATTACAGACTGCCCTTAGAAAAAGCAGTACTACACCGCTAGGAAAATAAATACTTGAGAACATTATTCTCTTCATAAAAGCACAATAGTTTGTTTGACCTGATTCTGCTTTTGAATTGGAAGTCATTCAATTGTTCAAGTCAAAATGGTGTTGCCAGTGTGTTGTTGGAATTTTTTTCAGAAGGGTCGACAGTACATTTATCCACTTGAAAAATAAACTAAATAACAATGCCTATGACAAACTGTTGACATTTGCTTATTTTTCAACAGGCGTGCCATGAATTCTCTGCCCTTCTGAAAATAATTTATTTACCACATTTTTTATAAAAAAATATAGATAGATAAGTGTATGTATGTATGTATGTATGTATGTATGTATGTATGTATGTATGTATGTATGTATGTATATATATGTATACATGTGTGTGTACATATATGTATTTGTGTGTATATATATATATGTATACATATGTGTGTGTATGTATGTATGTGTGTGTGTGTGTGTGTGTGTATATATATGTATACATATGTGTGTGTATGTATGTATATGTATGTATATATATGTATGTAGGTATATATATGTAGGTATATATATATGTACATATGTGTATATACAGTAAAGTCTCGTTATATCGATATCGGATATATCGATAGTCCCGGTTATATCGATACTATTTCTATGCACGCACGGAGAAAATATACAGACTTTACTGTATATGTATATATATATATATATATCGATATGTATGTATATATATATATATCGATATATATATATATATATATATTATATATATCGATATATATATATATATATATATATACTATTACTGTATATGTATATATATATATGTGTGTATATATATATATATGTGTATATATATATATATATATATATATATATATATATATATATATATATATATATATGTGTATATATATATATATATATATATATACAGTAAAGTCTCGTTATATCGATATCGGATATATCGATAGTCCCGGTTATATCGATATTTTTTCGGACTCCCTTGAATATCGATAACGAGACTTTACTGTATATATATATATGCAAATTTCCCCATTGTGGGACGAATAAAGGTTTTCTGATTCTGATTACACTAAATAGCAAGTAGCCTTTAATTCATCCACTTGATGAGACGGGACATTACTTCAAAAGTAAAAACATATCAGTGCCAAAATTTTTCTGTATTTAAATACAGGAATATTTCAAAAGCATGAGCCAAGCTCGTCCGTGACTCCTGCATGAAAGCCCCCCACCGAGCGCCGGGGTCGCATAAAGCCGTCTTAATAAGGCCCCGACCCACAAATGCACCTGAATATCAGTGCGCTGATGTCCGCCCTCTGCCCTCTCACCTGCGACCTCTCGTCTAGTGCGCTTTGTCCGCGGACTTCCCCGACGAGAACTGCGCACCCTGACTTCAAGCAATTAAAGCTGTGAATAGCAATCCATAGGGAGCGTGACAAGAAAGCCTTGGAGAATTCAAAAGAGACGGCAGGCTTTGGGCTCACGTGATTTGTAGGCCTTGCAGGGAGATTAGCAAAAAGTTCATAGATGGATAGTTTTCACTGGATGCTAAATACACATTTGGCGGGGGTCACGCACTCCTTTCAAGCCGATGAGGTAGTTAAGATTTTCCCTTGCGCTGTTAGACGATCACCTGAGCGCTCGTCACCTTTTACAGAGAGGGAAAGGCGGGAAAAAAAAGACTAAGCTTAATGAATGCAGAGCATCGCCGTTAATAAAACAGGAAATAAAGGTCTAAAAAGTGCAAGCAATCGCAGTAAGTGAATGGGCCAACGGGCGCCCATTAAGCTACTCTTTTGGGTGCTAGCCCGTTGCTCCCACTAATGGTCTGTTTCACTCAAGTAGCACCAGGAATGCCTCACCCTCTCAATGCTTCCCAACTTAGGGGCACGCATGGCAGCGCTCCCATTTTGTGGACGTGTTTACCCCCGCCGTTATTGTACTTTGTAAAGAGGAAAGAAAGGAAAACTCAATTCTCGCACACTCGCCCGTTCCTGTAATGAACGGCGATGACATATTTATGTTTTTTTTTTTTGCCAGAGAACACTTGAAACACAAGAGGGGTTTAAGTAAAGAGAGCGGCGGTCTTTTGGACCATTTTCAATATTTCCCCCCTTGGTGGCCCGTAGGCCAAGTGAGGGGTTGCTTCTTTACAATCATCAGGTGACCGGGGGATGGAAAATAGTGTGGCCTTAACAAGCCCAAATTAAAAAAGAACATCATTTTCATTATGCAGTCAAACACAATTACAAGCAAATGTTTTCTCTGTGGAGCTGCCCCCGCTTTCAGAGTTTTTGTCCTCGTCCCTTAGTGTGTGCAAAGAAAGGACCCGCTGGTCAATGGGCAGCTGAGTGGCGTGTTCAGCGGAGGCCCACATCCTTAGCCCCCCAGGACAGAATGTGTTTTGTTCCGAGAGCAGCCCATACATTGGGAGCAGATTTGTTGAATTAGAGAATGCGACGGGAGATGGGGAAGCGGAGGCTAAGTGATGGGGGAAACACTTGTTGCTAGGTGACTGACGCGCAACCGCCGGATGCCACTTTTCTGGGCTTGGCACTCGTCATCCGTTTTGCCCTTGTTTGCCATCTTATCGCCAGATAAAACACACGCAAATGTTGACATATCATAATATATATACAGTGATACCTCGGCTTATGAACTTAATTGGTTCCGAGAAAGTGTGTGTAAGGTGAAATGTTTGTCTGCCAAACATTTATTTCCCATAAGAAACCATTAAAAATGAGAATAATCTGTTTCCATGTCCCCATAAAGCATAATTTTCTACTAAATACGCCTTAAAACTACACAAAATATACCTTATTTTCTGTAGAATAAATGTGCTATTGTATTGTAGTGAAAGAAATAAACTACATAATAAAGTGTTTTTATTTACCTTTGTGATGGTCGTTGATGTAGTTGCCTCATGATGATATCGAAGTGAAGTTGCCATGCTTTCTCGGCGATAATACCCTCACTCACACGATCCCCTGCTAGCTGCTTTTCGGTAATCCAAATCAACAGAAGTTTTTCAACCTCTTCTATTGCTTGAGACCGTTGCTTAGTCAACACAGAAACACCTTCAGCCACACATAGCAATGGTCGACTTCGCATACTAGTACTGGGACACTAAGTCACACAAACGCACACCTCGTTCGTGTTTTTCGATGATCTCCTTCTTCTGCTTGACCGTAATTTTCTTTTGTGTTTGATAGAAAACAGTGACATTTGGACCCATTTCAACTTCGTTCAAAAGCAGAGTGTAGACTGCAAGGTTAAATATGCCATCAATTAGGCTCCACAAATAACCCGCACAAGGCATCTGTACACTTGATGCAAAAAGCTATCAACCCAGCTAAACAGATTACAATTGATGAACTAGATACAATTATCACAGAGAAAGCACCTACAATGGATCATTCCTCAAGATGGTGAAAGAAGGTGGTTACGTTCCTCATCAAGTGTTTAATGCTGATGAAACCGGACACTCCATTCCATCTAGCCATTTAACGACCATCACAAAGGTAAATAAAATGACTTTATTCGACAGGACAGTTTATTTCTTTAATTATAATACCATAGCACATTTATTATACATAAAATATGGTATATTTTGTGTAGTTTTAAGGCTTAGAAATTTAGAAAGTAGAAAATTATGTTTTATGGGGACCTGGGAACGGATTATTGTCATTTTAATGGTTTCCTATGGGAAATTAATTTTTGGGATACACACGTTTCGCCTAACACACTCTCTCTGGGAACCAATTAAGTTTGTAAGCCAAGGTCCCACTGTATTCCAATAATAGATTTTACTCATGTTTTTTTTTTAATTTCAATTTAGAAATACCATCGTCCAATAATTGTATTTTGGTTTATTTTAATCAGTTTTGTATACTTCAGCTATCTAGTTAAATCGGTCCCCATCGATTTTAGAATTCGGCCCCCTTTTCAGACACAAAGTAGGCCAAATAGTCCCCCTTTTTGTAAATTTCCAAGATGCATCCCTGAAGTGATATCGAGGAGATGAAAAAAAAATGCAAACATGGCCAAAATAAAGGTGCTTTACCTTTTACTGTATCTGATATACTGGTCTGACATAAAACATTAGTGTCATACAGACACCCTAAGCTATCAGCAAAAAAAAGAGGGGGGTGGGGAATCATTATTTTCCCGGGGCTTTTAAGTGACACACAAGGTCAGTAGGATTTCTGTAACCCCCCGATGACACCCTTATAGGCCATGTTGGCAGAAAATATTGCCATTTGAAATTTTTATGTGTATAAAATGTTTGTATCTGTTGGTGGGGTGTATACAGTCGCCACATGTTCTGTCTGTAGTAATATTAGTCATCATTAGCATTTCCGCATTGTCATTTCTAGCGATCAATGGCCACACGAAAAAAAAAAAAAAAAAAACATTGCACGGCGCCGTAAGAGCGTTACCATATTACTCACGCCTCTCGTCTCTAACAAGTTTCACATTGAAACGTTTACTTTCCCCCCTGTCGTCCCGGCGCCGCCTCATATTCCGACTTTATCCTAAATAGACAGTCGAGATTCAGGGTTGGTGTCGCTCCCAATCGAAGCTTTGCCTTGAAGGTCAAAACCAACATCCACCCCGATGGAAAAAAATAAAAATAAAAAAATCCATTGTTGATTTGAATCCCCTACCTTGTGTGGCTCTAATCCTTTTCACCAAAGCAAGCATCTTTTACTTCTTTGTGCAGCTTCTGGCATATGAGAATATCAGGGCACACCTGTGCCCTGAGAAAAATTCCCCCTGCTCTCTGTAAAGCTGTATTATTCAGCGCAAGGCCACGGTAGTCAATGTTTCAAAAAGCATTTGGAAGATTGCAAATGGTCCTTCAGCAAAAGCACACAAAGAATAAAGATACTGTTTATAATATTCTCTATTCACGTGTGAAAGCGACAAATGGTTCTAAACGCAGTTTCTACTCTTTACGTCGGATAAACCAAGCTACCGCTTCGATAATGAACCCAAAGCACTGTTCGTTGAGTTTTTACGGAAATGTTGAACAGACGGATTATGATATTTCATATGAATATTATGGCTTTGTGGGCTAGTAATTGATTTGAACTCGGCTTCGCTCATTTCTTTTTCCAGCTCTATTGCTTGCTTTTTAGTTCCTGGAAATTCATTGGGGGATGTTAATTTGGACCCCCCCCAAAAAAGCATCGTAAGGATCCACACATTGTTTTCCTTCCCTCCCCTTTGCACTCTGTTTCTGCATCAAGTGATATTTAGATTGTTTGATAAAGAATTAAGGGTTTATAACGTTGCTTTCGCGGGCCGAATAAAAAGAACTGGCGGGCCAGATTTGGCCCCCGGGCCTTGTACTTTGACACCTGCGGTCTAGCACTTCTCAACTCTTCAGGATTAGCATTAGTGAGACACGCGATTGCTGCCAAATTCAGACTGCAGGACACTGTCAGCTTTTAACTCATTAACTGCCAGACAATGTGGAAAAACGTGTCCACTCCAGTGCCAGGGTTGTTGTCATTTTCACTCAAATTCCAGGACCTACAGAATATTGAGTTTTAGACATAAATATTCAATGCAGCGTTAGAAACCTTCAACGCTCTTATTTCATTGGAAAATAAAGAGTTAATTCCTAAATTATATGGGTCTGGAGTTATATGAGCATGAAATGAGGGTGGTGGTCCTAAATACAATGCAATTCCTGCATATTGATTTATATGGCGCTTTAACAACAGCTGAAGTTGCTAACATGGAAAAAAACTGAAATGCTCCCCCTTGTGGAAGGGAAAAACATTGCTAGAGGCCATGGCCAGCACTTTATCGGCACCCAAGCATGAAAAAAAACAAATACCAAACAAATTCGGGAATGGCGCTCTACGTCATATTTTCAATTCCCAAATAAATTCGTGAATGGCAGTGAATGTGTTCATTCACTGTCCTGATTACAACATGCAGCTTTTTTTAACATTTTATATTCTGATACTTCACATTAAATCACATGAGAAAAAAAAAATTTAATTCCTAAATTATATGGGTTATCTGAGCTTGAAATGGGGGCGTCTGTACAAAAGGCAAATGCTGCCCCGTCATGGAAGGGAAAAAACATTGTCAGAGGTCTGACCAGTGCTTTATTGCTCCTCCGCCCCCTCGCAAGAAAAACCAAAACCCGAACAAATTCGGGAATGGCGCTCCACATGATATTTTCAATTCCCGAATAAATTCGCTAATGGCAGTTAATGAAATAAAAGACTGCTCATATCGATGAAACGCACACTTGGACGGACGCCTTGTTCGTGAGCTGATTGGGTCCTCTGCCACATCGCATTGGCTGGCTTCCATACAGCTCTCAAGATAAGACGGTATTAACGCTGTCTCATCCTCCGCTTTAAGTGACTTTTGCATGACTAAAATAACTCTGGAATCAACCAGGTGTCATTTTGTTGTCAGATGAACCTCTTTTGAAACACGTACTGTATTTTCAGGTCTATTTCTGATGTCGATTGAATAACAGTCTGTGTATTTTGTGTCGTCATATTATTCTTTATTTTTCTATCTTTGTCACTGCTTTATTCCCTGTATATGATAGTTGTCCATGTTAAGCGCTTTGTTACAGCTTTGGCTGTTGTTAAAGCGCTATATAAATCAATATGTCTTCTTTTGCTTTCGGCTTTTCCCTTCAAGGGGTCGCCACAGCGAATCAGTGTCATCCATCTTCAGAGGTTTGATCCACGTGTTTGTTTTGGCCGAGCTTTTACATTGGATGCCTTTCCTGACACCAATATGTATTGTATTGTATTGTATTGTATTGTATTGTCATAAACTCTGATAAAACCTGTGAATATTTGTAAATATATATATATATATATATATATATATATATATATTCCCCCCCCCCCCCATTGAAGAAGTAATGCGTACCGGCAGCCTCTACTGTATCGCCTTATAATGTACCTAAAATTTGGAAAACTTTGCGATATTTAGATATTATATTTCAGCTTTTGTTAAAGCGCTTTATAAATCAATATGTATTGTATTATGTTAAGCAGATTCCTTACTTACAGACAGTGTATTGTAGGTGTTCAAATACCTGACATGTTTCGGCGACTACTTCCGCCTTCGTCAGAGTGTCCAAGTGTAAGTAAGGAATCTGCTTAACATTAGTTATTAAGTAGACAGGATGAATTTAGTACAACGATGTATTGTATTACATTTGGAAAACCTTATAAATTCATTCATTCATTGAAGGCGCGCCCCATAGTGCGGTGCGCCTTCTATATGGAAAATGTTTACGTACACCATTCTTATATAGACATACATGCACCGGAAAATGCGGTATATATATATATATATATATATATATATCATTACACTTTGGTGTGCCCTATACAACCGGAAATATGGTATTTGGCTTTCGGGACCTTTTTTTTTTAAAGATTTTTAACCTATTTAGTTTATTCCTTGCTTGAAAATAATTTTAGGAGTTAATATTCAGCCTACTTTAGTTTCAGGATGATCTCAGAGAATAATTCCTGCCGCTGGCCTGCATTGAAAGTCAGAATTCAAAGTTTTATTGATTAAACCTTCTTTTGAAATTGGCTGATTTAAAAAAAATAAATAAAGTACCGTATTTTCCGGTGTCTAAGGCTCACTGGAGTATAATGTGCACCCCTAATGAATGGTGTATTTTCAAACTTTTTCTATATATAAGGCACACCTTTAATGAATGAAAAGTCCCGCAAATATAATATATAAATATCTAAAGGTTTTCCAAATATAAGGCACATCACATTATATGGCGCTACAGTAGACACTGGGGTTACACACAACTTCTTTTACAGGGGGAAATTGAGTCTGTGGCTGTTGTGGCTCAATATGACTTCACATATAAGGCGCACCGCCGTGTAAGGCGCAGGGTCATCTTTTGAAGAAAATCAAGGTTTTGGGTGCTCCTTATACACCGGAAATATATGGTAATCATGTGCTTGGGTGTCATACCGCTTGCTCATTTACACTGACCCCAATCCCTGGCACATCTGATGATTTAATCTTTCCTGGCAGGAGTACCCAGAGCACCCCTCTGCTTACCCTCCAAACATGCATTTTTAATCAGTTTATTAAGATGTCACAGAACAGTCTGAGCTCATCATCCCCGCCGCTGGTCATCGCACATCCAAGTTTGCCTATTTAAAGCTTGATTAGACCTGCTTGCTGATTATCAAAACAAAACAAAAAAACAAAGGCCTTCGTTTGAGGGTCAAGCTGACATGAAACCTGATATTTACGACTCATTCCATGTTATCACGCGACACCACGCGGCGACAAAGAGACCAGACTGTTTCACTCATCTTCTCAAGGTCTCCCGAAGTCACGTCCCGAGTTTCCCCGTCCTTGTCGCGCAAGACTGCTGATGCCGCGCCGCAGAAGCGCCGATAAATATTTTAACATGTGTGAGTGGCGAAAGCGAGATGACTCTCAGCCTGTCAGTTGTGCTTTGGAGTCACGGCATCAAGCATGGGGGCTGGGGCTGGGGACCTGCTCAGTGACATCGGGTAACTCCAGCAATGACATGAGCGCACATATACACCCGCCGTCCTCCTTTTGCCCGCGCAGAAGCCCCCGTCAGCGATCTCCTGTCACACGCGTGGTCCTCCGGGTCCACTGGTGAGCTATACGTGCGCTTAGTATTCAGGCTACTCACCAGCTCTGCCTTAGCCTGCCCGTACCTCGACAGCTCCCTTCATCCTAATGAGCTGTGTCAGAATGGCATTTGACATAAGCCGTCAATAAAGCGCAGATGACACACAGTCAGACTCTCGCTGCTACCCCCCATCCCACTCGCCAACCTGAGTTGCACTTTTTACTTCCCCTTACTTGATGATGTGATGCAGGGTCACTTGTGTAGCACTTTTTTTTTTGCATCGGTTTTTATCGGTGGCTTGTTTAGCTTTTAGTTGGTTGAATTATAAAAAAAATGGGATACCTGCTGATAAATCACTGTAAAAGACTGTCCCAGTTGTACTAAATTAGGGCTGTCTAAGTCAATGTAGTGACGGTTTGTTGTTTGAGTGTCGATAAAGCGCTGCCCCCCCCAAAAAAAAACTACATTAGAACCGTAAATTAAGTCATACACTGCCATTCACTAGTTTATTCGGGAATTCAAAATATGACGTAGAACGCTAATCCCGAATTTGTTTGGGTTTTGTTTTTTTGCATGCTTGGGTCCCGATAAAGCGCTGGCCGTGGCCTCTGGCAATGGTTTTTTTCCCCTCCACAATGGGGCAAAATTTCCCTTTTTTCCATGTTAGTTTTGTTGTTCGTCATGCATCTTCGCATATTTGACAATCAAGCTGACTTTGACTTTGTTCCAGCTTCAACTGTTGTTAAAGCATGATATAAACAAATACTGTATGTATGTATTGCATTGTATTTTGGACAGCCACCCTCATTTCAACTTCATATACCTCCAGGCTCATATAATTTAGGAATTAACTCTTTTTTTCTGATGAAAGAAGAGAGTTTAAGGTGTCTTCCGCGACATTGATTGTTTATGTAGTACTTAAAGTCAATATTCTGTGGGTCCCGAAATTCGAGTGTCAATGACAAAAACCCTGGCAATGGAGTGGACACATTTTTGCACGTTTGGCAGTGAATAACTTAAGGGCTTTGGGATGCTGAAATTGTCCATCAGAAGCATCCTAAAAAATAAAGTCAATAGAAAGTGAGTAATGTGGATAAAGGATCTTGTGTTCAGTAAACAAAGGCCGCAAATATTAGAAGAAGTGGAGAAACGTTTGCTTATTTTCATCAATGACAAGCAGTTGGCAGGAGACAGTCTGAGACAAGATACAATTTGCGTCAAAGCAAATGCAGATTTGGGGGAAAACAGATCCTAGCATTGGTCCTGAAGAATATGATTTTAAAGCTATCAGAGGATAGTTTGAAAAGTTAGTGTGCCCTGTGATTGACTAGCAACTGGTCCATTAATTCTCCCGCCAACTGCCCAAAGATAGCTGGGATCGTTGCCTACATGCCCCGTGATGTTCCAATGTTGATGTAAAAATTGGTGAAAAAATATTTCCGTTTTTTATAGTACAGTAAAGTCTCGTTATATCGATATTCAAGGGAGTCCGAAAAATATCGATATAACCGGGACTATCGATATATCCGACCCTGTTTGCATGTAATTTTCTCCGTGCGTGCATAGAAATAGTATCCATATAACCGGGACTATCGATATATCTGATATCGATATAACGAGACTTTACTGTATTTTACAAATGACCTGATCTTTTATTACGCGTGTGCACAGTTTATGCTGCAAAAAAATGTTAAAAAGTGCTTATAAAAAGTTATTTTCAAGACTTGGAACAAATGAAAAATATTTACATTGATTATAATGGGAAGTGCTGATTCGGTTTTCAAACAAATTGGTTTTCAAACAGGTTTCCAGAATGGATTATGGTCGCAAACCGAGGTATCACTGTATATGGGAAAAGTTTGAAAATACACCATTCATTGGGGGTGTGCCTTATAGTCCTGTAAGCCTAATACACCGGAAAACACGTTACAATTCGAAAGTAATGACAAGATAGATTCGACACCTTTGGATTGGCGCTCTTTGCTATGTGAAGAACGCCACTCATCCATCCTTGTGCACTGATAATGTGAAGATACGATTGAGTTTTATCGAAATAGAAAGACTTAGAAGAACCATTAGTCATCCTGCTTGTGGCCAAGGTGTAATGCAGCGCTCAGTTTAACATTTAATATCAAATTGTATGAAGTCACCGCACCAGGAGGCGCTGCGCATGATTCATTCTGTGCGAGTGGATCCGTTTCATGCGTCCGTTATTTATTTTATTTTTTTCTGTGTGCCTGAAAGCTCAGTACTTCATCAGGACGCGTGACATCAGAATCAGAAAGACTTCAATAGTCCCACCAATGGGAAAATTTGCAATCCGCAGCAGCAATTTCAAAGGTTGAAAAGATAAAAACAAAGCATAATAGAAATGTCAGAGGACTGAAATGTATAACTGAAAAAATGTTTCATAAAGAACTCTATATAGTGCAAGTATAAAAAAAAGCATATTTGATACATGAAACTGTATTGAGTCAACATATGGTGGCTCCGCTACTTACAATTCAAGTGTCCAGGTTTTTTTATGTGCAGTGATACCTCGGCTTACGAACTTAATTGGTTCTCAGAAAGTGTGTGTAAGGTGAAAAGGTTGTCTTCCAAACATTTATTTTCCAAAAGAAACCATTAAAATGAGGATAATCCGTTCCCAGGTCCCCATAAAACATAATTTCCTAAGGAATAAGCCTTAACACTATACAAAATATACCTCATTTTATGTATAATAAATGTGCTATTGTATGGTCATTACAGAAATAAACTACTGTATAATAAATTCATTTTATTTACCATTGTGATGGTAGTTGTCAATGGATGGTAGCAATGGTCGACTTGGCGTAATGGTACTGGGACAGCTAAGTCACACAAACGCACACCTCCTTGTTGTGTGTTTTTCGATGATCTCCTTCTTCTGCTCAAACAATTTTCTTTTGTGTCCTCTTTGGCTTAACACTAGCCTGTGGTGGGGTCTTTTTTTTGTCACATAATAGCAAAAGTACCCCATTCGATAGCAAATCACGTCTGCACTCAAAGGGGGTGTGGAAAACTAGTCCGCCAGCTTCCTTGGTGCTGTTCGACCGTGTGGTTAGTTGTTCGTCCGCCAGCCACCGTCGCGCTGTGTGGTTTGGTTCGTTCGCCGAAAACTAGTTTGTATGCCAAGATTATATTGTCACGAATGTAATGTTTGTAAGGTGAAAAGTTCACGAGCTAAAACGTTCGTAAGCCTAAGTATCACAATTTTTTTCCATTACTGTGTGATTATTACGAAGCTTGACAGGAGTCAGTCGGAACGAGCGGCGGTATCTCTCCTTTTTGCAGAGCTGGTGTAACGGTCTTTGGCTGAATTGCTACTCAGTGCAAAACGTGAGAGATGATTAAAAAAAGGATGATATTACTGCTGCTATTCTGTTTTCCAGATCAGTACATAGTACTCATGCTAAATAGACCGTGTGTGTAAAGGTCACAGAAAAAAAAAAGATTGACTCTATCGCAGACAAAAGAGCAAGTCTGTCAGATGAGACATATATTGACAGTCGTGTGTGTCGGAAAAAGGCCCGGTTGGGCTGTAGACAATGTGAAGTGGAGGTGAGGCCCGGATGATACGGCGTTGTGACCTGTGGCCCAGACTCACGCATCATGTCGCTACCCGGCGCCAGAGGACCTCCTGACTCTGATGAGTTTTGACTCCTGTCACCTTTGTGTGTTGTCAAGATCCTCTGACGTGGCCATGGAATTTATTTATTTATTTACATTTCTTTTTTTTTATATGACTTTTTCATTCTCTTCTTCTTTCAGCTTTTCTGCAAGCACAGTTGAAACTGGTCTTTTGAACTTGAATCAAAACAGGCTTGCAAGTTGTCATCTATTCATTTCTTTTTGGGTGATATTCAGTGACTATTTTTTTTTTTTTTTGGGAGGAGGGAAGGAGGTGCTGGTGCACGCTGCGAGCTAGTGAATAAAAGAAACTCAGGGAGTGTGTGGGTGGCTTTCGAGGGAGGTCTAAAGACAGAGCTATTCAATCACCCCCCTCTCTATTCGAATGTTGCTTCTGGAGATGTTGTACGGTGGCGTTTTTGACTGCAAAGGTGTTCTTCAGTTTGTTGTCGTTTAACTTAAAGACATCGGGAACGATGTACGGCTCAAAACGACGCAGCCATTGAAAAAAGAAAAAGTCCACAGTCGGATTATTATTTTATGTATCTTCTCCCCAGATAAAAGCCACCTATTGTCGCTACGCTTCCAATTTGCCATTTTCTTTCCATAGCTGAGTGCAATCGCGGATTTACTTTTCTTAATGAGCGGTTTGTCATTTCAGCTCTAACAGTGAAAACGCTGCCTCCCTCTCACACACACAATCACGGTTGTTGTGTAAGTTGGTATCGGCCTTTGTTATTAACTTTCTCTGCGGCATATGCTTCTCTCAAATGCGGTATATGCCGTTGTTGTCGAGTGCACCCCCCCACCCCCTTCTTCCCTCCCAGTTTCATTTAGCCACTCTCTGGACAGAAATTGACTGCATTCAAGAGTGGAATGGATGTAATAATTGCTTGCACTCTATAACATACTCAGTAAATGCACCCACTCTTAAAAAAAGGAAAAGAGGGCGAGATTCAATGTATCTCTAATGGATTTTTTTGCCGAGCATTTGCAGTTCAATCGCACAGTATTGTTTGTTGGCAACAGGTGAATGTCCTTTGGCTTACAAGTGGGACTCGCAGAGGAGACGGAAGATAGAGATTATGGGAAATATTCAGTGTAGCATTGCACTTTTATTCTGCTTTTCACCTGCAGGCTTCAACAAATACATATTTACAGACGTTAGGTATGTATTCAAAGTCATGTATTCAAAATGCAGATGGGTGAAAAACACAGTGGAAGCTGCAATGATAAAAACAACCCGTTCGGTAATTCTTTGTTAACATCAAAGCCGTTCTAATTTCAACCTTTTTTGTTTTGGAGAGCAAATTATTCAGTATCATACTTGCCGGCAGAAAAAAATATTGAACCGCCAAAAGAGTTTACCATATTTTCCGGTGTATAAGGTGCACCGGAGTATAAGGCGCTCCCCCAATAAATGTTTCTTTCATATATAAAGCACACTGGACTATAAGGCGCACTTTTAATGAATGAAAACAGTTTTCTACATATACAAATATATAAAAGTGCCCCTAATATAAGGCACAATATAAGGTGTCACAGTAGAGGCACAATACAGACGCTCCCCTACTTACATACATTTGAGTGCCGAACAACGGTACATACAAACATTTTTGTAGGAACATATGTAGTATTCTCTCCAGTTGTACATGTACATACTGTATCTTTATAGAGCATGTATGTTATAAAAAGTTTTTTTTTTCAGTATAAATCAATACTGGTTACTTATATAAACCTTAAGCATACTTATATAAGCCTTAAACATACATTCCATGAAAAATATAGACTTGAATCAATTTACCAATGAATTCACCTTACAAACAACCATTCGTAAATTAGGGAGTGTCTTTACCGTCTTTCTTGATAAACATGCGGCTTATGGACAAGTGCGGTTTATGTATGTCGAAAATGGTTTTACTGTTAAAAATGTACTGGGTGAGGCTTATATTGTAAAGTGACCTTGACAGAAAGACGCTGATAAATGAAATTTATTATTATTATTATTATTTATTATTATTATAATCAGGTGTTTAAAATATTTTTAAAAATAAAATGTATTATTATTCTTATTATTATTATAATCAGGTGTTTGAAAGATGCTTATGAATAAAATGTTTTTTTATTATTATTTATTATAATCAGGTGCTCTCTTTTGTCCTGAAATTAGGGTATTTCTTTTTCTTTTTGTCAAATCCAATCATCAATTTTACAAATGAATTCAACGTACCAACTATGGGGAGGTGCTTTCGAGAAAAATATTGTTTATAATTAAAAAACAATTAAACACCATTTTTTTCCATGGGGGGCGACACACAAAAAACAGGGTGTGAATGCAATGGGACTAATGTGAGGGAGGGGTCAAAAAAACTCACTTCCCCTCCAAATGACAATAAGGAGACATTTACTTTGTGTCCTCGTCATCATTATTTGAATGTAGCTGGGTCATAGCTCGCCCTGGGCAGCAAGCAGGAGGGAAGAAGTGGTGGTAGTGGGGGGATTGGGGAAGGGGGCGGGGGGGGGGTAGTGTTCCATGAGAACCGACTGGAAATGACCCAGATTCCCGAGGATCACTGGAGCAGACGAGACGCTACAAGAGCCTGTCGGCCATCCTGCCACGGTCCCATGCGAACCTCTACAGTACCTTGCGTTCGCCATCTGCCCTGCCCCCCCCGACCCATGACGCCACCGCCGCCTTGCCCGTAAACAAGCACGGCTAAGGCTTTGTACGTACCACACCTCACTGCTCGTTTTCTTATTGTTTTTTTAGCTTAATTTTTTTGGGGGGGCGCCCCATTTAAAATGCCAAAACCCCCATCAAGAGGGTGAACCAGCATTACACGCCGCTAATGTATGCCGGGCGAAGCAAAAAACATCCGTCCAGGCTTCAGCATTTGATATTCGCATTAACCCCCCCCCCCCTTCACCACCAGATTAACTTTCCAATTAAGATATCATAGCAGGAACATCCCCCCTCCCCTTTAACCTCAACGTGACCGCAGTGTATTTGAAAGTCTGGCTCATGTGTAGAGATTTAACGCTCACTCTGTGCTGAAGGTTGGCCCGCTTGCACCACGGTGACAGAAGGGTTAAGCCCAAGCTCTCAGAGTCGTATTTTCAAAGCCATTTGTCCCCTCCCCCTCCCCCAGGGCAGTACGAGCTCTTGACGCTACGTTTAATCTGTGGATTTGCGGTAACAGAGAAGACTTCTTATCGGTTGACCTGTTGGCCCCTTGTGGATGTAATCCGCCGTTCTTCAGTCGCATAGATGGAGAGGAGCCGATCGGCCACAGCAACCAATGGGGAAGGAGAATAGAAAGGGGTGGGGGGTGCACATGCTAAAGCCCTACCCTGACATACATACTCCCCCCCCCCCAAGCTTTTGTTTTCACACATCACATGGGAATACTGTCGTTGCTGTTGCTGCTGCACACATGATATTTAGCCTCATCTCCGATCAGCCCCTTTGTGCCGACGCCATCGGATGGCAATGAAGAAAATGGGGATGAAAACCATAGAAGAAGAAACGGCAATTACCGGGGAAAGGGAAGACTGTGTGTAAAATATGAGGACGGAGTTCAAGATGACAAATTAATTTTGCTTAGCAGATTTCACGTTGTGCATCCAATGACTCTGATCCAGCTTGTTTTAACTCATTTACTGCCAGACATGTGCAAACGAGTGTCCACTCTAGTGCCAGGGTTTTTGTCATTGTCACTCGAATTCCAGGACCCACAGAATATTGAGTTACTACTACATACATATTCAAGACAGCGCAAGAAACCTTAGACTCTCTTCTTTCATCAGAAAAAAAAGAGTTCATTCCTCAGTTATATGGGTCTGGAGTTATCTGAGCTTGAAATTGGGGCAGATGTACAAAATATACTTATAAATATACAGTAAAGTCTCATTATATCGATATTCTCGGGAGTCAGAAAAAATGTCGATATAACAGTACTATCGATATATCCATCCTGCGCAGAACTGCATTAACAGGGGGGAGGGCAATACGTAAATGGGGGATCTTTGGTATGGCATGTAATTTTATCATTGGGTTCATGGATTGCATATCGAGCATGCTTTTTGTACAGTAGTGAAGTGAAAAAATGAACTTATGCATAAAATAAAAACGTCTTTACACTTTTTTAATGGCTACAGTGTATTTCCTTTCAAAAATGCAACCAATGCAAAATCCTCACGTTGTTCTATACACACGAAACCACGAATGCCAGCATGTAACGCAAACATATGAAAAACAGTGATTGGTGAAAGCGATAAACATATCTGAATACAACACAATTAAATACATGTATGGAAAACAAAAACTGCAACATTTACATTACTTATGTTGATGAAGTATTCTGCGGCACGTCGAACTCTTTCGCGATGGAGGATTTGCTCCTTGTTGGATTCTCCTCGACAGCCACTATTGCCTTGTACTTCGTTCCGAGATCACAATTGTTACGTTTCCCCATGGTTTAAATTGGTGTTGAACAACAGTACTGTATATAAGCTCTGTTCTGCCTTTTTATTGTGCTCGTGTATGACAGTTCAAAACACGGAAGCTTCTAGAAAATGGCGTCTGCTACACTGCGCAAGGCACGGGAGCTGGTCACGTGACTTGACGATAATCCGGTCACTACGGTGCTCTTTTTCAACTCCCTCTCTCACGTGACTTGGTCACGTGACCAGCTCCCGTGCGTTGCGCAGTGTAGCAGACGCCATTTTCTACCACGTGACCAGTCACATGACCAAGCCATGTGACCAACGGCGCGACCGATACAGATTTCGATAATGGTGGTACTGTATAGAAACCCCTAAGCAAATATTGATTCACCTTAAGTATCTTTTGTATCGATATAAACATAGCAAAATGTCCGGCGGGAGATGAAAAAGAGCACCGTAGTGACCGGATTATCGTAATAACCATGAATCGTACTAAACTGAACTAATTACAGTAAAGTCTCGTTATATCGATATCGGTTATATCGATAGTACTGCTTATTACGATACTATTTCTATGAACGCAAGGAGAAAATTTACATGCCGCAGGATCGGATATATGGATAGTCCGGTTATATCGATATTTTTTCCGACTCCCGAGAATATCAATATAACGAGACTTTACTGTATACATAAAAAGACTAGAAATGTGCACTGGAAATGAAAATAGTATCGTAATAAACAGTATTATCAATATAACCGATATCGATATAATGAGACTTTACTGTACAATATAAGACATACATATTGGTTGATATACCGCTTCAACAAAATCTGAAGCTGGAACAAAGCGCTAACATTGAGAAAAGGGGAATTGCTGCCCATTTGCATAAGGGGAAGAACATTGCCAGAGACCATGGCAAGCGCTTTATCGGCACCCAAGCATGAAAACAATACAACCTGAACAAATTCAGTAATGGCGCTCTACGTCATGTTTTCATTTTGAGAATACATTCCGGAATGGCAGTGAATGAGTTGAAAAAAGTGTCCAAATTACCATCAAGACACTTTTATCCATGATTATTTTACTGTCCACAATGTGATGCTTGGGAGAAGTCTGAGTCTCAGCCTATGTCCCTATGAGGCCTCCTGACACCAATATCTCCACATACTGAGCACAACAATACAGTGGATCTCATTCAAACACCACCCCTACCCCCACGCACCCTTTGTCTGTGTCTTTCACGCATCCTCATCACACCAGACGCTTGTCTGCACACCAAATGTGACTGACTGCAGTCGCCTTGCGTGCTAATTTTGACCAAGTGCTCATTATTTGAACTTAACATTACAGGATAGAAACCCGGAAAAAGGATCACATTTGAATCAATGCAACAACAGAATATTGGATTGGATATTGGATATGCCTTTATCAGTCTCACAGTGGAGACAATTACATTTCACAGCAGCAAAGTGATGAAAGGAATGAAAGTAAAAAAACCACCAGTGGATCAGGGATTATACAGGTAATTTATAATAATAATAATAATAATAATAATAATAATACATTTCATTTATTAGCACCTTTCAACACACTCTCAAGGTCACTTTTCAGTTACAGTAACTCATATGTCATCAAACGCCATTTTGAATAGAAACTACAGAAACTAGCATATTTTTTTGGTGTATAAGGCGCAACCAAAAGCCTTGCTTTTCTTCAAAGGATGACGCTGCGCCTTATACGCAGTTGCGCCTTATAAGTGACGTAATTGTACGTGAAAATATGACAGAGCGCCATTCCCGAATTTGTTCGAATTTTGGTTTTTCATTTGGGTGCCGATAAAGCTCTGGCTGTGGCCTCTTGCAATGTTTTTCCCTTCCACAAGGGGCAGAATTTGCCATTTTTCCTTGTTAACACTTTGTTCCAGCTTCGGCTATTTAAACCTATGTTGTGTCTGTATTGCATTGTATTTTGAACAGCCACCTCCATTTCAAGCTCATAACTCCACACCCATATACTAATTTAGAAATTAACTTTTTTTTTTCCTGATGAAAGAAACGCATTGAATGAAAGAAGAGCGTCTAAAGTTTCTAACACTGCATTGAATGTCTATGTCGTCCTAAAACTCAATATTCTTTGGATCCTGAAATTCGTGTGACAATGACAAAAACCCTGGCACTGGAGTGGACACATTTTTGCACATCGTCTGGCAGTGAATGAGTTAATGAACAAAATCCATTTCAAATGTTCTTTTTATTGCATGAATTCCAGCTTGTATTCCTATGGCAAAACTAAATATACCTGTGATTGTATATTGTTTTAACTAAAGCAATCTCTCAATTCCAGCAATCCATTTTGGACAACAAAAGCTAGGACACAGAGTTCGCTAGCTAGCTAGCATTTAGAAATGAAGGAAAAGACATGACCATTTAAAGGTAAGATCAGAGCATTGTCATCAAATGGTGAGTTGTTTTACTTTATTTGAATGTTATTGTGCATGTGACCAGTTTGTATTGGAGTTTAAATGCTGAGTAGTTTTACTTTATTTGAATGTTACTATGCCATGTTATATTTTGAATTAGAGGTGACCGCTTCCGGGTTGGCTGCAGCTGCTCACCCACAGGAAAAAAAAATTCTTATCATGTGACTAAGTGTCCTTAACAGTTTTGAAAGGCGCTTATAATAAAATGTATTATTATTATTATTATTATTATTATTATTTATTTCCTGCCCGTTTCTTTTTCAACCGCATCAATGTTTCAAGAGTGTCTACAAACCAGACACGTAGCCCCAGACTACAATTGTTATTTGCAGCCCTTCCGTTTAAGGGATCAAAAACAACCTGGTATTTTATTGATGGGGCTCTTCCTCGAAAAAAAAATAAAGTACTTGTAAAGTTAGTTGGAGCAGGCAGTCTGTAGGGGATGAAATATTTACAGGCTAGCTAAATATTTCACAACAGCACCATGTCAATATACCTTCAGTGCAGCATTCCCGTGGAGGTTTTTTTATCCCTTTATTTACAGCGGGCTACTGTGATAATACGTGTTGACCTTGATCAACAAAACCTCTCCGGTTGGCTTTGTCTGACTTAAATAAACTCACCCTAATAGGCTTTATTTTATTTGTGAGTAGGCTTCTCTCAGTTTATGCAAATTGTGAGCTTCTTGAACTGCACCCTATTTTTTTTTTAACTTTTTAATCTAAGTCTGCAGTATAAACCAGCAAGAGAATGAACAGCTTCCTACGCAGAAGGCATTTCATAACCCCCCCCCCCCTCCCTCCCTGCATCAAGCGTCTATAATTCATGCACAAAGAGCCCGAAGGGGCTACAGCACACACACACTCGCACATTGTGAAAATAATATCAAGCCTTTCCGTTAGAATGAACTTTCCTACTGTATCCAGCCATGAAATAATCTGACCCGACACTTCAAACCATCTGCGCTATCTATCCGCCCTCTTATTTACTAAATCAGCCTGAGCACAAAACGGTAGTGTGGCTGATACTAAAGCCTGCCAGGGACTTTATCGCCGTCCGTATACGGTACACGCATGCGCGTGTCGAGTGTACTTTAAGATAGCATTGATTATTCACATATTGGTAGATGTCTTTTAGTGTGAAGTATCTGTGAATAAAATGAAAAAAAAATGATGCACGTTGTAATCAGGACAGTAAATGAACTCATTCACTGCCATTTTTTTTACTCGCGCCGCGAAAGTGGCTGCCTTTCCAGCAGCTCCTGTATTTTGTTTTTCTCCTTCTTTCTTTCCTTTCATCTTCCTGTCATAACTTTGCTGCAGTGAAATGTAAATTTCTCCACTGCGTGAGATCAATAAAGGTACATCTAATCCAACCCAATTCCCAAATTTATTCGGGAATTGAAAATATGACGTAAAGCGCCATTCCCGAATGTGTTCGGGTTTTGTTTGTTTTTCATGCTTGGGTGCCGATAAAGCTCTGGTCATGGCCTCTAGCAATGTTTTTCCCTTCCACAAGGGGGAAGCATTTACTTTTTACCATGTTAGCACTTTGTTCCAGCTTCAGCTGTTGTTAATGCGCTATATGTATTGCATTGTATTTTGTACAAACACCCTCATTTCAAGCTCATATAACTCCAGACTCATGTAATTTAGGAATAAACTTTTTTTTCTGATGAAAGAAGATAAACTAAAGTTTCTTACGCTGAATTGAATGTTTATGTAGTCCTAGAACTCAATAGTCTGGGTCCTGGAATTGGAGTAACAATGACAAAAACCCTGGCACTGGACTGCACACATTTTTCCACATCGTCTGCCAGTGAATGAGTTAATGAACAAAATCCACTTCAAATGTTCTTTTTATTGTATAAATGCCATCTTTTTTTATTCATATAGCAAAACTAAATATGTGTTCGTATATGGTTTGAACTTAAAGAAATCTCTCAATCACAGTAATCCATTTTGTACAGCGGAAGATAAGACACAGCTAGCTAGATAGCTAGCATTTAGAAATGAAGGAAAAGAGATGACTATATTATGTGTCGTTTTGCTTGATTTGAATATTATTGTGTTGATTAACATTTTATATTGAAGTTAAAATACTGAGTAGTTTTACTTTATTTAAATATTATTGTGCTAGAGTGGACACATTTTTACACATCGTCTGGCAATGAATGAGTTAATTTTTTTTACGATGATCCTCCTGATTTTTGCAGTCCCCGATTTGTGTTTTCAGTTGTGTAAAATCGTGTTGTGGTTGTGGATTAAAATGTCGCTTTTATTGTGAAAAAAAACAGCCACCGAGTACAAAGAGCTTGTTTGGAAAGCGAACGGCAAAAAGGTCAAAATGTTTATATATTAGCTTTTGAGAAGAGATGGGGTGGGGGGTGGTGGCGCCGTGATGTGCTACGCGCACGATTGGGTCAAGTTGACAGTGATTGACGTGCAACCATGGCAACTGGGCAGCCAATCTGCCAAGTCCAATAGGAAATTATCAGAGGGGCTTGACGATCTTTTTCTCTCCCTCCCACACCCCTCCTTAAAAAATACACCTCCACTCTCGGCTTGAATCTCGTCCTCCTTTCGATTCCAGCCCACGTTGATAACAACACCGCGACGCCGTCGTCCGTTTTTCGGTTCCTTCGGTAGCCTTTTGCCCGCTAAGTTGATCCAAAGCGACGATGCGGTAGGTTGCCTTCACCCATACCGCGACATCGTTCCTCGTCATCTTCCTTAGTTCGCTTCAACTTTGGGGATTGCATTGTTGTTGTTTTTTTGTTTTGTTTTTTTGGAGTGTGTGTTTTTGGGCGTGCGTGCTAACGCGCGCGCGCGCGCGTCTGGCCTTGCCTTGGCGCGCGTCAAGAAGAAGCCGACGGAGACGACGTGGAGGAGAGAGAGCAACTCGGAGGGGGAGACCCGGGAGAAGCCTCCATGTTTCAGCTGCCCATTTTGAATTTCAGCCCCCAGCAGGTCGCCGGGGTGTGCGAGACTCTGGAGGAAAGCGGCGACGTGGGTCGACTCGGCCGCTTCCTTTGGTCGCTGCCCGTCGCCCCGGCGGCCTGCGAGGTACTCAACAAGAACGAGTCGGTGCTTCGGGCCAGGGCCGTAGTCGCCTTCCACACGGGTAATTTCCGCGAACTCTACCACATCCTGGAGAACAACAAGTTCACCAAGGAATCGCACACCAAACTGCAGGCGTTGTGGTTGGAGGCGCACTACCAGGAGGCCGAGAAGCTCCGGGGACGCCCGCTGGGGCCGGTGGACAAATACAGAGTACGGAAGAAGTTCCCGTTGCCCAGAACCATTTGGGATGGCGAACAAAAAACCCATTGCTTCAAGGAGAGGACCAGGCATTTGTTACGAGAATGGTACTTGCAGGATCCCTACCCGAATCCGAGTAAAAAACGAGAGCTTGCACAGGCTACCGGACTTACCCCTACACAAGTCGGAAACTGGTTCAAAAACCGAAGACAAAGAGACAGAGCCGCGGCTGCCAAAAACAGGTGAGATCATACATTTGGGGTTGTTTTCTCAATTTGATCTCAAGTTAGACTGAAATCTGTTTTTATTTCATTTTAAAACACCTCATATCATTCGAAAAATTTGATTTGTGTGATTCTAGTATTGAAACGGCACAACGGAGAAGACAGGGTCATTTTTTTTAAATTCCGTGTAAAATCCTCATACTGTTTAAAAAAGACGAAATGTAGTTTTTAAAAGATAACACGAAAGGGTTAGATTTTATTTTTAGATAAAATCTGTCGTACCGCTGTCATTCAATACACAATAATAACGGTCCGCTTCTATATCGTATATTGTATATGATATATTGCAAGGATGTGTGTATGTGGTGCCATCACGATTCTTTTTTACTACAATTAAATCAAAAGCTATTCAATTGTCTGTTTCCGCCAAAAAAAATGGGACAAATACATTTTCACAAGATTTGTCATTAGCTGTAGTTCAATAAATAGTATTTATTATTATTATTATTATTATTATTATTATTATTATTATTATTGGAATAGCCTCTGAGCGGCGAAATGTACATCTTACAGCAGCAAAGTGATGATAGTATTATTATTATTATGATTATTATTGAATTGGATTAGCCTTTATTAGTCTCACAGTGGATACATTTACCTTTCACAGCAGCAAAGTGATGACATTATTAGTATTAGTATCATTAGTATTATTGGATTAGTCTTTATCATTTTCCCAGTAGAGAAATGCACAGTTCACAGCAGCAGAGTGATGAAATTATGATTATGATGATAATGATTATTATTGGATTGTGTTAGTCTCGCGATAGAGAAATTTACATCAGCAGCAGCAAAGTGATGCAAGTGTTATTATTATTATTATTATTATTATTATTATTATTATTATTATTATTAGCCACGTTATCGACTCCCGATTGTTTGTGACACCCCCCGTCCCTCTTGTCCAGGCTTCAGCAGCAAGTCCTATCCGGGGGCTCTGTTCGCTCCCTGGCCGACGAGGACGGCACCGTGGACCGTCTGGGTAACGCGTCCAGTCCGGAGGCGAGCCTATCCAGTAAAGCGGCGGCCTCGGCCATCTCCATCACCTCCAGCGACAGTGAATGTGACATCTGAACGCTCTCCATGAATGGAAAGCAGCGACATTATAAAAAAATATATAATAATAATAATAATAATGGGCGATTCATGAAGGGGAAAGACAATCACATACAATGACTTCTAGTGCCTACGTTGAGTTACACACATGCACGATACACAAGTACACGTGGATATTTGACGCCTGCCAAATACATGGATCTGTGAGGCCTATGTTTCGATTTGCATTTGACCCACGGAGGGATTGATAACTTCCCCAACGAGAAGGAAAAAAAGGATAGCGATCGTCTGTGTAACCTACTGTTCATTCGTGGGTATTTCACATTTGCTCAGAACTGTGCTATTTTTACGTTTCTTTAAAAAAAAAAGACATTTTATAAATAATGCGTATTTGCCTATTTAAACCCCATCTGCTCTGTTTTTTTTCATCTTCAATTGCTTGGTGTTTTTAATACTTTTACCTTGTGCACAGGTGAACCTGTTGAGCATGCGCGCTTTAGTGATATTGTGTTTTAAATCAAAGGGAGGTTAAAAAAAACGAATAACTTAATAAAATAATTGTGGATCGAGAGAAAGAGGTTTTTTTTGGTTTTGGTTTTCTGATTGGTGTTTGAAAAGGAAAAAAAAACAGATCCGATATTCAGGGATGCATCGGGGAAATAAATAAAAAAAAATGGGCCAGTTGGCCCTCTTTTGTCTAAAAAGGGGGCCAAAATTCTAAAATTGATGGGCCCGATTTAACTGTGTAGCCGAAGTATACAAAACTGATTGAAATAAACCAAAATGCACTTATTGTATTAAATTGCAAATGAAAAACCATCATTTGAGTAAAATATATATTTTTAATATATCAACCACTTTATTTGAAGTCTAAAGAATGTATTCATACATAAAATAAACATTTTTTTTTTAAGTTACAACTCAATCAATCCTGTGCTAGTTTGATATTCGACAGTATTACGGAGAAGACAAAGAGAACAGACTTATTTCTAGTGTCGACTTAAATTTATTTACTTTGAAGATTTCCAATGTGCCCCAACAGCTTTAAAATCATTCCCATTATCAATTAAATTTGAATCATTAACCGCAGTTTTCTGCAACAATTGTCACTAACATCTACAGACCTATTCGATTGTTTCTGATAAAAAAAACGATAATGTTTTATTGCTGCCCCTTTTTAATGTCTTTTAGAGTTGAACTTTAACTTCTCACGCTCCACATTGCTAACATCCGCCATGTTTGATCTAAATAATGCAATGCACCATGGGTAAATGAATGCTGTTTTCAATTAGCTCTTTCGCCAGTTTCCGGTAGATTACGGAAAAACCCGATATCCTTTACGGCGACTTTGGAACACACCGAAACAAATGCAAGGTAATTATGGCTCGATATCGACAAGGCAAGCCGACAGACGACGAAAATTAAGACCTCTGATGCAAAACAAACAGTTTTCAATTGCTGTTTCACTAAATTTGCTTCTTTGGCTATTTTAACAGGAGTATGTCATATGTGGCGTAGCTCATGTAACCATGTGTTAATCGTAATAGACTTGCGCCAGTGCTGGCGCAGTGGAGTTCCAAAGTTACGCTAGTGGTTGTCAAAATGCGGAAATGGCGTAAGGGCGCGGCCCAGATGCAAACCTGCAATGATATTAAAACGCAAAAAGAAAACGTCATGGTTGTAATGGCTGCCTCTCATATCAGTCCATCCCTCCTTCCGCTATTCACGGCGACTCCTAATTGACCAACATGCTGTGAGTGGTGTAATGCGGGGTGACAGTGAGAGGTCAGCAAGAGGCCGGCTCACTAACCCGGATGATGCGCTGGAGAGTGAGTGAGAGAGAGAGAGAGAGAGAGAGAGAGAGAGAGAGAGAGAGAGAGAGAGAGAGAGAGAGAGAGAGAGAGAGAGAGAGAGAGAGAGAGAGAGAGAGAGAGAGAGAGAGAGAGAGAGAGAGAGAGAGAGAGAGAGAGAGAGAGAGAGAGAGAGAGAGAGAGAGAGAGAGAGAGAGAGAGAGAGAGAGAGAGAGAGAGAGAGAGAGAGAGAGAGAGAGAGAGAGAGAGAGAGAGAGAGAGAGAGAGAGAGAGAGAGAGAGAGAGAGAGATATCAGCATGCACATGAAAACACGGCAGAGTGCCGACGTGTACAAGCCTCGCGTTGCCCACATGGGCGAGCAGTTCGTCGTTGTGGTCGATTTGGATGCCTTTTTTTTCGACGTCCTGAAAATTGACGATTTTAAAAAACAAACCTCAATTGACGTTACATTTAGGAAATTCTTTTTACCATAAAGGTGAATGATTGAATTGTTTTTTTTTTTTCAAAATGGCGTATGTGAGGGGAAACGTGTACAGTTTTTCTGAACGTATACATTTCACCTAAGTGATAATATTAATAATATAGTCACACCGTCCCACCTTTCTTGCAATTATTTTTTAAAAAAAATCCCCCAATTCAAAAAGCTTCAAGTATTTCTTGCTATTTTTTTATAAACAGGCAAAAATGCAGCCACCTCTGAAGGATGCATTATGAATCGTACTATAATTTTTTTAATCAAAATATTAACATGAAGATTTGAGAAAAAAATCCTGATCCGCAATGTATGCCTTATCCGACAACTTGATTCAATCTTTCGTGCATGCTTTTCTTGCCACATAAATAAATACATACATAAATAAATGCAATGCATCAATAACTCACTACCTAAATAAATACATAAAATGGAAAAGCACATGTGAAAAAAACCTCACATCTCAAAGTCAAAGACAAATCGACACCCTCTTGCTTCATTAACTGTAATATTTTTTTAATCCTAATATTAACATGTTCAGTTGAGAGGAAAAAAATCCAGATCCGCAATGTATGCCTTATTTGACATTATGCCCTTGATTACATTTGTGTATGCTTTTCTTGCCACAAAAATAAATGAATACATAATTAAATTAAATTAAATAAATAAGTACAGACATACATAATTACATAAAATAGAAAACCACGTGTGAAAAAAAATCACATCTCAAAGTCTTTGACAAATCGACACCCTCTTGCATCATTAACTGTAATATTTTTTTAATCCTAATATTAACATGTTCAGTTTAGAGACATTATTTTTGTGCACCCTTCGTTGCCACAAAAATAAATAAATACATTAATTAATTAAATACGTATATAAACAAATTACATACATAAATGAATAAATAAGTAAACTAATAAATACATGACAGAATAAATAACAGAAAAAGAACGTGTGAAAAAAATCACATCTAAAACAACTTAAAAATTGACACCCTCTTGCATCACAAACTATACTATATTTTTAATGCAAATATTCATATGTTCAGTTGAGAAAAAAAATCCAGATCTGCAATGTATGTCTTATCCAACAGCATTATCCCCTTGATTGCATTTTTTGTGTATGCTTTTCCTGCCACAAAAATCAACCAATAAATAAATAAATACGTACATAAATATAGAAATGAAATACATTCGTACATAAATATAGAAATGAAATACATACGTCCATAAATATAGAAATGAAATGTATTATTATTAATACATAAATAAATGAATAAATAAATGGATAAATGAAATAAATCACATATAAAAATCTTAAAAATTCAACACCTTTTTTTATATGAGACTGTGAATATTTTTCCACGCATGCTCTTCTTTCATCAGAAAAAAAGTGTTAATTCCTAAATTATATGGGTCTGGAGTTATATGAGCTTGAAATGAGGGCAGCTGTCCAAAATACAATGCAATACATGACATATTGGTTTATATAGTAATAATAATAATAATACATTTTATTTATAAGCATATTTTAAAGCTCTCAAGGACACTTTCCAATCACAAAACAAACACATAAATAAAACCACAGTTAAAGGACAACCGACGTCACTTTTTTGTTTCCTAACTGACATCAGAAAAATGTTTTATAGCATCTAAAATACCCAAAACACGCAGTATGATATTTTTATTCAGATGCAAAACACCAATAAAAATGACTTAAAGTGTCCAAAATCTGCAAAAAATTGAGCTGTGAATTGGGCATTTTGAGAAAGTCTCGCCCCCAGTTCGTGACGTCACGCCAAGACGTCTTGCATTGCTGGAGAATCAAAACAATGGCTTCAGGTGCGGAGAATATGCTTTCTTGTTACACATCCAGTTATGAATATGATTCAAATAGTTCTGAAGAGGAAAGAATACATGTTTGCAATTGATTAAAGAATTTATTCCATGCCATTTTGAGGCAACATTGGGGAGAAATGTCTCACCAAAAAAAGAGGCAGAAAATGGCGACCAAGCTCAGTGTGAGGAATTAATCAGCCCATTTCCACAGGTTGATAAATTCCTTACATGGAGCTTTGTCGCCCTATTCTGCCTGTTTTTGGTGCAACACGACGTTTTCAGACCAAACAAGTACAGCAAAATGCATTGACGTGATGGAAGTTCTGCTACAATGTGTCCTTTTTTCGGTCAGGGGCGTTCCTTCAGTGACGTAGGGTGAGGACTTATCACCAAATCAAAAACAAGGCTTCCGGAATATTCAGCTCGAGTCTTAAAACGTAAAATATAGCTATATGCGGTGGAATCTTTGTAAAATACGCTCAGTAGAAGTCATTTGAAGACATTTTACAAATTATGGACACAACTTGTCCGGAGACGTTGGTTGTCCTTTAATAACAACTGAAGCTGGAACAAAGCGCTAACATGGTAAAAAAGGGAAATGTTTCCCTATTGTGGAAAAGAAAAAAACATGACCAGAGGCCACGGCCATCGATTTATCAGCACCTATACATGAAAAACCAAAACCCGAACAAATTCGGGAACGGCGCTCTACGTCATATTTTCAATTGAATAAATTCGTTAATGGCAGTGAATGAGTTAATTAAATATATTGCGTTTGTCGCCTTTAAATCCGACAAACGCTTCTCGTGCAACTATACTTTCACAAGATGCATCCATCGCGACCACCCATGTAGTACTTCGAGCCGCCTTTGACATCAATATCGTCGATGCTATATCGTCAAAAGCATGCAGACACAACATGCATAGTTGATGGCGCAGTCTGACCTTCAACATACAACCGAGGCCAAACTATTCATTGGTCTAAACGGTCAAGTGCGGAAAGTCAAAAGTGAGCCACAAAGTGAAGGACGTTACCGAATGGACATCCAGGGGAGGTTGGGGTACTAAAAAGTAGGGAGAAAAAAAAGACTTAACTCGTAATTAAAACCTTTTTAATGCACTACTACACCACAGTGCAGACATACATCACTGTAGGAGTCTTTTTCTTTAGTTTGGGGACCCCTCACAAAGCAGCGGCAGGGCCTCTTTGTCCAAGAGGGGGACCTCGGAGCCATCATTAGCAGTGATTACTGCTGACCAGTTTGACAACCTTATTGACCAAGAGAAACCCCGACCCCTTGTCACCCTCTGCTTTTCAATAGAAACGGAAATATTCCGACACTCTGTCCTAAAGAGAAGGCAGCAAAATATAAAGAGCAAAAAGCCTGGCGACCCCCACTTTTCATGTGGGCTCACCCCGTTTCCTGCCGCTTTCTTCAGACATGTTTTTTTTTTAGGTTTGTGCTTGAAAAAGCCTTTTGTGGAGCTCACAAGTTACCGGGAGGCTAATTTGCTACAAACTGAAGGCAACCAGGTGTCCGCCCTATCACTTGGAAAAACCTCAACTTGAACTCGTGCTTTGGCTGTGGGGTGGTGGAGGTGGTAAGGCGGGGGGCATTTGTTCGATTTCTGTGGTCACAATGGGAGGAGGAAAAAAGGCAGCAGTGATCTCAGAACAAGGATGATGCGAGTCAGGTGTTTTTTTTTTTAACTCATTCACTGCCATCACAATTTTATTCTGGAATTGAAATTATAACGTAGAGCGCCATTCCTGAATTTCTTCAGGTTTTGTTTTTTCATGCTTGGGTGTCGGTAAAGTGCTGGCCATGGGATCTGGCAATGTTTTTTTACGAACACAAAAACATTTCTCACTGCCATAATCAAGGTCAGTTTTTGTGCAGGAGAAAAAAAACATAGTGTCAACATTGCATGAAGAAGTAAAAGTGGGAAGAAATTGTATTAATACTGCGGTTATACAACCCAGCTATCGTCGAGAGAGACCGTTTCCATTAAAGCACATTCCTCTCTCATTGTCCCAAGCACAAAAATGAGCCATCAATAGAATTCACGCATTCCGGGTGTTACTGCATTTTCCTACGCACTTGCCACTTGAGCCAGAATCAATTAAAAGCTCACTTGTATGCGATTGTGTGTGATATACCCGATTGCGGCACCGTTTTAAAACATGTAGCAATATTCAGAATGCCTCGAGATGTTAGAATACTAATTAATCAATAAAAAAACTCCAATGTCAAATAAGGTTTTCATTTGGGAGGTCTACAACGTGAAACAAGGCTGAATTTGTTATGCATACAAACAGAGCAATACGTGACATGTTTGCTTTTTAAAATGATATTCCAATGAGAACTGTGATGTCAGAATAAATAAGTCATTTTTTCTGTAGTCCATCAAAATTCTTACATACATACATACATACATACATACATACATACATACATACATACATACATACATACATACGTACGTACGTACGTACGTACGTACGTACATACATACATACATACATACATACATACATACATACATACATACATACATACATACATACATACACATACATACATACATACATACACACATACACACAAACACATACATACATACATACATACATACATACATACATACATACATACATACACACATACATACATACATACATACAAACAATGACATTGCCCCTTATACAGCCTTGATCTCTTTATATCCTTGCATGAAATATTTGCTTCGACGACATATTCGAAAAAAATGGTTTTACCCGGTTGTACTAAACGTGTTTCTCATCAAAGTGTCTGTATATATTTTCTCATATAATTTTTTTCCCCCAGTAAAAATGACGTGAAAAGGCCAAATGACGACAAAGGTCATAATATTGTTTATTCTTGGCGACAATGTTGATTTTCCATCACCCGATATGATATTGTTTAATCAACAAGTAAATCAATCAAGAAAATAAAACAATGATTTTTTTTAATGACCCAGTTTATGTCGAATTAATACTGTTGCGCGAAAATGGCAACTGTCTTCTTGTGTTACAATTGTATACTTATATTCAGATTTTTTTTTTCCTCATACATTCTCATTGTGGTGTATGTTTCTCCCGTAAAGCAAAGAAAAAATCTCGTGTCAACACAGTATGTTATAAAACCTTGACATTACACGACGTAAAATGCATTCCCGGAAAGGTTTCAGATTGTGAAATGGAAGTGTCACCATTTGAACTCCGTAACAGAACCTTCAATGTACTGTAGTTAAACATTTGAAAATGTCGTTTAGTATTTCAATGTATGTGTTGTGCTTCCATTAGATAACTGATGGAGAAGTACAGCTACAGTGCATGGTATATGTTGGATTGTGACTTTTATTATGATTATTATTGTTTTTATTATTATAATAACTTAAAGGACAACCGACGTCACTTTTTTTGTGTCTTAACTGACATCAGAAAAACGTTTTATAGCATCTAAAATACCCAAAACACGCATATGATATTTTTATTAAAATGCAAAACACCAATAAAAATGACTTAAAGTGTCCAAAATCTGCAAAAAAATGAGCTGCGAATGGGGCATTTTCCGAAAGTCCCGCCCCCAGTTCGTGACGTCACGGCAAGACGTCTTGCATTGCTGGAGATGGCTTCAGATTCGGAGAATATGCTGTCTTGTTACACATCCAGTTATGAATATGATTCAAATAGCTCTGAAGAGGAAAGCATACATGTTTGCAATCGATTAAAGAATTTAGTCCGTGCCATTATGCGGCAACATTGAGGGGGAATGTCTCACCGAAAAAGAGGCACACAATGGCGACCTCATGTGGCCACCTCCATTTCCACAGGCTGATAAATTCCTTATATGGAGCTTGGACGCCCTCTTCTGGCGGCGTTTGGGTACAACACAAGGTCCCCAGACCAAACAAGTACAGCAAAATATATTGACGTGATGGAAGTACCGCTACAATGCGTCTTTGTTTCTGTCCAGGGCGTTCCTTTAATGACGTCACGTATGGACTCGTCACCAACTCAAAAATAAGACTTCCTGAATATTCAGTTTCGAGTCTTAAAATGTAAAATATAGCTAAATGCGGTGGAATCTTATTAAAATACGCTCAGTAGAAGTCATTTGAAGCCATTTTACAAATTATGGACACAACTTGTCCGGAGATGTTGGTTGTCCTTTAATCTTCTTCTTCTTTTCCTTTCGGCTTTTCCCTTCAAGGGGTCGCCACAGCGAATCAGTAACCTCTAATGATGAGCATTAATTAAACCTTAATGAAACATTGTCACACAATTTTAAAGTCAATTTTAACGTGTGGCTAAAAAAAACTGTGTTCGCATCTTGTCATCCCTATTAATTTTTTAAAATGAAATAAAGGCAGTCGGTTTTCTGCACTACTTTGTGACCATGTGACAACTCATTGCTATTTCTGTCAACTTTTAACGTTTATTCGTTTAAAAGTCAAATTTACAATAAATGTTTTGTTCCAGTGGTCACTGAAAGAGCTATTGATTTTGCTTAATCGGAAACATTTAATTTATATCCTCATATGAGACGAAAATTTGACATTCACGACCGTTCCTTAACCGTCGATTCATTTGTTTTTCGGCCTCAGATCTTTTTATACAATATGTCGATGGCGACCCCTACCGTAAACTGTATATCATTACATCTACAGACGCTTCTTACGTTATGAAACCAGAGTTTGGCAAAGTTAATGTGTAATATTAAATTATGTAATCATAATAACAACACACCTGATTGAGTGTTTTATTAGAATATTGCTTACAAAGTCTTTTGTTTTTCAAAAGTCTTGAAATACGATTCATATTACACGGCCGACGAAATTGCTCAAACACGACATTAATATGGGTCAAACGAAACAGGATTTCTGGGAATTCAACGTTTTCATTTGGTCTTTTAATGATTATATGCAAGTTTTCATCACTATTTGGTTTTTATTTTTGCTCTATCCTCATACCTGGGCTCAACAACTGTTTAATAGCACACTCATTCAACTATTTTTTTCCCCTATTCTAAAACCTTAACGGAACCACTGTTTAAAAGTATACTCATTCGATTAGATACACACAACAAATAGTTGAATCAAATATCGATCAAAAAGAGCCTGACTGGGCTATTGGGGAAATTTAAACCAACATTTTGTGTTTTTTTTGTGTGCAAAACTACAATCATTTTTGCTTTTTAAGAGAGGGCCTGGGGGTGAAAAAATAAAAGGTATGATCAAATTGATTCGCGTAGCAGATCGATCCCCATTTCACTGTAAGATCAGAACGTTTTCATTAAATAGTGAGCGTGAATCACATTCACAGTTTAGTTTAAGCTCCTCTTAATATTTATATTTTTATTTTTGGTTTTATTGTTCTGGTGTTTATTGTCCCATTGTTATTGTCCATTGTAAAGTGTCCTTGGGTGTTTTGAAAGGCACTTAAATAAATGTGTTATTATTATTATTAGTAGTAGTAGTAGTAGTTTTACTTGATTTTATATTTAAATTAGTGGTGTCTGTTACTTCCGTGTTGAGTGGACGTTGGAGCGTTTGACTGCCGGTTGCTCACCTGCAGAAAAATCCGTCCTGTGACTTTTGAATACTTCTAAATGAAATGTCTCATTAATATTATTATTGTTATCCCTTTTTAATCCAAATCGTATTTGTTTTGATCGAACTGCATTAAATCGGAAAGTGTAATCTGTTGGACCAATATTGGCCACCAGGGGGTGATCAAGGTCCACAAGACAAATCTGATGGCGAGGCTTTCACGAGGCGCACGACGCGTTTCCATGAAATATATGTTCCAAGAGAACACAAAGTACAGTACAGACAATATTTGTACAATGTGCCTTTTTTATATTGAAATATTGCGATATAAATTGTCGAACCGGCGTCTTCATTGGGAGCTTAGTTCTTCTACAATATATGAATGAAAAAAAGAGCTTCAAGATATTTGACTCATGTCATGTCAGAATCAGAATCAGAATCAGAATCAGAATCAGAATCATCTTTATTGCCAAGTATGTAGAACATGTACAATCTCAAGTGAATTTTTGTCTGAGTGTGAATGAGTGGACACATTAAACAGTACAGGGTGTGAATGTTCATGTGTAAGAAAGTGTTAAGGCAGAGACCAAGGGCACCGGTTTTGATTTTAATGGTCTATATTTATAACTCTCCGGTTTCTGGTTTCTGCAGCTGTTGCCAAGTTGAAGTTCAGCACCTTGAGCCCTTTTCAGTCATGGTCTGGGGTCAGAGTTATAAACCTGCCAAACTCTGAGACAGAGAGGCCGAAGCAGACACTCGGGCTGTCAGATCAGATGTCTTTGCTTCATGAAGTCGAAACTTACTCGCTGCTCGGTAAAAATGTTCTCTCCAGACCAGGAGTCTACAACCTTTTTCATAAGTCAAAAGCAGTGTAGCCTGGAAGGTTAAAATATCCCATCAATCAGGCTCCATACATAACCCGCACAAGCCATCTGTACACTTGATGCAAAAAGCTATCAACCCAGCTAAACAGAACACAATTAATGAGGAACTAGATAAAATTATCGCAGAGAAAGCACCTACAAGGGATCCTCCTTCAAGATGGTGAAAGAAGAAGGCTACATTCCTCATCAAGTGCTTATTGCTGATGAAACCGGCCACTCCTTTCCATCAAGCCATCAACGACCATCACAAAGCTAAATAAAACCACTTTATTATACTGTACAGTTTATTTCTTTAATTATAATACCATAGCACATTTATTATATATGAAATACGGTATATTTTATGTAGTTTAAAGGCTTACAAAATTAGAAGGTAGAATATTATGTTTTATGGGGACCTGGGAACGGATTATTTTCATTTTAATGGTTTCCTATACAAAATTAATTTTTGGGATACACACTTTTCACTTTACACTCTGTCTGGGTACCAATTAAGTTCGTAAGCCAAGGTATCACTGTATTTGGTTCTCTCCATCCTGCATAATAGGATCTGAAGCATGACTGTACGTAATGGAATGGGAAGGATTCTTCTAGAGAGAAAGGCCTGCTGGAAAACACAGCGTACCTTTGATGCACCATGTTTGGATTCTGTGGCCTCTCTTCTGTTTCTCTCCTTTGCAGCCATCTCTCTTTCACTTTATGTCCTTTTCTCCACCAGCTTCCCACCTCTTCTATCATGAAAATTGGCCAAGGAGCTTTTTGTTTTTCCTGCTGGCTTTTTGTCCCCTTGCTCAGGGAGACGTTTGGCACACAGAGGATCGCATTACAACTTTCATTTCCTGAACGTTTTTTTTTTCTTTCGTGAAACCAAGATTTTTTTTTAAATCCAGGCATGCTGTACAAAGATGAAGGGCAAAGGGAGGGTGGTGGCAGCTCATATTCAGGGTGCTGTCACTCCAACTTTTACAGACAAATAAGTAAACATAGCTGCAGGGTTGTGTAAGGAAGAGAAAGCTGTGGTGATGTTAGGGCTTGGCCAGTATGTTTAGAACGGAGGCGGTCCTTTAGCTATTTGTGAGCGCCATTGATGGGTGAGGTGTCCCTCAGGAGTGTGAAGGATATTTGACTATCCTATACCTCTTTCTTCTTCTAATCCAAGGGTGTCATACTCATTTTTTTTTTTTTGTTGCCGCGGGCCACATTGTAGTTGAGGTTTCCTCTAGGGGGCCGTTATGAATTTGGGGAAGCCATTAGAATGTTTCATCCCCTCCACTTATTACATATAGAGCGCACAACAAATTAATAAATAATGAGTTTTCAAATTTTTAGTCAAGAATAATGACTGTTATTGTGTTGTACATACGACAATTTGAACATTTCCTTCAGACATTAGTAAGCATCATGGAACTTGACATGCTTGATTTGCTTTCACGGGCCGAAAAAAAATGATATGGCGGGCCAGATTTGGCCCCTGGGCCCTGACTTTGACCCCTGTGGTCTAGCACTTCTCAACGCTTCCGGATATGCATAGTGAGTCATAGGATTTCTGCCAAATTCATTTTTTCAAGTCACCTTTTCACTCATTCACTGCCAGACAATGTAAAAAAAAAATGGTTTTGTCATTGTCACTTGAATTCCAGGACCCACAGAATATTGAGTTTTAGGATGACATAGACATTCAATACAGTGTTAGAAACCTTAGACTCTCTTCTTTCGTCAGAAAAAAACTAATTAATTCCTAAATGATATGGGTTTACAGGTATTTGTGTCACGATCTGGTTGGCTGCACCTACACAGGTGTTGGTTGTTCCAATCAGTGGCAGTTAAAAGGACTCCCGGCACGACCATACGTTGCCGGGTCTATGTTTTGCTTCACCCTGTCAGATTTTGTTCCTGCTGACCTTATTTAATACAATTTGTCAATTACAGCCTGCTGCTTCATCCTGCCTGCTTTTTTGGGGATCCACCACCATCACTGACTTGCAAACCGTGCCAATTTGAGCTTGTAATGAGGGCGACTGTCTAAAATACAATACAATACATACCTATTGTTTGATATAGCGCTTGAACAACAGCTGAAGCGGTCACAAAGCGCTAACATGGGAAAAAGGGAAATGGTGCCCCCCTTGTGGAAAAGAAGAAAGCATTGCCAGATGCCATGGTCAGCTCTTTATCAGCACCCAAGCATGAAAGAAACATAACCAGAACAAATTCGGGAATGGCGCTCTACGTCATATTTTCAATTCCCGAATACATTCTTGAATAGCAGTGAATGATGTGAAATGTTGCATTTTTTAGAATAGACAACTGTTAATTTTTGATACGTAAGTATAATACCCTTCCCCTGCACAGATACAACCAGAAGCAAATTTCCCCATTGCGGGACGAATAAAGGTATTCTGATTCTGATTCTGATTCTGAAGCAGTATGTGGTTGACTTAGCTAAAAGGCTGTGAGGGGGTTGGTAACAGTCATCAATTATTGATCATAGTGTTTGTGTGTCATTTTAAATGTTTGAGTGCTTAGAAACCAACATTCACAAGAGATCAATGCAACACAAAAATACATTTAAATACCCTGTATATTGAAATTTAGTCCCCATTACGCAGGTAAAATCGTCTTGTCTAAGGTCCCCAAAAGACATGGTCCAAACATGACTTCATAAAGTCTTATATTTAAAGTTGTGTATAGGCTGACATAGCCACTGTGTGCATGCCTGATTTTTTTTTGTGCTGTAAGTCTTTTGGAAAGGGTGGTCCCTGTGTAAGTGATGATCTGGAAAGTGGTCCCCAGAAATCTTGAAAACTTGAATGTGTGTGTGGTTTTGTATGGTTCGTCTTGTCGGGACCACTGACATTTTATACCATACGTAGTGAGGACATTTTTGACAAGTGAGGACCTTTTGGCCGGTACTCACAAGTTTTTCATTCTGAAGGCTTCTAGAGCCATATATATGCATCTGTTAAAAATTCAGAGAGGTCCTCACAAATTCACCCAAAATGATTTTTTTTTGTGTGTATTTTCATTTCACTTGGATGCACACACTTTTTACTCACTGTGTGTGTTTATGTTTGTGTGTGCGTGGTTAATGAGAGGAAAAAAAATCAGTCCACAAAAAGTAGAACAGTATTTTAATCAAATTCACAACAGGGGTGAGAACTTTGAATGTACCCATTCAGAAACCTCACTCCTGCTGTTATTTCAGTTTCAAGTCCACTTTTTATTTCTTTGTTTTTAAAGAAGTTGAAGTGAGAAATGGGGTGATGTTTAGTGTTCAAATATAACACGAGTTCTTCTCTAAACTTATCAGCAACGGTGGTCCTCACTCCTTATATGGAGTTATCCGGACCTCACAAACCAATTGAAACAGGAATGTGTGTGTGTGTGTGTTGCGTGTGTGTGTGTGTGTGTGTGTGTGTGTGTGTGTGTGTGTGTGTGTGTGTGTGTGTGTGTGTGTGTGCGTGCGTGTGTATTTCTATAGGTTGGCATTTGGTCGCTCTAGTTAAAAAGACTTTAACAGCATCAAGATCTATCACCCTGAGCCAAGAGTAAAAAAAAAAAACACATTTGTAAAAAACTTTTTTTTTCAAAATCCATAAAGCTAACTCCAGCAAACATTTTTTTCCCCCTCGTCTTCCAAAGTCACATGGATATCCGATTCTCCGCTGCCAAAACCAGGTTATGGATCTGGCAGGACTTGATATATGACCTCTATGGAGCCTCCCAGGCACATTTTTTGTTTCCTCCAATCCTCCTTTTTTAAAAACATTACTCATATGTCTTATCTTGTCTTAGAAAATGTTCCACCTCTCACCTTAGTCATGTATATTATGGTGCCCTGCATTTGACAGACAACATAATATCTAACACCCTAATAGTCAGGGATCGGTTGCTAAGTCAACACCTCATCCGACCCCTCTTCTAATTCTATGTGGGTTCGCCATCACTCAGCCAGTCGGGAGACGGATAATTCTTTCAACTTAATCACATATTGCTTCCTTTTGGAAGAATGATTTCCTACTCTTGTGATTTTTTTTTTTTTTAACTCAACGCGGCCTCATTACAGTAATTCATTTTTTGGGCCGGGTTGTATTTAGGGGGGGACCATTCATTCATTCATTCACATACTCTAGCCATGGCCTGCACAATTTTAAAAGAGTTGTCTCAAATTGCAACGTCTACCGATTGTGTTAATAGCATACGATGGAAAGTCAAAGCTAATAATTGTAAAGCTCATACAGCACAGACCAGCGGTCCCCAAACCCTAAAGCGGGCCAGTTTGAAAGCTGCTGCAGACTGAGAGTCGCCATTACTCACACTTAGCATCAATGTTGTGACTCTTAGATTTCAATCGGGGACTGGGGATAGCTCCATGAGGCCCCACCGCTATATGTAAGCCGCCGATTATTGAGGAGCCGTGAAAATGCTACGGTCACACACACAGATCATGGGGTCTTTCTCCACATTGATATGTCTCCGTGTCAGATTGGTGTGTGCCACACTTGAAGGGATGGAGAGCACTCGCTTGGGAGTGAAATGAGTCATATGGGTAAATTGCCGTATTTTCCGGTGTATAAGGCACCCCAAAAAGCCTCCATTTTATTCAAAAGATGACCCTGCACTTCATACGCAGGTACGCCTTCTATGTGACGCAGTGGCGGGCTGTGGATTTCATCGCTAGGCCTTCAGTAGTGCTATGTCTGAATCAATCCAGACTGAAAAAAGTGTGGTGTAATTTACTACAAGTCCACTAGAGTGTGCTATTACACAGGAAATAACTGACCGATTTTTAATGATGCATTTTTTTTCTTGAAAAGTCCATCTTGAAAATGCCTTTAACAGTAAATTTCCAACCAACTCCATTTGTTCTCCTCCCTCAGCCATTGTGGGTTGACAAAATTGCTATGAAATCAACACAATCTATTTGCTTATGCAGCTCGCGACCGATACAGTGTGCTAGCTCTGGCCAGTATGCTCTTGTCACTAGTGGCTTGTGATCAAAGCAGTTTTTGCAAACTATGATTGGCTTGTGGCTAGCCAAACATAGTATGACAAAACTCTGCTGTTGACTCCTTTAGGTTGCCAACTCGAAATCTGATTGGTTAGAGGCTGAAATTTGATTGGTTAAACGCTTACATACGAAAACACACATCTGGAAGCAGCGCAACAGGGGAAAAGCAATGAAAGGAAGCTGAAGGACAATTTTGAATTATTTCATTAGAATTCATGGTAAAAATATACTTAACATCAGTTTTTGATTCTGATATATTTAGGCCAGCAGAGAAGGCTTTGCAAGCCTTGACGGTCTGCCACTGTAATTAACTCATTCACTGCCAGACGTGCAAAAATGTGTGAGTTTTTGAATGTGAGTTTTTTATCATTGTCACTCGAATTCCAGGACCCACAGAATATTGTGTTTTAGGACTACATAAACATTTAATGCAGTGTAAGAAACCTTAGACTCTCTTCTTTCATCAGAAAAAAAGAGTTAATGCCTAAATTATATGAGTCTGGAGTTATTTGAGCTTGAATTGAGGGTGCCTGTCCAAAATACAATGCAATCCATACATATGGTTTTATGTAGTGCTTTAACAACAGCTGAAGCTGGAACAAAGCGCTAACATAGAAAAAATGGGAATGCCACCCCACTTGTGGAAAGGAAAAAACATTGCCAGAGGCCATGGCCAGTGCTTTATCATTACCCAACCATGAAAAAACAAAACCCGAACAAATTCGGGAATGGCGCTCGACGTCATATTTTCAATTCCCGAATAAATTTGTGAATGGCAGTGAATGAGTCTGTGATTCAAATATTTTAGGCCAGCATAGAAGGCCTTGCAGGCCCTGACTGCCCCCACTGACTTAAACGACTCACGTCACTTGACAGAGGTCAGCAGACACCCGAGCTTCGGATGACCCCATCACGCAGCCCGTGGATTTTCTTCTTGGCAAAAGAGTGCGGCTAAATATTGACAAATTAACAAACAGGTGACCACAAAGCCACCAAAGTGACGCCTCATACCTGTTAATCTAATGACAACATATTCAGAACAGCACAGACGCAGCCAGGATGTAAAAAAAGGCTCTGCGGCCCACATGACAGCGAGAGGCCATCAGTCACCTTCAGGATGTGTGAAAGACTCAAATCAATCCAATATGGAAACCGGCACCCGCTGCTTTTAATCACTCTCAAATCCCTCGTTTCCGAATTGGGTGGAGGTGGGGGGGGGGGTAAAAATGTTGCTTTCATAAATCTATACGGCATATTAGCCGCCCTGTGTCCTCTTGTCGCTACTTCAGCAAGGCATGAAGATTTCTGACGCGTTTCCTTTGCTTTATCATTAATGACAACAAAAAGACCAGGCTGTTGTCGTTGATCCCCCATAAAAATGTTCGCTTTATTTTCTTGAAGAAAAAACGTGTGTAGTGGATAAAAAAAGAAAAAAAGTGAGTAAACATAAAAAAGTTAGTGAGGATAACTTCGACACTGACCTGTTATACGAACACGAAACTCATGTTAGCATACTCTTAACACGTTCTGATCATGTTCATAACGCGATCTCAACGTGTGACTTATCACGACCTAATCACATTCAAAACACAATCTGATTACGTGACATCAGACGGGACTACAGACGGGACTTCAGACGGGACTTCAGACGGGACTTCAGACGTGACTTCGGACGTGATTTCGGACGTGACTTCGGACGTGACTTCGGACGTGACTTCGGACGCGACTTCGGACGCGACTTCGGACGCGACTTCGGACGCGACTTCGGACGTGACTTCAAGCATGACTTCAAGCATGATTTTACGTGTGACTTTGGACATGACTTTGGACATGACTTTGGACATGACTTTGGACGTGACTTCGGACATGACTTCGGACGTGACTTCAAGCGTGACTTTAAGCGTGACTTCAGACGTGACTTTAAGCGTGACTTCGGACGTGACTTCGGACGTAACGTCGGACGTGAGTTCGGACGTGATTTTTAACGTGACTTTTAACGTGACTTTTGACGTGACTTTTGACGTGACTTTTGACGTGACTTTGGATGTGACTTCGGGCGTGACTTAGGACATGACTTCGGACGTGACTTCGGACGTGACTTCAGACGCAACTTCAGACAGTCAGTCTGATCAGGTGACTTTAGACGATCCGATCAGGTGAATTCAAATGATCTGATCAGGTGACTTTAGACGATCCGATCAGGTGAATTCAAATGATCTGATCAGGCGAATTCAGATGATCCGATGAGGTGAATTCAGACGATCCGATCAGGTGAATTTAGACGTTCAGAAAAGGTGTTGCTCCATGTTTTACTGTCATCCACATGCTGCTTACGTCAACATGCCATGTCAGGATGACTAATGGAGCCCAGATACTTCAATACCGCTAATAAATTTACCTGAAGTAAAGCGGCAATAAAATGAACCCTATTGCACATTTTCAAAATCTAATTCTACAATTGTGAACAGTAACAAAAATCTATTTTTTTTTAACCGAAATGCCCTCTAACAACCTTGTCGCCGCCAGTCACAACAGCTGCTGATGGCAAACAGGGTTGGAGTCATCAACGGGGGTATTTGGTTTTGTCATGCTTGTAAAGTGGCAGTGGCTCTAAATCAACAGCAGGAAGGGGCTTGGACGTGTTCAAATAAACATGGCGAGCGTGAGCTTGCGCAGTTCGGCCTCACGCTGATGTTTGCGCTGGCACCGGGAAGGGTGTTCGTCTGCTTCTATGAACACTTTGTGGGGTGAGCGGCCTCGTACGTGGTCTGGCAGAAATTCGGGTGAGCCTTGCTGGACATGTGAGACGCTCGCAGGTATATGTAATCATCACGAGGCGGAAGACGGTGGTGAGGAAGGTGACGAAGGGAAGGGTGTGTGAGCAGGGTTGGGAGGGTGTGGGGGGGTTGATCAGGGACAAAAGGATCTTTTCAGGCCTCCTTTCCAGCGGAGGGAAAAGCAGGGGGGCAGTAGTCGAGAGAGAGATTTTCTTACCAATGATGCATGGATCTGACAATGTTCTTGCCTGGCCGAAAGGCACATGCAGGCTCAACGTGTGTGTGTGTGTGTGTGTGTGTGTGTGTGTGTGTGTGTGTGTGTGTGTGTGTGTGTGTGTGTGTGTGTGTGTGTGTGTGTGTGTGTGTGTGTGTGTGTGTGTGTGTGTGTGTGTGTGTGTGCGTGTGTGTGTGTGTGTGTGTGTGCGCGTGTTTGTGTGTAAGAGAAAACAAGAGAAAGAAAGTGTAAGTCTGCAAGGCTATGCTTACCCGACAACAATTTGCAATGTTTGTCTCTTTGATTGAAATTTTAGGGGTCTGAGAAGATTAACAAAAATTATTATACGTCACACATTTTATGGGGTCCTAAAACTCAGTATTCTGTGGGTCCTGCAATTCAAGTGACAATGACAAAAACCCTGGCACTGGAGTGGACACATTTTTGCACTTTGTCTGGCAGTGAATGAGTTAATTCTATTTTGTCCATACATTCTTTTTTAAATAATTCCAAATTGTCTTTCATCTGATTCCAGATGTGTGTTTTTGTATTTAAGCATTTAACCAATCACATTTGAGCCGTCATTTGTTACCAGGGTCAGAAATTTACCTGGCCGCCTTCACAATCTGTTCTGCAGGCTCTGGAGCATAAAAATCAATGGCGATTAAATTGTTGCTTTAACCAATCAGAGTTCGAGTTGGCAACCCAAGGCCTGCTGGAAGGCGCTGACAACGTCAGAGTTTTATGATTGGCTGGTTACTAGCCAATCATAGTATCACTAGCCACGAGTGATAAGCGCATACTGGCCAGAGCTAGCTCACTGTATCTGTAGCGAGCTGCATAAGCAAATATGTGTTGTTTTCATAGTGGTTTTGTCAACCCAAAATGACTGAAGGAAGAGAAAAATGGATTTGGTTGGAAATTTACTGTTAAAGCCATTTTCAAGACTGATTAAAAAAGGTCGGTCAGTCATTTCCTGGTTAACGGCACCCTCTAGTGGGCTTGTAGTAAATCACACCACATTTTTTTCAGTCTGGATTGATTCAGACATAGCACTACTGAAGGCCTAGCTATGAAATCCCCAGCCCGCCACTGGTTTAGGTCCATGTTCATCTATTGCAACAACAATTCCACCGGTCACGGTCTACCTCCGTGTTTATAATATGCAGCTCACGGTCATGTCGCACTCATTTTTGTACCTTCAATGTCTCCCTTTCCGCCGTATTAGAAGAGTGATTCCCTCCTCGTGTGCCGCGTTACATTAGTGTGCCTTCAGAGACTATCCAATTTCACTGAATCTGTCTGGAAAATGATCATTTTTTGATAAATGAGGAATATTTCTTCAGCGATAGAAAAATTTAATTTTTTTTGGGCTAGATATTGACCCGCAGATCCATTTGGTATGTGCTGAGAGATTTTAATGTGTCATGGTTGCAAAACGGTTCATTTCTCCTTCGACCAAACACTTCATCTTCTTCACCTGACACTCACCAAAACATGTTTGTGCCCAGTCATGCGTCATGGTCTTGTTTCTAAGACTTTGAACAGAACCATGGAGTCATTTGTTGAATAATTTACATGTAATAAGATCATGAGGGTGAGTTCAAAGAAGGTCATGCCGTGCCGTAATTGAAACCGGAACATCTCACGCTTGCTTGTAGCCCATTGTCAACATTATCGGAATCGTCGTCACGAAATGCTTCACCTTGGTGGTGTTTCGTAACTTCATTTCTACACTTAGTCACATTTTTTTCCATTTTTTTGGGGATATTTGGTGTTATATTGCTTCTTTCCCTTTGTGATTTAACATGATTGGCGATGCTAATTTCCCCCATTTTATCTGGATAGAGGTTCTAAAAAGAAAAATTCCAGTCGAACACGTAAGGATCTTTAGCTATTAGTCTATGGAGCGACGCAATGATACAAAATAGCTGGAGGGCGCCCACCCAGTCACTCCCCCCCCCCACAAACCCCTAAAATGAAGCTGGGTGCTGCGTCCCTGCAGTCCGGCAATCTTTGCAATCAGGCGGTAATGCTAACAGCAACTGTTTCAGATTATGCTGCAGGAAATCCTCGGTGCTCTCTGCTCGAAACAATTTACCCTGACATGAGTGTGTGGAAGACTTCGAGACTGGGTTGGGGGGGGGGGGCACATCTTCTTTATATTCAGGCTTCATTTTGATCACCTTATCTCCACAATAAATTTTAAAAAATTGATTATTTGTAATATCATTGCTATAGTTTTAATGTTTTAGCTTGTTCTGACAATGCTAATATCTAGCGCATGCTTGTTTGCGCGCAATATTTATTTTCATCGGCCAGTCAACTTGAGCATTATTTAGGTTTTTTTCCGTTCTCCAACAGGATGTTTGCTGTTTACATCTGTAAACTGCTGTTCTTATAAAAGTGCAGTTCTGATTCTTTCCCATGGCCCTTAATCGACAAAATGAACTCCATAAACAGCGAAAAATAGATGACAGCAACAATTAAATAAATAAATACATTGGTCACATCCCTCTGTATAATAAAATAAATAATAATAATAAATAATAATAACAAATAAACAACGCACCTGAAACAAAAACATAAATTTGCGAGCAAGGTTCTAAATAACACGAGCAGAGGAGAGAGATGGTGAAAAAAGAGAGATAACAGATGGAGAAAAAGTGGGAGAAAAAAGGGGGGAGAAAGAGAGCCAAAAAGATAAGATAAAAGTTAGAGAGAGAGAGAGAGTGATGGAGAAAAAAGAGGGGGCGAGAGCAAGAAAGTGAGGGGGAGAGAGAATAATGAGAGAGAGAAGAGATGGAGGGAAAGAGAGAAAAAGGAGGAGAAAGAGACAGAGAGAGGGAGAGAGAGAGAGCAATTAAAGAGAGTGGGGGGGAATAGAGAGAGAGGGAAATAGAGAGGAAAATGGGGGAGAAAAAGATAAAGAAAGAGATTGAGAAAAGAGAGAGAGGGGAAGAGAGATTAAATAGAGGGGGAGAAAAGAGAGAGAATGGAGATATAAAGACGGTAAAGAGAGAGGGGGAGAAAATGAGAGAGAATGCTGAGAAAGAGGGGGGAAGATAGAGAGAGGGAGAGAAAAAGATAGAGGATAGAGGGAGAGAAAAAAGAGAGAGAAAGAGGGGAGGGGCATGGGAGAAAAAGTACGGAGAGAGAGAAAGGGAGAGGTGGAGAAATGGAGAGAGAAAATATAGAGAGAGAGCGAGAGAGAAAGAGAGAGATGGAGAAAAAGAAAGACAAGAACGAGAAAGCGAGAAAAAGAGAGGGAAACATAGAGATGGAGAAAAATGAGACAGGGAGAGAGAAAGAGTGAAAGAGCGGAAAAAGAGAAGAAAAAAAGAAAGAAAATTGAGTTTTTGTTTTCTTTGCTTGCTTAAATCAACAAACATAACCCACCGCACAATAACGTCAGACAAATCCATTCATTTTACTTTTATTTTGAAACTAATGCCAGAACCTGACTAATCTTATTTTAACAAAATATAAATTAAGGGAGAGGGAAAAAAACGAGTAGTCCGCATAAGTGTTTCTTTCGTTCAGGGTTTTAAATCTTGTTTTTAAGGCTTTCATGTGCAAGAGATAATAATAAAAAAAGAAAAACTCCCGATATTGTACAGATTAAGCGCATCAAATCATTTCAAGTTCCAATCACATTCAACGACAAGTTAGTCTATATCATAACGTATCGGCTACAATCGTATTATTTTATACATCAATCTGATAAACTCATCCGTCCTCTTCTTTTATTTTTAGTATTTTTTTTTTCTTTTTCAAATAAAATAACGTCTTTAAGAGCCCAAATCCACAAGACTGGACGTTAAAGGTCCCAACAAGGAATCCTGCAACTGGTGCGGGTGTCCGTGCATGCCGTGTCCGGGCTGAGGCCCCCCCAAGCCGGGCATGGAGTAGGCGGAGGCCCCGGTGTGGTGGATCATGTTGCCCTGGAGCAAAAGCGCCGAGTTCTGGTCTGGACTCTGAGGGGGTGAAAATTCGTCTTCCGAACTGGACATGAGCGATTTTCCACCGTCCAGCGGGGACAGCTGGTTCTGTTTGTTACCGCCTGCGTTGTTGTTTTCGCTGTTTTCCCTGCGTGGGAGAAAATGACACGACATTTGCGACTCTTCAGATCAATCAGAATCCCAATTGACTCACTTTTATTTTCATTGAATCAAATGGGAAAATTAAGCGAAATTAATCAAGGGTGTGTTGTGATTGTTTTATTTTTCTTATCCACGCACCCGTAAAATTATTTAAACTACAATCGTTGTGATTTGGAGTACAGACGTACCGTTCCTTGGCCTCCGCGGCTCGATCCCTCTGCCGTCTGTTTTTGAACCAGTTGCTGACCTGCGTGGTGGTCAGTCCAGTCGCCTCGGCGAGCTCCCTCTTCTCCCGCGGGGACGGGTATGGGTTATGGGTATACCACTCCCTAAGAACCCCTCTTGATTTCTCTTTAAAACAATAACTGGTCTCCTCGCCGTCCCATATCGTGCGAGGTAGTGGGAATTTCCTCCTGACGCGGTACTTCCCGACGGCTCCGAGCGGACGACCGCGTAGTTTTTCTGCCTCCACGTAGTGCGCCTTGAGCCAAAGTTGTTGAAGCTTTGGGTGGTTGTGAGCGGAGAACTGATGGCTTTCCAGGATCTTGTAGAGTTCTCGGAAATTACCCCGGTGGAAAGCCACAACAGCTTTCGCCTTGAGGACGCTTTCGTTTTTGTGGAGGTGGTCGCAAGCGGGGAGAGACCATAAGAAGCGACCGAGACGTTCCAGGTTGCCTCCTTGTTGGAGGACCTCGCATACGCACGCCACTTGCTCCTGTGTAAAGCCGAAAGACGGTAAAATCGACATGATCAGGGGTTAAAAAAAACCCAATGGAGGCTGAGGTCTTGTTATTTTCTCGTCTGATTGCAACAAATCCTTCCGCGTTGGGGTCTTCTGGATCCCGGACTCCCTCCCCTGTTTTCGATCTCTGGTAGTTTTTGGAGATGTTGATTGTCGGGACAATTTGTTCGTGGAGGAGATATGTCAAGCTTGAAGAAGGGAGCGGAGTGCGTCCCGGTGATTGGCTCCGCGTCTGCCCCTTGCAAGCCCCTTTACAGCAGAGCCAGCACTGACTTTGCAGCTCCGTTTCCTCCCCGGAGGCGACGCGTCAGGGGCTGAAATAGGAGCGCGCCTCCACCTCCACCTCCGACTCACCCCCCTCCCCGTGCCCCCCACCCCCACACACAGCCCCCCACGGCAGCTCCTAAACACTAATCAATTATTGTAGGCCTCTTCAAGGCCGCATTAAACCTGCTTCGACGTCCTACATATTATTTAGAGTCGGGATACGTAGGGGTGGAGGGTGAAATGTGTGTGTGTTTTTGTTTTGCGTATGTGTGGTTTTTTTGTGTGTGTTATTTGTGTGTGTTTGTGTTATTTGTGTGTATGATTTTTTGTTAGGCGTGTGTTTTGTGTGTGCGTGTGTGTTTTTTGTGTTATTTGTGTGTGTCTGGGTGTCATGTGATTGTGTGTTCTTGTGTCATGTGTGTTATGTGTGTGTGTGTTATTTGCGTGTGTTTTTGTGGTTAAGTGTGTGTTATTGTGGTATTTGTGTGTGTGTGTAATGTGTGTGTGTTTCGTGTGCTACGTGTGTCTGTGTGTTATGTGTGTGTGTAATATGTGTTGTGTGCGTGTGTTTGTGTGTTATTTTTATTTTTTTTTTAATGTGTTTGTGTGTGCGTGTGTTTGTGTGTTATTTCTTGTGTGTGTGTTGTGTGTTATCGGTGTGTGTTATTTGTGTCTTGTGTGTATGTCTGTGCGTGTGGTTTGTGTGTTCTTTGTGTGTGTTATGTTGTGTGTTTTGTGTGTTATCTGTGTGTGTTATATATGCTATTTGTGTGTAATGTGTATGTGTTTTTGTGTGTTATTTGTGTGTGTGTGTGTTTTTTGTGTTAGTTGTTTGTGTGTGTTTGTGTTATGTGTGTGTTTTGTGTTATTAGTGTGTGTGTTTGTATTTTTGTGTGTTGTGTGTGTGTGCGTGCGTGTTTGTACGTTTGTGTCGAGGCCTTTCTTGTTAACGCCATCCCTTAATTCCATCCAGATTCTTGTATATATGCATCACCTTTTCACAGTTCTAATAATGACCCAGGCCGTTTATTTTATAGGGAGTGATATAATGTAATAAGTACCCACGATTGCAAAGTTTGGGGGGTCCCAATACGCACGATTTTTAGATGACAAACCACAATTTGGCTAAAAAGAAAAAGCACATTTATGTGTGTGTTTTCGTGCGCGTGAGAAAACGACCCTGACACGATTGATTGGCTGTACAGTATCAACCCCCCCCAAAATAATAAATTTCAATTGCAAATCTGACGCGTTCAATTTACTGCAGCAAAAATAAGCGAGAGCGACCCCCCTCCTCCGATGTGATTCATTTTGATATACACAATCCCCTCCAAAAAACAATCTCGAAGCAACTCTGTCGCATTAAATTGAGTAATGGGGGGCTGCATAGCTTTTCTTTTTTTTTAATGAAGATTTGACACTTGGGATTTATATCCAAGGCGTCTGTTGAATTATGTTCACGAGAGGGGGGGGGTGAAACCATCACGCTGAGATATCGAAACCGTTTCCTCCTTTATTTTTCTGCCTCATCATGTTTTTGTAGCCCCCCCCCCCCCAAGATTTTCTCTCCACCATTTCAGATGAGACTTTTTTCAGGTGGTCTGAAATACTAAACCGATCCATTAGTAAATGAGTTGGAGGGACTGCGTTGGTCTGGTCGGTTGTGCTACAGCAGTTGTTGGTTCGAGCCTCAAGGATCACATTTCTCTGTCTACGCCCGGCACACTCTTGAAACACGACCCCCCTCCCTCTTTTAAATGCTTATATATGTATTTCAAAATGGGATCGAAGTTGTGGCATTGGTGTTGTGCGGTTACTCGTGTGCCCTTATACTAAATAACACACACACACATATATATATATATATATATATATATATATATATATATATATATATATATATATATATATATATATATATATATATATATATATATATACACCTTCAACGAAGAAAAATTCTATACATAAGGTGCACCGCATTGAAAATATATAGGGGGGTATATATATATATATATATATATATATATATATATATATATATATATATATATATATATATATATATATATATGTGTGTGTGTATGTATGTATGTATGTATGTATGTATGTATGTATGTATGTATGTATGTATGTATGTATGTATGTGTGTATGTATGTATGTATGTATGTATGTATGTGTGTGTGTGTGTGTGTGTGTGTGTGTGTGTGTGTGTGTGTGTGTGTGTGTGTGTACCTTTAAACTTTAGACTGCAGTTTAGTGTTGTTTTTTTTTATTACCGTCTTTTCTGGAATATCAGGCACACCTTCAACGAAGAAAAATTCTATACATAAGGTGCACCGCATTGAAAAGTGCACCTTCAACGAATGGCGTTAAAAACCGAGATAAATAGATGAATAAATAAATGAAATAACAAACAAATAAATAACATCACTAAGAGATAATAAATACATACATACATGAATACATAAATACTACCTAAATACGTAAATACATACATAAATCAATAAGATAATCATGTAATAATATAATAAATGCCATTCATAAATAAATAGAACAATAGATAAACAAATAAATAAACAGATAAAAATAAATAAATAAATGCCGTACACGAAAATAACAAATAAGTAAATAAATAAATAAATAAACCAGGGAAAATCTTTAAATAAATAAATAAATACAAATAATCTAATAATAATAATACATATCATAAATAAATAAATTAATTAATTAATAAAGGCATAAGTAAATTAAAAAAAGATAAACAGATAGATAAATAAATAAATACACGAAAACAACAAATAGGTAAATAAATAAATGAGTAAATAATTAAATAAATAATTAAATAAATACTTACATACATAGGTTAAACAAATAAATGAACGAATCTAAAATTAATAAACAAATAAACGAGTAAATAAATAAATAAATAAATAAATAAATAAATAAATAAATACAATTAATACAATTAATAAAATAAATACATATCATCTGGACTAGAGCCAGGTTTAAAAAAATGCAAATGAGTTAACATTTGTATGGCAATCTGACCCGATGTGTGTAGAAAGAAACCCACGTGCACTGTTGCCGGACAGTATAACAAAAGGACATATGTGGCTGTGTAAAAGCTTGAGTGAATGAGCTGTCTGATGAGCAGCTCTCGGGTTTCTCTAATATCTCTACCACATTGCGACGCGCCTCCTCCTTTAACCCGAACAGCCCGGGGGGCCAAATTATTTCAAGATGTCGACCCTCCATCGGCCACGGCCAGAATTCAGCCACCCCCCCCCCCCCCTCCCTACCCATTTTACCCGTGCAAGTAATGCAATCCTCGGGGATACTACAGGCTATCACTTGTTAGTGCTTTCTCAATATGATTTGCTGGAGGAGGAGGGGGGGGGGGTGTTACCGACTAAGTGGTCCACGCAAGTGTGAGGGACAACACAATAACAAAAATTTCAGTGTTTGTTTTCACCCTCTTCAAAATACACCTGAGCTGCCGTGTTAAATTATTCTAAATTGTCCCATTGGGAAACAAAACTCGTCGTTTTTTCCCCTCCGCCTAGCGTCGTCAAGGAAACCAATGAAATGCTACATTTCACCCCGGTGGAGAGGAGGAGAGGGGGGGGGGGGGTAAGAGAGACTTAAGCGGGAACACACAAGAGTACCCTTCATAAAAACGTCACCATCAAAAGGCTCCCCCCCACCCCCGTATAGCGGGGGTTTATATTTGTAAAATATGGAGGAAAAGTGAAACGGCTCACAGATGGTTTTCTACATCCAAAGTGCTATTCAGCTGTATTGAGTGGAACCTCGCTGATGCTGTTTAAATTAGCCAGATAAAGTCTTGAAGGGAACGTTTAGTTTAGTCTGACTTTCCTCCCTCGCTCCTAAACAGCGAGTGACGTCTAATAAAGAGTAACATGTTCGTTTTTTTCTGTCCAAAAACGATGATATATGTATTAAACAAAAAACACACGATGTTACCCATAAATGTTAATGGTCAAATCGATGACGCCTTTGGTTGGATGTGCCTCAAATTAAAAACAAAATGGCGGGCCCCTTCTCCTCAAACGCAACACAACTGTTGACATGAGTGAGTTAAATGAAATTGGAGCTGCAATTATCAGCTTAACAGAGTTTCCTGTCATGTTGGAAAATTAGAGCTGCTACAAGTGCACCGTGCTTCGACCCCCACCCTCTCAGGAGCCCCCTCCTCATCAAAATCATTACGCATTTCCTCCAGAGGGCCGACTCCACAAATTACAGCCTTGGCGCGTTTACGGCCTTGCGGTCCGTAAACACACCACCAGCAAACTATTTTGTGAGGGCTGGAGAACTGTGTGTGTGTATGTGTGTGTGTGTGCGTGCGCGTGTGTGTGTGTGTGCGTGTGTATGTGTGTGTGTGTGTGTGTGTGTGCGTGTGTATGCGTGCGTGTGTGTGTGTGTGTGTGTGTGCGTGCGTGTGTGTGTGCGTGTGTGTGTGAGCGAGAGAGAGAGAGAGAGAGAGAGAGAGAGAGAGAGAGAGAGAGAGAGAGAGAGAGAGAGAGAGAGAGAGAGAGAGAGAGAGAGAGAGGGCGTGGGGGGGACAGTGGAAGGGATATTTTTTTGGGTGCAAAAATAAACAAACGGCACGGGCTGAAAAACACAAATTGAACGATAGTTGTGGTGCTTTTGTGTGCAATCTGGCAGGGAGGGGGCGCCAAGACAATACTTTCACTAAACTGTTATTGTAACTCATTGTGCGTGTATTCTGCGCGTGAGCGTGCGTGTTATGTGTGCGCGTGTGTTTGTTTTTTTTTTGTGTGTGTCTGTATTTGTGTGTTATTTGTTTGTGTGTTTGTGTTTTTGTATTATTTGTGTGTGTGTGTTTGTGTTATTCGTATGTGTGTGTTTGTGTGTTGTGTTGTGTTTTTGTATTATTTGTGTTAGTGTTCGTGTTTGTGTTGTGTATGTATTATATGTGTGTGTTTGTGTGTTATTTGTGCATGTTTGTGTGTTTTGCGTGTGTGTGTGTTTGTGTTATTTGTGCATTGTTGTGTTGTGTGTTATTTGTGTGTGTGTGTTCTGCGTTATGTGTGTGACATGTGTGTGTGTTATTTTTGTCCTATGTGTTTGTGTATAATGTGTGTGTGTTATTTTTGCCTTATGTGTGTAATGTGTGTAATGTGCGTGTATGTGTGTTTCCGTGTGTTATTTATGTGTGTGTGTGTGTTTGTGTGTAATTGTGGTCTGTGTGTGTGTTTGAATGTTATTTGTTTGTGTTTGTGCATGTGTGGTGTGTGTGTTTGCGTGTTATTTGTGTGTTTTTGTGTGAATGTGTTATGTGTGTATGTGTGTGAGATTGCGTGATATATGTGTGTTATGTGCGTGTAATGTGTGTTATTTGTGTGTGTGTGTGTTTCTGCGTTATGTGTGTGTGATTGTGTGATATGTGTGTGTAATGTGTGTTATTTGTGTGTGTGTTTCTGCGTTATGTGTGTGTTATGTGTGTGTTATTTTTGCATTATGTGTGTGTGGATGTTCATCTGTTTTTGTGTGTGATTTGTGTGTGTTTTATGTGCATTGGTGTAATGTGTGTGTTTGTGTTATTTTTGTGTATGTGTGTGTGTTTTGTTTAATGTGTGTGATTTGTGTGTTTGTGTGTTTTGTTTAATGTCTGTGCTTTTTTGTGTGTTTGTGTTATATGTGTGTGTGTGTTATGTGTGTGTGTTATGTGTGCGTATAGTTTTGTGTGTTATGCGTGTGTGTGTGTGTGTTGTGTGTGTATGTTTTGTGTGTGTTATGTGTTTGTGTCACCCCCCCCCCCCCCTATCAGCTGTTGGCAGCACCCATCATGTCTACTTCCTTCTTTCCCACACTTCTTCAGTCCTTCTCCTTCCATATTGTTCCTCCAAACAGCAGTTCCCAGCAGCCCGGCGGAGAGCTCAACTTTTTGCTCGCAGCAGCGGGAAGCAACTCAGTCGTGGTGGGTCTCTCTCCCCGAGCTAGGCCGCTACCCGCTACCCACTACCCGCCGACCCGCCGACCCCCTGCCCTCTCATTAGTGGGACGTGGAGCAGCGGAGTACGGCGCTCCCTAGGTCAGGTTACATATGGCTTGCAGTCTGCTGCGCCGCATTAAATGTCAGCTTTCAAAGCATCTCAAAGTTCACAGGTCAGTGTTTTTAATAAGGCCGGGGTTCTGGAGGAGCTGCCTAAACCACACCCCCTCCCACCCCACCCCACCCCACCGGCCCCCAACCACCTCTCCTGCAAGTATGTTTTGAATTGCATTTAGTAAATACGGGCAAAATAGAGTAGATGTGTATGGAATGTTTAACAAGGAAGTTACGTATAAGGAAGCGTCAGGTAGTCCAGTGGTGCATTCAGGTGCCCTCAGTTTGATAGAGAACCCATTTTCAGTTGTAAACCGAGTCATAAACAAACTCCCGCCATTTTTGGTCAAAAACCGAACTACGTAATCAAGAATTGAGACATTCGAAAACTAGGTTTGTGTGCACTGTAATATTTTGGGATTAAATTCAATAAATACATTTCCAGTATCCGACATTAACTCATTCACTGCCAGACATTGTGCAAAAATGTGTCCGCTCCAGTGCCAGGGTTTTTGTCATTGTCACCCGAATTCCAGGAACCACAGACTATTGAGTTTTAGGACTACATAAATATTCAATACAGCGTTAGAAACCTTTGACGCTCTTCTTTCATCAGAAAAGAGTTATTTCCTAAGTTAGGTAAGTCTGGAGTTATATGAGCTTGAAATGAGGGCAGATGTCCAAAATACAATGCAATACATACATATTGATTTATATAGCGCTTTAACAACAGCTGAAGCTGGAACAAAGCGTTAACATGGAAAAAAGGGGAATGCTGCCCCCTTGTGGATGGGGAAAAATGTCAGAGGCCACGGCCAGCGCTTTATCAGCACCCAAATATGAAAAAACAAAATCCAAAAAATTCAGGAATGGCGCTCCACGTCATATTTGCAATTCCAAAATAAATTATGAATAATTATGAATATAATAATAAATCATAATAATAATACATTTCATTTCTAAGCGCCTGTACCTTCAAGACTCTTATTTCATTAGGAAAAAAAGAGTTAATTCCTAAATGATATGGGTCTGGAGTTATATGAGCTTGAAATGAGGGCGGATGTCCAAAATACAATGCGATACATACATATTTGTTCATATAGCGCTTTAACAATAGCTGTAACTGGAACAAAATGCTTACATGGAAAAAAGGGGAATGCTGCCCTCTTGTGGATGGGGAAAAATTGCCAGAGGCCACGGCCTGCGCTTTATCAGCACCCAAAAAAAAAAAATCGGGAATGGCGCACTACGTCATTATTTTCAAAACCTGAATACATTTGTGAATGGCAGTGAATGATTTAATGTCACATTTGTAGAAAATGAGCTTAATGTTTTCTTCCTCCTCCTCATCATCATCATCCTCTGCGTGAGAGTCAGTCTATGGCTCACTCCAAATGGCATATTGTCCTGGCCTCTAACAAAGCTGTTTTCACCCTTTTCAATATTGCAGGAGGAGTAGAAAGAGGGGGGGGGGGGGGTCACCCGATACCCGACAATCAGCTAATCCGCTGCCCATGGCGACGAGGTCACCTGTGCACAGGTAATTTTATCCTATCCTTGCCCTCCTCCTTCCCTTCCTGCTTGGCTTCAGCCATTTTGTCTCGCTGCTTTTGCTCCAACAATGAACACAGACAAACAGCCTCTGTTTATATGGACCACCAGTTAGATGGCAATTCCTCAGACCTAAATATCAATAATCCGGCGCGGATCAAATCAAATCCCTTCATTTTTTTTGTCCTTTCGTCAAATCCGGGCCTTTTTCGTATCTCTCTGCGCTAGTTTGGTCGGGCGCCATAGAGTGAGGACGCACATTTGGTGGGAATTTGTGAATTTGCAGAGAATCCCCCTCAAGCCATGCATGTGAGACTCTCAGTGGATCGAGCCTCAGTGTCTGTTGAGTGACAGCACCTCAGATTCATTCTTCCACATGTCGGTCCGGAGCAGAAAGGAGGATTGGTTTGAAAAGGGTGGAATAAGGGGGGGTGTTTGGCCTTCCCCCAGTCCATTGGATTGGACCCCCCACCCCAAAAAGGCTTTACCTCTGCAAATCTCATTGCTGTTTATTTGAATTACAGAGGCTGAGATGAGAAAAGGAGGGCTAATGAAGTCCAGGTTTTCCAGGCATGTGCAAACGATCACTCGCAGAGAGCGCAAGCGGCAGCAAGCTCGCTGGATTATAGCACGCTAGTTACCCCCACCCCCTTTCCTCACACTTTGGCTACTTAAATGTTGAAGAGACATATGCTTGGTGTCTTTTATCTCTCATAAAGCTGTGAGCGTACACGGAGGTCAAAAGCGAGCCTATTTTTGGGCCAAGAATCAACACTTTCTTAATAATAATAATAATAATAATACATTTAATTCATAAGCGCCTTTCAAAATTCTCAAGGTCACTTTACAGTCACACGATAAGTTTTTCTGTGGGTGAGCAGCGGCAAACACACTCGCCAGCGTTCACTCAACCCGGAAGGAAGTAACTCAAATAGATAGAACGCTAGCTAGCTAGCCAATAGTTGCTAATAGTTAGCTAGCTAAATAGCAAGCCAGCCAGCTAGATGGCTATATAGCTTTTATCTCTCATAAAGCTGTGAGCGTACACGGAGGTCAAAAGCGAGCCTTGTTTTTGGTCAAGAATAATAATAATAATAATAATAATAATAATAATAACAATAATAATAATAGTAATAATAATACATTTCAGTCATAAGCGCCTTTCAAAACATTCAAGGTCACTTTAGAGTCACAGGATCAGTTTTTTTGTGGGTGAGCAGCGGCAGCGAGACGCGCCAGTGTTAGGAAGCTAGCTAGCTAATAGATAGCTAATAGATACTTAGCTAGATAGCTTGCCAGCCATCTTGAGCGCTAATAGATAACTAAGATAGCATATTGCTAGCTAGGTAGCTAATAAATAGGTAGTAGATAGTTACCTAGATAGCTCACCAGCCAACTAGACCACTAATAGATAGCTAATAGATAGCTAATAGATAAGTAACAGATAGCAAATAGATAACTAGGTAGTTAGATTGATAGCTTTACTCAAGCCAGAAGTAACTCGAATAGAAAGGAAGCTAGACAGCTAGCTCACACAGTATATAGCTAGCTCGATAGCTAGCCAGCCAGCGAGACTGCTAATAGCGAGCTAGCTATATAGCCAGTCAACAGCTAGTAGCTAGCTAATAGATAACTAACAGATATCAAATATGTAGCTTGATAGCTTTAACTATTTTTATAAATATAGACTTTTATTGCATGACAGAAGTTTAGAAAAATACATTCACATCATTTCAGATAACAAACATTGTCCAAGCCAAGTTAAAAAAAAAACAAAACAAATGCCCATCACTCACTTTTTGCATATTAAGTTTCAGCACTGAGAAATTGCTAAACTTTAATTAGGAGTCTGGTAACACACACACACACACACACACAAAAGAAACAGTTGATGCACTCAAGCGATAAGAACACCTCGAATGGCCCGCAGGCTGAAATGTGCTTATGATGTTTTTTTTAAAAATTCTGACAAGGAGAAACGTGTTCTCCCGTAGTTAAAAAAAAAAAGACTCACTTGACAAATGGCCTCCACATTCTCCTTGTCTCCTCCTAATCTGACACCCAACAAATATTCCCATTAAAGGCCGTAAAGTAAAGTAACAGCAGTTGGTGGAGGTGTTGGAAATTCTCTGAATCTGAATGTTTTTTTTTGCCTTCAGATTGCCAAGTTCCCTTTCAGTGTTATTCACGATGTAAAAAAAAAAAAAAAAAACAAATTGACAAAGACAATTCATTGCTACCCTTGTCTGTTAAAGGACAACCGACGTCTCCGGACAAGTTGTGTCCATAATTTGTAAAATGGCTTCAAATGACTTCTACTGAGCATATTTTACAAAGATTCCACCTCATATAGCTATATTTTACGTTTTAAGACTCGCGCTGAATATTCAGGAAGTCTTTTTTTTTAGAAATTTTTGAGTTGGTGACGAGTCCGTACGTGACGTCACTAAAGGAACGCCCCCTGACCGAAAAAAAAAGACATTGTAGCAGTCCTTCCATCACGTCAATGTATTTTGCTGTATTGTTTGGTCTGAAAACCTTGTGTTGCACCCAAAAGCTGCCAGAAGAGGGTGTCCAAGCTCCATATAAGGAATTTATCAGCCTGTGGAAACGTGCTGATTAATTCCTCACAGGAGGTTGGTCGCCATTTTGTGCCTCTTTTCTGGTGATCGTTTCTCCCCAATGTTGCCTCAAAATGGCATGGAATAAATTCTTTAATCGATTGCAAACATGTATGCTTTCCTCTTCAGAACTATTTGAATCATATTCATAACTGGAGGTGTAAAAAGAAAGCATATTCTCCAAATCTGAAGCCATTGTTTTGATTCTGCAGCAATGCAAGACGTCTTGGCGTGACGTCACAAACCGGGGGCGGGACTTTCTCAAAATGCCCAATTTGCAGCTCATTTTTTTGCCGATTTTGGACACTTTAAGTCATTTTTATTGGTGTTTTGCATTTCACTAAAAATATCACACTGCGTGTTTTGGGTATTTTAGATGCTATAAAACGTTTTTCTGATGACAGTTAAGAAACAAAAAAGTGATGTCGGTTGTCCTTTAAAACACACACACACACACACACACACACAAATATTTTTGTCCTTTTTGTTCCTGATCCATTTGGGAAGCATACATATTTGTAGCGGCACGTTCTTGAACGACGTATGACTGACACGTGAAGCCCCACAGTGTGACCTTTTCATTTAAACCGGCGGCAAGCTCAAAAAGATAGCATTATATGTATATATTTTGCTCGTGTGCATTTGTTGAGACCTGTGGAAAAACAACACCGGGAAGCCCAGATAATGTTGTGATGGTAGTGCAAATGCCCCCCCCCCCCCCCAAAAAAAAGGTACATTCATCTTTGAGACCCCAGAGGTAATTTTAAGGTGCTTACTGAAGGGCACTTAGTCCGAAATGAGCAGCTTTGTGTATTGAATAACATTTTGTCCGTATATGTGCGAAGTCCTTCAGTAAAACTGGCCCACTTCCATCGATTCGCTTCCCTTCTACCCCCCTTATGAATGACCTTTTTGGTTTGACCCACATGACGCATTTAGTTTGGAGGAACATCCTGGTCATGTGACTTGCGGCATGCCAGCACCTGTTTCGGCAAATCAAGTCCACTCAACAGGAAGCAGCAGGTGTTGCCTGTAAAAACTGCACTTTTAAACACGGCTCAAACAACATTTGCTGACTGCTGCAATAAGTCGTTGGAACATACCGTGTGAAGAATAGAGATCGTTCTGGATTATATATATATATATATATATATATATATATATATTATAAATATATTCTGTTGGCTATCGATTGGCTAGCTAGCTAGCTTTCTATCTATTTGAGTTACTTCCGGATTGAGTGAACGCTGGCGCGTGTGGCTGCCGCTGCTCACCCGCAGAAAAACCTATCCTGTGACTGTAAAGTGACCTTGAGAGTTTTGAATGGCGCTTATAAATGATATATATATATATGTATATGTGTGTGTGAATGTGTATGCGTTCGTATGTGTACATGCACAGGTGTAAGTGTATATATATATATATATATATATATATATATATATGTGTGTGTGTGTGTGTATGTAGATGTATGTGTATATTTATGTGAATGTGTATGCGTTTGTATGTGTAAGTGATGTAAGTGTATATATATATATATATATATATATATATATATATATATATATGTGTGTGTGTGTGTGTGTGTGTGTGTGTGTGTGTGTGTGTGTGTGTGTGTGTGTGTGTGTGTGTGTGTGTAACCACTTGTGCTAACAGGCCTCGTGTCATAAGTGAGTGCATTGCAGAAGTCAACACAGTAATATCAAATAATTTAAGAGATCAACGAAATTAATGATTCAAATAAATCACACACACACGCACACACAAAATATTATCGCTGCTCGCATGGACTTGAGTGCTTTTACTTTGAGGTTAAAGGTCAACCATGTCTTCATCCATCTGCACTGTCTGTAGTTTGGCTAGCTCCTTCCCTTCCACGGCCTCCATGTCGCCGCACATGGCCCGCACCATGTCAGTCACGCCACCTGGCCCCGTGTTGCCCACCTTGTCCTCGGACAGCCTCATGTACTCGTTGTCCATGCAGGGGCCCATTAGATGCGAGGACTGCGGCGCCCGGACCTCGTGTCCCCTGAGATATTCGGCGGGCTGCAGGTGGTGACCGCTTAGGTTCGTTTGGCCCATCAGCGGCCCGCTAACTGTTAGCGTGGTGTAGACTTCAGGGCTGGACGTTGTGGCGACGCTGGCGGAAACCGGGGCTTGGCTGGATGGCGCCGCTTCAGAGCTCGGGGTGGAGTAGCTCATCTGTCCGCTCGGGTCCAGGTGGAGCCCGTGGTGGTATGAGGAGTAGCCGCCTCCATCCAAAGGCTCCTTCTTGATGGGCGACTGGCTGGTCATATTGTAGAGGACGGTGCTATGGTGCAACGAAGTCATGGACAACTTGTCTTGCTGTTGAAAGGAGTCTTCGCTGGACGAGCTCACCGCAACGTCGTTCAGAGCGATTGTACCTGTGGCCAGAACACAGACAAAACATCAATGCTGACATCACCTCTGGTGCACGGCGGTAAATCCATATTATTTATATACATTGATACCTTGGCTTACGAACTTAATTGGTTCCCCGACAGTGTGTAAGGCGAAAGGTGTGTATCCCAAAAAATAATTTCCTATAGGAAACCATTAAAATCAGTATAATCCGTTCCCAGGTCCCCAATAAAACATAATTTTCTACTTTCTAATTTGCTATGCCTTAAAAAATATACCTTATTTTATGTATAATAAATGTGCTATGGTATTATAATTAAAGAAATAAACTGTACTGTATAATAAATTCGTTTTATTTACCCTTGTGATGGTCGTTGATGGCTTGATGGAACGTAACCTTCTTCTTTCACCATCTTGAGGAATGATTCCTTGAAGGTGCTTTCTCTGTGATAATTTTATCTAGTTCCTCATCAATTGTGTTCTGTTCAGCTGGGTCGATAGCTTTTTGCATTAAGTGTACAGATGGCTTATGCGGGTTGTTTGTGGAGCCTGATTGATGGGATATTTTAACCCCTCTGCCTTTGAACTATCAAAGTTGAAAGTATCTCACTGTTGTCTGCCTGTCTCTTTAATGTTTAAACCACCTCCCCTCACTGCTGCGTTCTTGACCAATCACGCGGCTTTAATCTAAGACTGCGGGTGGGGAATAGAGGACCAAAACAAGTCGGTTGTCATTTTGTTGTTAGAAGAACCGGCTCATTGAGGCAGTTCCGTGTGTATCCCAAAAAAAGTTTGTACGCCGAGGTAAAATTTTCATAAATTTAACGTTCGTTGTCAACCAAAGTGTTTCTAAACCGAGGTATCACTGTATTTGTGTGTGTGTGTGTGTGTGTGTGTGTGTGTGTGTGTGTGTGTGTGTGTGTGTGTGTGTGTGTGTGTGTGTGTGTGTGTGTGTGTGTGTGTGTGTCTGATTGAGAGGCCTCGGCCTCAAGGCAGCTGTTGTGCGTCTCACACACATCGCCTTGTTGTAGCTTGAGTCTGTTATGCCTCAACAGCAAGCCACAGTCTCTGTTTTTGCTTTCAATTCCTACTCTGCTCAATGTCAAAGTAAGTGCTGTAACAGCATATTGGCTGTTCCCTCTTAGTGCATTTCATGGGCTCTGATTGCCTCAACCATGTTTTTCGCTACTAAGCTCAAGAGTGCCACAATGATGAGTGATGGTGATTTGCTTTTCTTTGTTTTTTGGATTTTTCAAAGAAGCAGACCTCACTTTTTGTTTTTGGGCAGTGTGTGTCTGATTTCCTCACGCTGTGTTTTGTACGGGATAAGCTAGTTGAAATACAAAGTAGCTCAGTGAAAAAACACATCTGGAGATTAGCATTTTAAAGCTGCCACTTTTCAGCCATTCGCAACTGGACGGGTCGGGAAACATATTATCTCGCTAGCTAGCAAGCTATCTATTAGCTATCTAGATAGCTAGAGAGCTAGCTATTAGCAATATAGCTAGCTAGCTATTTCAGTCAGGAAACATATTAGCTATCTAGTTAGCTATCTATCTATTAGCTAGCTATCTAGCATTCTATTAGCTAGCTAGCTAGCTTTCTATCTATTTGAGTTACTCCGGGTTGAGTGATTATTAGCTAACTCTTAGCTAGCTTTCTATCTATTTGAGTTACTTCGGGGTTGAGTGATTATTAGCTAACTCCTAGCTATCTAGCTAGCTTTTTATTTATTTGAGTTATTCTGGGTTGAGTGAACGTTGGTGCATGTGGCTGCCGCTGCTCACCCACAGAAAAACTGATCCTGTGACTGTAAAGTGACCTTGAGAGTTTTGAAAGGCGCTTAGAAATGAAATGTATTATTATTATTATTATTATTTATTATTATATTTATGATTATTATTAAGAATTTATTTTGCAATTGAAAATATGACGTAGAGCGCCTTTCCCGAATTTGTTCGGGTTTTATTTTTTTCATGCTTGGGTACCGATAAAGCACTGACCATGACCTCTGGCTGGCAATGTTTTTTTCTTTTCCACAAGGGGGTAGCATTTCCATTTTTTTTCATGTTTGCGCTTTGTTCCAGCTTCAGCTGTTGTTAAAGCCCTATACAAACCAATATGTATGTATTGTGTTGTATTTTGGACAACCACCCTCATTTCAGACTCATATAACTCCAGACCCATATAATTTAGGAATTAACTCTTTTTTTCTGATGAAAGAAGAGAGTCTAAGGTTTCTTACGCTGCATTGGATGTTTATGTAGTCCTAAAACTCAATATTCTGTGGGCCCTGGAATTCGAGTGACACTGACAAAAACCCTGGCACTGGAGAGGACCCATTTTTGCATAAGTTTGGCAGTGAATGAGTTAAAAAGGGCATAATACTACCCAAATATCCGTCAATGTTCAACATATCAAATGACGTTGTCGGTATAATTCGACAGAATTTCATCTATTAAATCATTTGCTGCCATTCCCGAATTTATTCGAGAATTGAAAAGTGCGACGTGCAGCGCCATTCCAAAATTTATTCGGGTTTTGAATTTTGTTGCGGTTGGGGTGCCGATAAAGCACTGGTCAGACCTCCGGCACTTTTTTTTCTTTTCCACGAGGGGGCAGCATTTGCCTTTTGTCCATGTTAGCGCTTTGTTTCAGCTTCAGCTGTTGTTGAAACGCGATATAAATTAATATGTATGTATTGTATTTTGTACAGCCGCCCCCATTTCAAGCTCACATAACTCCAGATCCATGTAACTTATGGATCAACTCTTTTTTTCCTGATGAAAGAAGAGAGTCTTAAGATTTCTAACGCTATATTGAATTTTTATGTAGTCCTAAAAGTCTGTGGGTTCTGCAATTTGAGTGAAAATGACAAAAACCTTGGCACTGGAGTGGACACATTTTTTTCCACATCATCAGGCAGTGAATGAGTTAAAATATAGCATGATCCAAAATGTGATTTTTCATCGGCCTTACCTTGTGTGATTGAGGAGGAAGAGGACGAGGAGGAGAGCTGCAAGGGAGGAAGGCCCACATCGCTGTTAAGCAGCGAGCTTCCATCACTGGCAGAAACGCCACTGGGTACCTGCACTAGGCTGTAGCCGCCCAGCGAGGAGCTGAAGGTCAGCACGGAAGAACCCCCGTTCTGGGCGGCCACGGTGTGAACCCCTTCCAGCTTCACAGGCCCACCGTTCACACAGCCCGAGTAGGAAGAGACGTATTGCAGGGACGAATCCTCAGCAGAACCACAGAGTCCTTTGTCTTGCATGTCCTCTCCGGAGCCTCCCAACAGCACCGCCCCGGATGGCCTCAGAGTGTTGAATGCCAGCGGTTGAATACCCAAATTCAGCCCGTTGAAGAGGATGTTCCCAGGTGAGTGGAGGTAAGACGAGCCGCCGTTGTGAAATGTTGCCGAGGAGGTATTATTAGGGACCAGACTTCCGTTGTAGAGACCCCCGCTAGATCCAGCGGGCATTTTGATGTCCCCGATTTGCTGGATGACTACCCCACTGTCCAGAGGCCCCGTTTGAATTGGAAGTGTACCATGAGTGATGATACCATCTGAGGAGTTGGAGAGAGGCCTGGGTGACAATTCATCTTGACCTTTGGTGGACTCATCCTCTGTGCTGTGGTTTCCATCAGATTCACTATGGGGGGCAAACGATGAAACGTGAGTTATAAGAATTCAAAGGCCATAACATACGGATTTACTGTAATGTCTATTACACAGTTTTTGATTTGATAAATCTAGCTATCTAGCTATCTAGTTATCTAGCTATCTAGCTATCTATTGAGCTATCTATCGAGCTATCCATCGAGCTATCCATCGAGCTATCTAAGAAGCTAGCTATAGAGCTAGTTATCGAGCTAGCTATTGAGCTAGCAATCGAGCTAGCTATCGAGCTAGCAATCAAGCTAGCTATCGAACTAGCAATCGAGCTAGCTATAGAGCTAGCAAGCGAGCTAGCAATCGAGCCAGCTATCGAGCTAGCTAAAACATTTTGCAAGGCAGATAGCTAGCTAGGTAGATAGCTAGGTAGATAGCTAGCTCTCTCTATCTACAAATACAGTATATAGTAAAATAAAAGTAATATAAATAAAATATAAAAAACGATTATACATGTATATTTTTGAGTATTTTTAAACATCCTTAAAATCAATTAAAATTCTTCCTTTTCAACGAACACAAGCAAAATTGGATTGGATTGGATGGATTGGATATGCCTTTATTAGTCTCACAGTGGAGAAATTTACATTTCACAGCAAATAATTAAAATAATTGATTTAATTTTTTTCTGCCATTTTTTTAAATTATTTTGTAAATTTTTTGTTGCTTGGTCAATTTCAAATGTCATTTTTTAAATGTATTTTTTATCAACTGAAGTATAATTTGATTATTGTTTTTTTTTTTGGGGGGGGGGTAATTATTGCTTTCGTTGGATGTACTTAAATATTTTTAAAATCATCTTCCTTAATTTTATTTTACTATATTTGTTTTTCTTTTATATATACCCAGTATTTATATATAGATTGTTTTCCTTCGCTGTTCACATGAGCCACTTTGGATCATGATTGTTGTTGTGTTATGAGGCTATACACAGCTTTGAAGAGCAGGCTGTGCTTGGGAATGCATTGCCCTCTTGTCTCATGGAGAGACGACCAGCGTCAACAAGCATGCAACCATTTGGCGCAATAAATTCTAGTGTGATAAAAAAAAAACAGCCAGCAGTGCTGTTCATAGTGGTAGGACTCAGAACAAAAGGCTTCAAATGCTTCCCGGCCTTTACTTTACTTGAAATGCAACCCTAATTTAACAACTTCAATGAAACATGTTATCAGTTTTGCGTTTATAAAACAACAAACTATATGCAATACAGTTATCTTATTTAAATTCATAGCCTGCTGTCCTAAGATTGATTCTAACAGCTGTTCCCCCACCCTCTATAGGGCAAAACTTCTTAACCCCCCTCCCCTCCCTCCACCTCCTATACTATTACCCCTCCAGGAACAGATAACACAAATGCGGTTTCCACTCAATATAAACGGCATATTTTATTTTAGCAGGTGGCCATCTTTTGTCTCTTTATGTGTGTGTGTTATTGTGTGAGGCAAAATATGTTTCTTTCTCTCTCTCATTCACACACACACGCAGAGCCACATGAAAGGCAGACCGACATCAGACATTCGGGGATACAATAATAACATTGTTGACTCTTGTCTGTCTCCACAATCTCGCTCGCTCTTCGAGAAATAACGAATTACTCAAATTAAACGTGTTTGATTTAAATCCGCCCCTCATTCAACTTCGTAACTCTTCAAACGTGTACCGTGTGTCTATGAGCGTTATGGTTGGTTTCCACGCCACACTTGAAACCGGATCTGAATGGCAACCAGTTCATATTTCAAAACACTCCAAACGTGCTCGCACAGTCGATCTTTTTTTCCACCCGTTTTATGACGTCTGCCTTAAAAAAAATCTGACACAAAACTACATTTGTGAATTGGAGAATGATATGGTGCTCCTCACCTTTTGGACTGAGCCTCGGACGGATTTCTGTCCCTCTGTCTCCTGTTCTTAAACCAGTTGCTGACCTGGGTCAAGGAAAGTCCCGTAATCTTGGCGAGGTTGCGTTTCTCGGCAGGAGAAGGGTACCGGTTCTGGTTGTACAGGTCTTTCAGTGCGTTCCGAGACCTCTCCTTGAAGCAGTAGACAGTCTCCTCGCCGTCCCAGATAGTCCTCGGGAGAGGGTACTTTCGCCGGATCCTGTACTTGTCCACGGCGCCCAAAGGTCTCCCCCTTGCCTTCTCCGCCTCCGTGTAGCGGGCCTTGTACCACAGATCCTGCAGGAAGGTGTGGTTGGATGGACTGAAGCTGTGGTTCTCCAGAATACTGTAAAGCTCCTGATAGCGAGCCTGGTGAAAGGCGACGAGGGCTTGAGCTTTCAGGATGCTTTCGTTACCGCGCAGCAAATCGCTCTGGGGCAAGGACCAAAGGAAACGGGCCAGGCGGTCCACGTTGCCCCCCTGTTGGAGAGCCTCGCACACGCACGCCACTTGCTCCGGGGAGAAGGCCAGCGAGGAGGCGGCGCTCACCAGCAGCTCCGCGCGCACCGTCTCCGCGTTGGGCGCCGCTCGCTCCATGGACAATTCGGCCGCCTCCAGCGCTACAAATTTGATGCACTCCCGTTTGTTCGCCTCTTTTACATTTTCCCTCTTGATGTCATTTGCTCGTGTGACTTCTCCGGCAGAAGACGAAGACATTTTTTTTGGGTCAAGGCTCCCCTGGTCACTCCTCCTCCCAACTCGATCAAGTTACCTCCTCGCCATGCGAAGGCGATCGAATATCTGACAGCAGCTGTAAGTAGATACTTCTCTCTCGCTCCCTCTCTCTCTCTCCCTCTCGCCTCCCAACGTGACTTTTTACTCCACGCCGACTGCAAGTGGAAGTAGACCCGCTCAGGTCTATGCGTGGAACAGCCATCCTATTGGCCGACGAGGGCCGAGTTTAGGGGGAGGAGCCTTGGGGAAACGGAGGCTGTTTGCTTTTCAGCTGTCAATCATGCAAACTCCACTGTCCTAACGAGCTCACCTGTACTGTCCAGTCTGTACAAAATGAGCACTTCCACGAGCGTGGGAATGAGTTTGAGACGAGTGAAAGGCATGCCTGTCAACTTCCCCGCATTGTATACGTTTTTTTTTATCCTTTCAAATAATGTACGACGTACTACAACTTGTATACGGAAACAAGTGTTAACCGATCTCACCAAAACCATTTTGGCTCAAATCCAGTTCGTCTTAACTGATTGTAGTGAACGACAATGCTACGATTTTAACGGCAAACCAGTAAAAGTGATCCTCAATCGATTTTTTTTATCGCTGCGTCCGGTCGGATAGATAAAAGCATAAGGTGCGCATGCGCAGTAAAGTGTGCTTTTCCGCTTGTGTTAGCGTTTTTTTTATCATTTCAAATAACGTACGACGTACTGCAACTTTTATACTGGAATTGTAATCATTCATAATGGCAACTATTAGCCAAGGTGGACAGGTATTGAAATGATTTGTTAAAAACATGTTGATAAAACCGGCAAGCATAATGCCTGACAACCAACTGGGTAGTTCCTGTAGTCAATTGTAGTAACATAGGTGGCAAAACACTCTATGTAGAAGTGAAAAAAGACTGATAAAATTCCAAGCACGGATTCAACTTTTACGAAAAATAAAAATGAATCGTAAGTAGCATAAATATTTTTTTGAGTGACAATAGGTTTGGCGTTGCACTTAGAGAATGCATTATTTGTGGTGAACCTCTGCCTTACACCCATTCATTCGTTTAATTTGTTTGATCAGATGCTTATTTTCGGTTGAACACGATAATTTCAATATTTTATGGGGTAAAAAGTCGGGGGGATTAATGTATTCGCAGATTTTTTTGCGGTCTGGCCTGTCTGAAAATACCCCCCAAACCCCCGAAAAAAGGGGGGCTTGTCAAGTGCAAACATTTAAAAAAACGTAAAAACACAAGGGGAAAATATTACCACACAAAATCACGTATTCAGTTGTGCTATGGTGATGAAACTATAAAAATATCCAAATTGGAATAAGAATTTCAGAGAACTTGTTTTTTAAAATTTATTTATTCCCCCTCCTCTTAATCAAATTCAATGGAATCACTTTATTAGGTACTCTTACGCAAGCTAATGTGATCACTTGATGATTTAAAAATATGCGTCTATAAAATTATATTACTGTATGTCATTGACACACGTAATGCATGTATACCATTATGTTTATTATTGTGGTTGTAAAACTTCAATTAATCATTCTTGTATATCACATATTGATTCGATCCTTTTCATTTAGCTAAGGGCACCAAATAAAAAAAAACAAGAACATGACGCAGTGAAGAAAAGACCCAACTTCACACACAAAAACTCATGTGAATTGTTGATCACGTTAATATCAGTCGTGAATAGTTCACATGCAACATTTTTAAGAAAATGACAGAATCGTTCATCTCATTGGATTGAGTAAATATAATGAAACGCATTAGTCACGAAAAAGACAGCCATTATAATGTCATGCGTTTGTTTTCGTACAGTGTGGCAGAAGCTATTAATAAACGCCATAATCATGTATCAATTCGTTTATTATGCGCCAGAAAGTCCTCGTTTGAGCATAACGTTTCAATAGCACTTCGGAAAATAATCTCTTAGGGAATGTAAACCATACATAACAACACGAACTGTGTCAAATTACAGTTAAGCGTCTCTTACAGATGAAGTCCGTTTACGATTTTAAAGCCAGAGGAAGGAGGAACGTTTGTTATTCGTTTCCGGTCGGACCTTATCCGATGAAGCACAAGAGTCCCATCCCGGAAATGTGAGCACTGTCGTTGCAAGTTTTTGCCATTATTTTTCTTTATCGTCAAGATTTTGTAGTTAACGAGGAACGAAATGGACGACCAAGGCTGTCCAAGATGCAAAACAACCAAATACAGGAACCCTTCGCTCAAGCTGATGGTGAACGTGTGTGGACACACGCTGTGAGTATTTACACTTTGACTACATCGACTCACTGTAAAAACAAAATCATTTACCCTGTTCTAGTAGCCAATTTAATCAATACTCATCAATACATCAAGCATTAATAACAATTTTAACGTGATTACTTAAACACGATTAAATGATTGTGTTATGGTCAGCGAATGTTGAGTTTTGATAATGGGGAAAAAAACAAACAGAAAAACGATTGCAACTCAGTCGTTGATTTCTTTCGAGTTGAATGATGATTATTATCACGATAACCACAATAGTTGTTTGTCGAGTTGTGACAACCACAAAGCTTGGCATTATGTACTGCTAAATTACACCTTTAGTAGTTCGCGTAAATTACACGCTTAGTAGTTTGAGTTCTATTCCTTGCTCAAGGGATGGAACGCAAACAAAATCAAACCACCATATTATTCATCCAACCACATTTATTTCAATAGCAGAGATTGGAGTGTGACCATATGTTAACCATCACACACGGACACTATGCACAATCCTCCCACAATATCATTAACAAAATATTCAGAGTGGATGGAATGTTGACAATTGTGTCTCTTGAAAATATTGTTTTCTTCCCCCTATGTGCATAGGCGTTTGGTTCAGCCTGTTTGTTGCACAAAGAAAAAACATCCTCTTTTTTTCTTCATTGTTAGACAGGTGTTAATTTAACAGTACATTAGCGGTGTACAACTGCACTGTATCATAATGACAGGTGTGTTTTGGTTACCTCGTTTAGTTACATGAAACACAATTTGACACAGCAATTTTCTGCATTAAAATCTGTTTGCCTGGCGCTTTTCAGTATTTAACCTTGTCAATTGTGTACCAGCTTTTTTTAAAGGGGACACGTAAGCAACAATCGGGGCAGCCTTATGAGAGCATCTTTTCACCCCCCTATACTATTTAGTTATTGACTGCTCCATCGTGGAGTGGCCGTGCTTTGTCATCAGGTCAGTCTCTGTATAATCTAACGACACGCCCGCATGCGGAAAATTAAAAAAGGATTCTGCCATGTTGCAATTTAAGTTGTTCCAATGCTGGGTCACCTTTTTGCTTATTGAGACCTGCTGCATATAAAAAGACACTGAATAAATTAGGCTGAACTGTTGTGCAACAAGTTGTCTTGAGTGGCTGAGAATTGGGGAACTGTTTTTGTGGCAATGAAAAATGCCAAATGCCAGTGAATGGTGCCACAACATTGCAGAAATGCTATGTCCAATGTTCCGCTTCTAATTATTGTCCTGTTTCGAACACTTTTAGAAGCTTTTGTAAATGCGCAGTCGTTGAGTAAAAACATGACTGTATGTTTTGTCCAACTGTACTGTATCGGATATACAGACATTCCCCGACTTACGAACAATGCTACATATGAACATTTTTGTGGGTACAGTATGTCGAAAAATGTTCGGACAGAGATTCTGTAAGTTACATTTTGTGCACAGACACATTTGAGGTTTCACGACGAACACCAAGGCTGACCAATCAGCGCTATGCTGAAATGTTGCCAACGAGTTCAGGCCCGATCCGCCGAGCTCGCTTACGATCGGCTGCGTAGAGTATGTGAGCAGGGAGGAAATCCCTCTTCCCAGTTGATAGTCCAGGATGACGCGATGGATAACAAAAAGTAAAGGCTGCTGGCACGTCATTCAGTTATGATGTGCCAGCAGCTTCAGTAATAGCTTACTGAAGACCCAAGTATATACAGTGATACCTCAGCTTATAAACTTAATTGGTTCCTAGAAAGTGTGTGTAAGGCGAAACGTTCTTCTGCCAAACATTTATTTCCCATAAGAAACTATTAAAAATGAGAATAATTCGTTCCGAGGTCCCCATAAAACATAATTTTATACTAAATAAGCCCTAAAACTACACAAGTTATACGTTATTTTATGTATAAGAAATGTGCTACTGTATTGTAATGAAAGAAATATAGTCGTTTTATTTACCTTTGTGATGGTAGTTGTCAATGGGTGACGAACTTCCAGGTTGCCTCTCGATGATATCCGAGTGAAGTTGCTGTGCTTTCTCGGTGATAATACCCTCACTCACTGTCCTCTGCTAGCTGCGTCTCGTTAATCCAAATCAACAGAAGTTTTTCAACCTCTTCTTTTGCCTGAGACTATTGCTTAGACAACACAGAAACACCCTTAGCCACACGTAGCAATGGTTGACTTAGCGTACTGGTACTGGGACGCTAAGTCACACAAACGCGCACCTCGTTCGTGTTATTCGTTGATCTCCTTCCTCTGCTCGACCGTAATTTTCTTTTGTGTCCTCTTTGGCTTAACGCAAGCCTGTGGTGTGGTCTTTTTCAGTCCCATAATAGGAAAAGTACTCCACTCGATAACAAACCACGTCTGAACTCAAAGAAAGGTGGTGGCCAAAACTAGTCCACCAGCCACCGTGGCACTGTGTGGTTTGGTTTGTCCGCCCAAAACTAGTTCGTACGCCAAGATTATATTCTCGTAAGGCAAACAGTTCGTGAGCTAAAGCGTTCGTAAGATCACTGTTATTTTACAAATGTTAGAGCGTCTGTGTTTTATACTTCCCCGTTCAGTGTTTGACTTAAACATACATTCCATACAAAATATACCACTGAAGCAACTTACGAACAAATTCACCTTTACGAACGACCGCTCGGAAGGTATTTATAAGGTAGGGACAGTCTGTAACCGCCCCTATCCTCATTATACTTGTGTCGTCCTTCCTTGGAATAACTGTCAACCTGATGCTAAATTGGCGTCCATTCAACAGTGGAGTTGAGTTGACTTCCCACCCCTGGCAATGCAATGTAGTGCATTGCAATGCAGCGCAACACGATGCAGCATCAAGCTTCTCCAACGATCGCGGTCTAATTTTAAACTGAGCGACAGCACATTTTGTATCCTGTCACCGAGGGCGTCTGAGATGTGTTATTTATTACCTTTGTATGATGACACCAGGGCCCATGTTCTTTGGGATTTGATACTTCGGCACACATGCGGTCATGCCTAATTAAATGGAGGCGAGTCATTCTATCTGATTGCTGAACAGCTTCCAATTGATGCCCAGTTGTAAAGTGTGACAAGTGTGTGATTGTTATTTTTTTTTTTTAAATAAAACAGACAATATTAACTCATTTACTGCCGGACGATGTGTAAAAATGTGTCCACTCCAGTGCCAGGTTATTTGTCGTTTTCACTCAAAATCCAGGACCCACAGAATATTGAGTTTTAGGACTACATAAACATTAAATGCAGCGTAAGAAAGTGTAGACTGTCTTCTTTCATCAGAAAAAAGTTAATTAACAAGTTGTATGTGTCTGGAGTTATATTAGCTTGAAATGGGGTCGTCTGTAAAAAAAATACAATACATACATATTGATTTATATATCGCTTTAACAACAGTTGAAGCTGTAACAAAGCGCTAATGCTGGTGCATATGGCTGCCGCTGCTCACCCACAGAAAGACTTATCCTATGACTGTAAAGTGACCTTGAGAGTTTTGAAAGGCGCTTATAAATTAAATGTATTATTATTATTACTATAACATGGACAAAAGGCAAATGTTGCCTCCCCGTGGAAAAAAAAAGTTGCCAGAGGTCTGACAAGCTGTTTATCGGCACCCCAACCGCAAGAAATACCAAAACCTGAACAAATTCTGGAATGGCGCTGCACGTGACACTTTTCAATTCTGGAATAACCTTTGGGAATGGTAGTGAATGAGTTAAAATTCCAACAGAAACAGAAATGAAATTTATTCTGAGTTAATTCTTAACTTACATGGATCTGGTGTTATCTGAGCTTGAAATGAAGGCGGTTGTACAAAATACAAAACAATACATACATATTGCTTTATATGGCGCTTTAACAACAGATGAAATTGTAACAAAGCGCTAACATGGACAAAAGGCAAATTCTGGTCCCTCATGGGAGGGAAACACATTGCCAGAGGTCTGACCAGCGCTTTATCGGCACCCGAACCGCAAGAAATACCAAAACCTGAACAAATTCGGGAATGGCGCTCCAAGTCACATGGGAATGGCAGTGAATGAGTTAATAGATGAAATTCTGTCGAATTATGCCTTTAACGTCATTTGATATATCGAACGTTGATTGATATTTTGATTGTATTATGCCCTTTGTAAATTTTAAAACGCTCATCTCCAAGTGTGTTTTTTTTATTGAGTTACTTTGTATTTTAACTAGCTTATCCCGTTTTTTTTTTAACTGAGGTGGTCAGCGTGGAGCCGCTTCCCCCGTCGGCTTCTGTTTACATTGGCTTCAGCTGTGTATATGAGAGATTGGCTATATGAGAGAAGCGGAGAAGTTAAAAACATGTTAAAACTATCGACGCAGTCTTGTCAAACGTCAAAGCATCAAGTCGCAGCTTTTTATTTATTCATTCAGTGACACGATATGCGTGATTCACCATCAAATGGTTGCAGTGGCGGTCCGTGCATTTCACACCTAGGCCTTCAGTGAAGTCCTACTTAGTCCGACTTGAACAAATATCCCTCGTAATACCATAATTTATGACACAACGGCTGGAGATATCATTTACAAAAACACACGCACGCAGTACTGGGCGTGGCATCACCTTAATCGTCTACAACACAGGCTATTTTCCGGAGCAATTACACATCAATAAATCTGCATCAGCAATTAGAACTTGTCACTATACGTGATACTGCAAACACTTAAAAATAAAAGGAAATGTAAAATCATTTGTTCACAAAGTTTTATGAAGTCCACCAAGAATATGCAATCTTTAACAAGATTTTACGCTAAATTACAAAATGTCAGTTTAATATAAGAAAAACAACAAGACGTTCACAAAACGAACTATTTGTTGAAAATAAAAGTAAACAAATCTTTTTCATTTGTACTTGAGAATAGGCATACATGCGACAGCGAATTGTCCTCTCCTTCAGCCATTGTGGGTTAAAAAAGCGAGTAGATATACTTGGTTTTTCTGCTAAAGTTTCCAGGTCTGATCTCTTGTAGCTTGGTTGATTTGCATAGCGCTGCCTCCGCTGAGGTAAAGTGAGTATCCAATCACAGGACGCGTACATGTCATGTTCAACGCGAGGCCCTCTAGCTGGCCTTACTGTGTTAACTCGTTATCTGATTGGCTATCGCAACTATATATCAACTACATGTGCCCGTTCATGTACAGCGCACAGGCGCCCTCACTGTTGATTCTGAAGGCGTCGGTCAGATTTCATACAGCCTGGCGACACAAGCTAGCTGAATTCTGATTGGATTAAAAACTCTGACCTAAAACTACAACACTGAAAGGAGCATAACCAAATGGATATAATACAACATCAAGAAAACAGTATGTAGAATAATTATATATATATTTAGAAAAAATACTTTTTTAATGAAATTGACTTTTATTATAATTATGATAATGATGTCTGATTATGTTAGGCCAGCAGAGAAGGCCTTGCTGTCTCTGACGGCCCACCACTGAGTGATTGGTTGCCAGTATCTCCTGAGGTGTAATTTTTCAACTTCCTGTGTAAGCAATCCTCCTCTTGGGATGGAGCGTCATTTTTGGCGGTAGCGAAGATTGCGGGTTGTTGAGGTCGCGCGGTTGTGCGCGTAATGGCAGGTAGGACTCAAGGTCACTGTCAAATAAACTCCGACTTGACTTGACGGTGCACCTCTCAGTATATTGCGTTTTTTTTTAAGCAAATATATTTCTTTAATGGGTTTAATGAATATACGACTTTCGTGTACAATCGCGATATGCGTCAACATGAGGATGAGGTGGAGAATGTGCTTAAGTAGAGTGGAAAAAACGCGACTGTTTTTGCATTTACACCATGTTTAATTCTCTCTCTCTCACTCTCTCTTCCCCCCCCCCCCTCTCGCCTCTCTCTCTCCTTCTCTCTCTCTCTCGCTTTTGCTCCATCTCTCCTTTTCTCTGTCTCCCCCCTTTTTGTCTCTCGCCCCCCTTTCTGTTTTTCTCCCCCTCTCTCCCACTCTATCTCTGCCACCACTTTTTCTCTTTCTCCCCCTCTCTCCTTCTCTCTATTTTTTTGCTACATCTCTTTTTCTCTCTCTCCCCCCTTTGTCTCTCTCCCCTTTTCTGTCTCTCTCCCCCCTCTCTCCTTCTATTTATCCCTCTCTCTCTCTCTCCCCCTCTCTCTCCCCGTTCTCGCTCCCTCTCTTTCTCTCTCTTTGTCCCTCTCCCCCATCTCGCCTCGCTCTCTCCCTCCCCCGTCTTTCTCTCTCTCTGTCTCTCTCTCCCTCCCTCTCCCCACCCTCTCCCTCTCTCCCTCTCTCTATTTCTCCCCTCTCTCTCCCTCTCTCGATCTCAATTTCTCTCTCCCCCTCTCTCGTCACCCTCTCGTCTCCCCCTGTCTCTCTCTCTCTCTCTCTCTCTCTCTCTCTCTCTCTCTCTCTCTCTCTCTCTCCCTCTCTCCCCCTTATTCTCTCTCCATATCCCCCCCCTCTCTCTCTCTCTCTCTTTCTCTCTCTCTCTCTCTCCCTCTCTCCCCCTTATTCTCTCTCCATACCCCCCCCCCCCCTCTCTCTCTCTCTCTCTCTCTCTCCCCCTCTCTCTCTCTCTCTCTCTCTCTCTCCCTCTCTCTCTCTCTCTCTCTCTCTCTCTCTCTCTCTCTCTCTCTCTCTCTCTCTCTCTCTCTCTCTCTCTCTCTCTCTCTCTCTCTCCCCCCCCTCTCTCTCTCCATATGTCTCTCTCTCTCCCTCTCTTTCTCTCTCTCTCTGTCTCTCTTTCTCTCTCTTTCACTACATCTCACTTTTGTAACACACAACCCACTCATTTCCTTTTTCTTTAATCTAATCAACAGATTTTATTTCTGCAATTTAGCAGAAAAGGTGGACTGTCGTCTTAAAAGTGTGACAGACACTCCAAAATAAAGAAAAGAGTTGAAAAGTCGCATAGAAATGTTGTTTAATGTTCTCATCAATTTCGCATGATATGTTTGCATGAAGGTAATGGACGTTTGTTCTTATCTGATTCGATTATGATTATGCTAACCTTGCATGCTTTTCTTCCTATTTGAAGGAATGGGCGAGTTGTTATATCATAGCCTTTCATTTCTCTGACAGAGTGAAAATGAGAACATGCATTTTGTGAGACTTATAAAACGATACACTGTGTATCAATCATATGGTTGGCTTTTAACCTAATGCGGATGACTCTGGGCTCTTTCCCTCCGCATCAGTCGATGTTCACTGTACTTTTTAATTCATCTAACGGCAACGTTAGCCAAAATTACTTGTCACTTTTGGGAGGCTTCTTACATGGACGGGCCCTTCTTTTTTTTGTCTGCTTTCCCACCACCTCCTTTGACCTGCTGACAGCTGCAGATGGAGAGATAGGGCAGCCTGGAGCTGTGAGCAGGACAGGTGAGAGAAGGGAGGAGCCCTCACTCAGCAATAACCGCCCTGGGACATGGTGTCGGCAAGCTTAGAAATAGACATCGGTGGGTGCCCTCCAATATGGCGTTGCGGCAGATTTTTGCCTTTGACGAGTCAAGTCAAGGCGCTTGTTGCTAAAGCTGAAGATGCTTACAAAGTCTCCCCCGCCTAAATAGACGCACACACAAGACCTTTTTAAAAAAAAAAAAAAAAAACATGTTCGCCTCTTATGCTTTCCGGGTTCAGTTGTGTGGTCCATTTATGGGGCAAGGGGGCAAGCTACGCCCCACTCCTTACGCTTATGTTGATGAATGGGTTCTTTGTGGGCCTGTGGAAACAAGCCGCAGCCCTCTATCTTACCTCCATATGGTCGAGGCCTATACATCTCCCGTAGCCTCGGGCCGGAGTGAACATCTGCCTATCCCAGAGTGCACTTGGGCACTGTGGCTCCATGTGCTTTTGCCGGACCAACGCAGATGTTCCCGTTCCTCGGTGTCGGGTTTATTTTGCGAAATCCATGGACTGATTTGCCACTGTAATGCTCCATATATTTTACCTTCCGGAGGTTGCACGCAAGGTTGGCAAATGCACTGAGCAGGTTAGGCCTGTTTGACCCATATCTGAGAAATGATGCCTAAACATCCAAAGTCTTTGACTCTGCGTTTTCTCTGCACACTTTATTTATTTGTATATTTCCAAACGCTAAGGTCTGCTGATGAGGCAAAACGTCTCGCACGGCGACACTTTCACGGTGCTTTGAATGGGCTTCATCGCTTGTAATGAATCGGCCCCGAAAACGCCAATGAATGGTATTTCACAGCCCCGCTATGTTCAGCGGAAAGGTCGGTGCTGTTGGACAGTCTGCGGCTGGATGGATGCATGGCTTGATGAGCCAGCGATGAGAAGAAAGGTGCATTAGCATCATATGTGGAACTGTCGCGGCTTGGAATCGAAGCGCATTTACATGGGACAGGAGATGTGAGACAATGTGTGTTCGTCAATGGATGCTACGGCTTCATGTTTGTTTTCAACATTTAGCTTGTAGCAGACGTTCACATTTCACCATGACGTCCATGATCCACTGGTGAAAAGGACGCTTGGATCCCCCCCTCTTTCATCTAGAACTGCTTCATACAACAAACAATTAAATATGAATGAATGACTGTCTGTGTCTTTTGTGTTGTGTCACATTACTTATTTAGTTTTTGTTATTGCAGTTGTTTTGACTTCAAGATGGCGCCGAGAGTCAATGCAATGCTTTCGTCAATGCAATTTTCTCCACTGCGAGACTAATAAAGGCTAATCCAATCCAATCCAATCCAATGAACATAATTCTGTGTTGTTTGAAATAATCATAAAAGAGAAGACAAGGAATTAAAATGGTTGTGGCACAGGGCGTGTCATGACTGTAGGTACTGTAGTCTTTGCGCGTTGGATGCGTGCCTTGAAGCGATGTGGCCTAGTGACTGATGTGGGCAGCTTGAGTCGTTTAGTCTATGTGTGAGATCGCGGTGTACAGTGTGTCCGCAACGGGTGTTTTCATTTTGCGTTTGTAGGTTTGACGGTTTGTCCCTTTCGCAGCAGAAAATGTGACTCTGCCCACATGTGATGGGGTCTTATAGCGCTTTGGCACTTCCTGTTCCATTTCCGATGATGGTTTGCATACAATCCGGGGCTTGCCGCCTTCTATTTAGTCTGGCAATCGGAACTCGCGCTTTATAAATTGAGTTTGCGTGACAGACTAGATAATTTTCATGGGCTTCAAATAGTCTCAAAGTTGCTTTTCACATGCCGTCAAAACAGTAAAATTGGATGGCAGACGAATCCTTTCCTTTGTGAAGGAAATCCCCTTCACCACATGAGCAGAGATCATTGATATTGCGGAGAAGGCCTTCGTGAATGTCAAACACGGGGTTTCGAACAAAACGAAAAGGCACATTACAGAAAAAGAAAGGCAGAGTGAAGAAATAAAAACTTTTACCATATGCTATCAAACTACAGGAAAAAAAAATGGACGACATATGGATTAGAAGTTGGTCAAAGAAATAACTTGTGATCCAAAGCATACCACATTATGTGACAAACAGGCCAGGGTTAATGTGAGCGCATGAACAGATGTGCAGAAAACCAAAAGGAACAAGCTAACCAGACTTCCCATTTATGTATTGATTTATACATTTATTTATCTATTTATTTATCTGCTTATTCATTTATCAGGAAATTTATTTATTTATCGATTTATTGATAATAATGAATAATAATCCATTTCATTTCTAAGCGCCTTTCAAAACTCTCAAGGTCACTTTACAGTCACAGGATCAGTTTTTTTCTGTGGGTGAGCAGCGGCAGCCACACGCGCCAGCGTTCACTGTATATGTTTATTTGTTTATTTATTTATCTGATTATTTATTTATTTATTTATTTATTCGTGTATCTATTTATTTATGAATGTATTGGCTCATTTATTTATTTATCTATTCATCAATTGTTTATTTGTTTATTTATTTGTGTTTTTGTCAAGTGAGAGTATTTATGTATTTATCAAGTTATCTATTTATTTATCTATTTATTTGTTTATCTGTATATTTATTTTTAACCTATTTATTTATCAATTATTTATTTGTTTATGTTTTTATGGATGTATTTATTTGTTTATCTATTTGTGTATTTATGTATTTGTTTATCTATTTGTGTATTTATTTATTTATTTATCAATGTATTTATTTATGTTTATTTTTATCTATTTATGTATATATTTATCTATTCATGTATACATTTATCCATTTATTTATTTAGTTGTTTATCTATTTATCATCAATTATGTGTTTATTTATTGATCATTTATTCAGATATTATTTTTTTTTCTTGTATTTTTTTTTATTTTTGTATTAATTTATAAACATAAATTTAAATTTATAGACTAAAATAGGAATCCACGACAGAACACTAGGTGTCCCAAAAAAAAACACACTTTTAGACGAGTGTTCCAAAACTGAGCAGGTATCAATTCAAATTGCAGATTAATCACGGCCCTATAACAGTAATATTTACTTTTTTAAAGAAGGGAAATTGATTCTTTTTCAACGAGCAAATCGGTGGCTTCATCCCAACCCCCTTGACCTCATTTTACAAATACCTGTGGATCTAACTTTATATTTAACTATGAATGCAATAAGTGCGTAGAAACAGTGAGTGGCAGTTGGAAACCAGATGTCTTTTTTTTTTTTTGGGGGGGGGGGGGGGTGAAGGAAGCCAGAAGCAGAAGGTGAATTCCTGTGGAAATAAAGCTCCACAGAGAGTTAATTAAAACAGTGCACTGTGCAAACGTTTATCCAAGACCTCCGCCCCATCAGGGGAGATTTAGGAGTGTTCCCATTGTTCTTAGTGTCCACTATTCACTCGAGTGTGACTGATGGGTAAACGCCTACCTGCATAAAAAAACTGTGATTGATGGCTAAACGCAGGGTTGTGCCCTCAGGTGGGTCTGCGGGTTGCCATGGTAGCGACTCACGACAGTGAATGAAATCAAACCTCGACTTTGAAGCTCAGATTCAACCGAAACTCTCCGATATGATAATTTAAGAGTGCTTTTGTGCTGTTTTTTTTCTTAACACCAATGAAAGAGCCTACTTCGTGCTCGCCACCTGAAAAAGTCATCAAGACCAACTTCTCCATTATACCTTTTTTCCCTTCCTTCGGAAGTTGCTCGATACATAAACCAGAAAGTAAAAGTTTTGCTCACGTTGCCAAACGTAGGCTTCATTGGTTATATTGTCAAGAATAATTCAATTTCCATCTTTAACTTTGTTTTGGAATAAATACTTGAGCCTGTATGAGAATTGAGATTTTACTTTTAAAGCATACAGTGATACTTTGGCTTACGAACTTAATTGGTTCACAGAGTGTGTAAGGTGAAGTGTGTATCCTAAAAATTAATTTCCCATAGGAAACCATTAAAATGAAAATAATCCGTTCCCAGGTCCCCATAAAACATAATTTTCTACTTTCTAATTTTCTAAGCCTTAAAACTACGCAAAATATACCTTACTTTACGTATAATAAATGTGCTATGGTATTATAATTAAAGAAATAAACTGTGCTGTATAATAAAGTCATTTTATTCACCTTTGTGATGGTCGTTCATGGCTTAATGGAATGGAGTGACCGGTTTCATCAGCATTAAACACTTGACACACACACACACACACACACACACACACACACACACACACACACACACACACACACACACACACACACACACACACACACACACACACTTGAGGAATGTAGCCTTCTTCTTTCACCATCTTGAGGAATGATCCCTTGTAGATGCTTTCTCTGCGATAATTTTACCTTGTTCCTCAACAATTGGGTTCTGTTTAGCTGGGTTGATAGCTTTTTGCATCAAGTGTCCAGATGGCTTGTCCGTGTGTATCCCGAAAAATAGTTCGTATGCCAAGGCAAAATTTTCATAAATGTAATGTTCGTAAAACCGAAAAGTTCGTAAGCCAAGGGGTTCGTAAACCGAGGTATCACTGTACTTAGTTGAATCGTAAATGCATTTTCTTCATATATTTCCTTTTTCACACAAACATTTTGAATGATTTTGACGCCTGAACTGCATGTTCAAAGGTGCGAGAACTGCGTGGAGATGCTCTTCATCCGCGGGTCCAGCAACTGCGTTCAGTGCGACACGCCCCTGAGGAAGTGCAACTTCCGGGTGCAGCTCTTCGAGGACCCCACGGTCGACAAGGAGGTGGAGATTCGCAAGAAGGTGCTGAAGATGTGAGTGAGGGTGTGGGGCGTGGCCCCACCGTGTTTATGTGTCATCCCGTGCCGCCTCCCACTTCTTCAACCACCTTTGTCTTCCTCATTACGTTGTTTGTTTTGTAGACAATGAGTCTCCCTGGGGGAGCCCCGAGCGGGGAAGGCTCTTTCCCTGCCAGTTTTTTTTTAACTTACCCCCTCCTCCCCACCTTCTTTCCCTCCCATCTCAACTGTCCTTTAATAGCCCCTTAATTGACATCTAATGCGTGTCTATTAGGCCCAATGCAGACATGCTATTATAAAATGGTTGATTTAATGGAGTGTATTAATGTCGGCACATGTTTGCTCTTTGCAGTTATAACAAGAGGGAATGTGACTTCCCCAGCCTGAGAGAATATAACGACTACTTGGAGCAAGTGGAAGACGTTGGTATGGACGCTGACTGACAAAATGTTCGCTAAAAGGATGTTTCCAGCCGCCGTAATCATTTCTCCCCTAGCTGCACAAAGAGACGTTTAACAGGCATTCGTGCAATGCCAGCCTGGGTCATAGATCACAGGGAAGAGCTGCCAATGCTAACACGTCACCAATGCCAACTTCTCATTAGCCAGGGGTGTCAAAGTCATTTTTTGCCTCGGGCCACATTGTAGTTATGGTTTCCTCTCAAGGGCTGTTATGAATTTGGGGAAGCCATTACAATGTTTAATCCCCTCCACATATTACATATAGAGCGCACAACAAATAAATGAATAACTACTTTTCAAATCTCAAGTCAAGAATAATGACTGTTATCGTGGTTTACATCCAAAAATATGAAATTGTGGTTAAGATTTTAGCAAACATTATGGAATTTCACAAGTTTGATTTGCTTTCGCGGGCCGAAAAAAATGATGTGGCGGGCTGGATTTGGCATCCGGGTCTTGACTTTGACACCTGTGCCATAAGCTTAATAATAAACTTAATAATAATTATAATCATCATCATCATACTCATAATCATCATCATCATAATCATACATTTCATTTATAAGCACTTCAAAACTCTGAAGGTCACTTTACAGTCACAGGATCAGTTTTTCTGTGGGTGAGCAGCGGCAGCCACACGTGCCAGCGTTCACTCAACCCGGAATTAACTCAAACAGATAGGAAGCTAGCTAGCTACCTCATAGATAGCTAATAGCCAGCCAGATAGATCGATAGCCAGCTAATAGATAGCAAATAGCCAGCTAGCTATTAGCTATCTAGCTAACTGTCCGCTATCCAGCCAGCTAGATAGCTTCTTCTTTTCCTTAAATATAGATTTGGGAGTCTAAATAAATAAATAAATAAATAAATAAATAAATAAATAAATAAATAAATAAACACCACTAATCATAAATAAAGAAAATAAGCCATTTCATTTCCAAGCGCCTTTCAAAACTAGCGATCTAGCTAATAGCTACCTAGATAGCTACATATCTAATAAATAGCTAGCTAAATAGCTAGCTAGATTTTAGCTATTTTTTTGTGAAGATATTTGCAATTCCGACTGATGTTACAGACCAAATTCAACTCTCGGGCTTTAGCGCTTAATAATGCACGGGGAGGCAGCCTCTGAGGGTTCTCTTGCTCCAAATGAGGATTCAAAATGATTCTGTGTACAAGACGTGTTGTCTTACTGCTTTCCTTCTTCAAGGCAGATTTGTTTTCTTTAGATCATCTGTAAAATTTAAAATAACAGTGACTGCATCATTCAAGTCAGCCATGATGAACACATTTGGATTGGATTGGATTTGCCTTTATCAGTCTCGCAGTGGAGAAATTTACATTTCACAGCAGCAAAGTTATGAAAGAAATGAAAGTAGAAAAGCAAAACACAGGAGCTGCTGGAAAGGATTTAAGCTCTTAACCGCGCTTTGTGTCTCCTGCCTGTGCAGTGTTTAACCTTACAAACAATGTTGACGTGGAGGACACCAAGCTGAGGATGGAACAGTACCAGCGGGAGAACAGAGAGATCATCCAAAAGAATAAAGCCAAGCTTGTACGTACACATTTTTGATGAGTTGGATTTAAAAAAAAACAATTGGAAGGGGATAAAGAGAATAAGGCGTCACATATTGACACTGTGTGTCTTTGATTGGATCTCAATATGGGGTTGCATTCTACCCCTGGAACAAAATCTTGTATTCCGTTGACTTTTCCAATGGTTTTTAATGACTTGTTCATTTGTGATCGATGTGGTTCTTCAATCCAAAACCTCAGACACGAGAGCAGGAGGAACTGGAGGAGCTGCTCCTGCTGGAGCAGCAGGGCAATGAGCAGCGGAGATTGGACGTGCTGCAGGAGGAGCAGAGGCAACTGCTGGCTAAAAAAAAGAACAAGCAGGCTTTGCTGGATGAACTGGTGAGAAGTCAACGCGACGCACAAACAGAATGCCAATGTCTGTGCTGTTGCGCAAATATGAAGAACCATGATGACATATGACATGTCCCATCGCTGACACAAACGTACAAACACACGCACAGCCTAAGGGTTGACGGGTGATCATTAAGAGCTTATTACCAGTCATTGTGCTGCTGGGTGCATTGTTCTCATTCTGTGATTCCAAAGCCTCTTGGCTCCATTGTGTTGAGCTGCAGGCTTTGGAAGTGATTGTTCTCGCGGTGGCGGCCTACTGAAGCACCATCGCAGATAGCAGGTTAAGCTGTTTGTTTGTTTGTTTGTTTGTTTAAGGCACAGGGCCCGTTCTGTGTGGGCAGATCAGATCAGTGCTCACCCCCCTGGGGGACCCCCTCTGGGTTTTGACATCTGTATAGACCGGCACCACCCCACAAACAGGACATTCTTACATACATACACAAAACAAGGAGCCATCCCAGCTGTCTTTGGGGTGGAAACAGGGGACACCCTGAACCAATTGCTAGACAATCCCAGGGCACACATAGACATATAACCAATCCAGACTCACAGTCACACCTAGGGACAATTTTAGAGTGTTCAATGAGCCTGCCGTGCATGTTTTTGGACTGTGAGATGAAACTGGAGTACCAGCAGAAAACCCACGCAGACTTTGTAATTGCTAGACGCACTACACTCTCAACTCAAGAGGGCTTCAAAACTATAATTAAATATGTCATGTAAAAATGTAAAAATGCAGGTTCAAGAAAATCAAGGCTTTTAGGTGCACCTTATACGCAGGTGCGCCTTATATATGAAGTAATCTTGAGCCACAACACGTTTCGCAATGACTGTCAGCAGCCACCCACTCCGTTTCCCCTGTAGAAGAAGTAGCACGTAACCATAGCCTCTTCTGTACCGCCTTAAATTGTGATGTGCTTTATATTTTGAAAATTTTGATATACTATTTCTATATTATATTTAGAAAGCCATTTTCTTTCATTGAAGGTACGCCTTTTACTCCGGTGCGCCTTATATATGGAAAATGTTTGAATATACACCATTCAATGGGGGGGGGTGTCCAGTGCGCTTTATACACAAAAAAATACAGTAGTTTTTGTTAAAAAAAGTTTTTATAAAGTGGATTTTATTTTATTTTATACCATTTTAATAGGGAATTATCACGAATATATAATGGGAAATACTTAATACCAAACCTTTACGATTCCCGTATTTTGCGGACTATAAAATCCACCGCATTATTGGATTGGATTATCCTTTCCTAGTCTCGCAGTGGATATATTTACATTTCACAGCAGCAAAGTAATGAAAGGAATAAGGAAAAAAAGAAGTAGAAAAAAGAATACTGGAGCTGCTAGAAAGGAAGCCACTTTGGATTGGATTTGCCTTTATTAGTCTCACAGTAAAATGATTAAAACGTTTTCCAGATGTATGGCGCACTGGATTATAAAACGTGTGGTAAATTAAAAAAAAAAAAAAGATTTTAGGTGCGCCTTATAGTGCGGATAATACGGTAATTTCTCAAATTGTGGCCCGAAAACAGGACACTAACCACTTCGGCATAAACCTCCCTTGGACATATTAGCACTGAATGCTATTAAACACTTTTTTGGATCTTTAAATGTCCTGCCGAACCATCAAAAATCTCCTGAATCGTCACTGAAGTCAGCGTGAGGTTCTCAATCTGGACTAGTCCACACCTTAGACGGAGATACTGAGACTCCCCTACTTACGCACTTTCAAGTTACAAACAACTGTACATACGACCATTTTTGTAATAATGTACGAATTGATATGGGAGGACTCCTTTAATCGATTGCAAACATGTATGCTTTCCTCTTCAGAACTATTTGAATCATATTCATAACTGGATGAGTAACCAGAAAGCATCTTCTCCGAATCTGAAGCCATTGTTTTGATTCTCGAGGAAGGCAAGACGTCTTGGCGTGACGTCACGAAATGGGGGCGGGACTTTCTGAAAATCCCCAATTTGCAGCTCAATTTGTTGCAGTTTTAGCACTCATTAGGTAATTTTTATTGGTGTTTTGTCTTTGACTAAAAATATTAGCCTGCGTGTTTTGGGTATTTTAGATGCTATAAAACGTTTTTCTGATGTCATTTAGGAAACAAAAAAATGGTGTCGGTTGTCCTTTAAACATACTTATATAAGCCTGAAACATACATTCCATACAAAATATAGCACTGAGGGAACTTACAAACCAATTCACCTTATGAACAACCGTTCGGAACGTATCTCGTTCGTAAATTGAGCAGGGTCTTTACTGAAACACTCGACCTTTTTCGCTTCCAGCAATCAAGGATATGCAGCGCCTTTGATGCAAACCTATTTGTTTTCTCAGGAAAAATCTCAACTTCCTGCCTACCTCTTGCTCGCCAAACACAAGGCCCGCGTATCCCAGCTGGAGACGGAGATCGAGCAGCAGAAACACGCGGTCAAAACCACCAATCACTTTTCAACAGGAATCCAGATGGTGAGTCGCAACACGTTGTCTGTGTTTTGCTTTTCGCGAACGACATTTCAGATGAAATCTCGTGTCGGACCAAAAAAGCTCAAAGGCCGTTCCTACTTATATCCGGTTTCCCTTCTCTGTAAGAAAAAAATCCAGACTCTCTCTGTCATGTCATCACATTGCATATGGACCCTCTTAAGCTTTCCGTGCCTGCAGAGACCTTCCATTTCATTTTGCTGCTATTCTAGTTTCCAGTCATTTGTTTTCATTTTTTTACCGCGATGAGACAAGCTGTGTCATCACCTGAACCTCTCCCCCGACAACCCCCATGAGGAACGCTTCCATTCCCACAGTTCAGTGATGCGTTGGAGAGATATCCGTGAGGTTGTCGCCCTTTTGCTCCTGCCAAATCCTCCTCTTTCCTCAAGTTCTTCTATCCTCGATTGACTCTTCACCCAGGCTTGTTCCTCTTCATTAAGATCAAAAAGTGTTTCACTTTTTTTTTGTGGACCGGCGCAAAACTAAACTTGCTGATGGCAAGAGAAACGGCCATCTTACTCTGTTCTTGGTTTCTTCTGCGGTTGCAAACCCCAACCTTCATTTATTTTCACTCTACCGTCCCTAAGCCCTCCAGATACATATACTCCGCTCAGCTGCAAGTTGGAAGAACATGTGGCTTTGAATTTTCCTTCACCTCAAAATCCAAAAGCATGACTTGTGTTTGACTTGGTGAAATTTCAGCATAGACTGGCATTTTTTTTTTTGCAGCTTGCTGGAATTCATTTAGCTGCTAGCTTGCGGTCCCTTGTTCCAAAGACAAATTTGAGTTGGAGAAAACTCATCAGCAAAGTCCATCTGTCATGTAAGCACTCAGAGTGATGCCAATTAGTGCTTGGAAATATAAAATATTTGGCATAAGTAACCGTAGGACACCCCTACGAATGAAATGCGCGACATGATCTAGTTTTTGAAACTCTTGTCCACGCAGTGTTTCAGTTTTCCAAAGGGCCACTGTGAAAACCACTGAGACAAATGTGTCCATACATTCAGCATGGCGCTCAGGAAAAGCTTTTGGTGGACTCCAAAAATACAAATTTCCAATCCAAATACCAAGTGGAGTCTTAAAAACATGTCTTTGTCAACAACAGATCACTGTCCTCAAAACCCCAAGTGCTCAAAAATATTTTATTGACTCTTATCTTGACCCAACAAGTCTAAGCTTAGAATCTATGTTAATGTTCTCTGTGAATAATACGTTCATTATAAAACAAAATGCAGACCAAAGTGTTCCATTGAGTTAAAAAAAGAAGTCCAAACTCTAGACTCTGCTGAACGGTTGCGCCTTTTCGACAGCACGGATAAGCCAGCACAGTTTTTGATTAGGAGAAATGTCAGTGCTATTTGACTGTCATCGCTGGACAGCTCTGGGGCTATTGTGCTTTTTTGTGCCTGAAATGGGCAGCATATTCACAGCCTCGCTATGTTCAGCGGAAAGGTCGGTGCTGTTGGACAGTCTGAGAAGAAAGACGCGTCAACGCAGAGCGCTGATGCGTGTGTGGAACTGTCGCAGCTTGGAATTGAAACGGATTTACGTGGGATAGGAGATGTGAGGCGCTCTCTTTTCGTCAATGAATGCTACAGCTTGGTGTTTGCCTTCAAAACTTAGCTTGTAGCAGACGTGCACATTTCACTGTGATGTCACTGATCCACTGGTGAAAAGGACACGTTATCCTCTCCTTTTTCATTTCAATCTGCTTCATACGACAGAGGGTGCAGAAAGTGCTGATGATTGAATGACTCTGTGACTGTGTTGTCATATTTGTTCTTTTGACTTCAAGATGGTGTCGCGAGAGTGGCTGCCTTGACAGCAGCTCCTGTATTTTGTTTTTCTACTTCTTCTTTTCCTTCCCTCGTTCATCATTTTGCTACTGTGAAATGTACATTTCTTCAGTGTGAGACTCTTAAAGGCTAATCTAATCTAAATTCTTTGACCCTGGAACAATTTCTGCTTAAATCCTAAATATTGTTATTTGTCTTGATCATCAGTCTTCTTCTTTTCCTTTCGGCTTTTCCCTTGCAGGGGTCGCCACAGCTTCAGAGGTTTGATTCGCCTGTTTGTTTTGGCCAAGCTTTTACGTCTGATGTCCTTCCTGACACAACCCTCTGTATTTATCCGGGTTTGGGACCGCCACAAGAAGACTTATGTCCCCTTGTGGCTCCAGAACAAGCAACTCGCTCAGTCAAAGGCTCCCAAACTCAAAATGGTTGTCGGCACAGCAACAATCAAAAAAGCAAAACGATACTCACCAATTGATGACAATGCTCATCAATCAGTCTGTAAAAATCAATAAATCAAGATGTATTTTTGGGCAAAAGGGATGTTGATCCTCAGGAGAAAGCAAACAGCGACCGAGATGAATGAACAGTTGGGTGACTTTATGGTCTCTAATTTTATCAACCGTGTTGATGTGCGAGTTCATCTGTCACACACGCCAAGTCGGTGATCGCCACTAACCCCGACACACGCAACACTTTAGCCTGCCTGCTCTCTCGGGCCAAGGTGAGCTGTCACGAGCGGAATGGCATATCTACCCATGGTTGAGCCCACCAATCCGAGGAACGTCAAGATGCGGGGGCTCCAGTCTTTAAATAAAGATTGCTCTCGTGTCTCGTCGAAATATAGCAGCTGCGTCATGTTGTTGACCGGGAAGGTGCAAGCAAACATCTAAAGCCTTGCGCTTTACTTTGGGACGCCAACGTCGGACGACTATTCTGGTTGAGTCAGAAAGCTGTCAAACGCATGCTTGATGAAGGGAAAGCATCCAAATGTCAATTTGCTCCAGCCCAGGTGCGTTGAGAGGCTTCTTGGGATGTGCCCGGTCTTGCCTCAGGAATGGCTTGAAAATCGAGCGCTAATCCGCCACTTTGTACTCGTGCGATTGAAGAAAGCCCAAGCACACAACCCTGCCTAGTCTGAGTAAACATCCTTTGAAGAATCACTTGCTCGCTGGTATCAAAAGAGAATTACTGAATAGGAGGCAGTCAGCTTGTCACTGGTTAAACAGGCTGCTTGTTTTTTTTTTTTGTCAGACACATTAAAGGACAACCGACACCTCTGGACAAGTTGTGTCCATAATTTGTAAAATCACTTCAAATGACTTCTACTGAGCACATTTTACAAAGATTCCACGACATATAGCTATATTTTACGTTTTAAGACTCGCGCTGACTATTCAGGAAGTCTTCTTTTCGAGTTGATGACGATGCCTGACGTGACGTCTCGTCAGGAACGCCCCTGACCGAGAAAGTGACACACAATGCATTTTGGGTACTTTGTTTGGTCTGAAAACATCATGTTGATCCGTGTTGATGGCGAAATTTGAAGGAAAAACACATAAATAACGCGATGGTGAATCGTTGTGTGTCGCACCAACACTACCAATTGCGGTAACACCTTAAAAGTGGACACAAAATCTCAGCAGACAAATCAGCCCATTTCCAACGGAGCTTGTGCGCCATCTTGTGCATTTTCTGGGAGCTACATTGGAGTCCAGACGACTTGAATTGATACGGAAGGACTTCTTTAATCGATTGCAAACATTTATGCTTTCCTTTTCAGAACTATTTGAATCATATCAATAACTGGATAAGTAACAAGAAAGCATCTTCTCCAAATCTGAACTCTCTGAAGCTATTGTTTTGTGTCTGGAGTATCCTGGCGTGACAATCACGAACAAGGTGGCGGGACTTACTGAAACTCGCTATTTCCGAGGTCATTTTGAAGCAGTTTTGGGACACTTTATGTCAGTTTTATTGGTGTTTTGCATTTGACTAAAAATATCAGCCGGCGTGTTTTCGGTATTTTAGATGCTATAAAACGTTTTTCTGATGTCAGTTAGGAAACAAAAAGATGGTGTTGGTTGTCCTTTAAGTGCCGAACGATGACAAGTCCCCTCTCTTGTCACTTGCTCACGGTATAAATTTATGTTCACTAACAGATAAATGACAGCTTTGTGCAACACGCAACTTGTAACGCCTTGTCTCAAGTCAGTTATCGGTTTGGCCTTTTATTTTTTTATTTTTTGCCACAAAAGCAATGTCAAGTGTTTGCTCTTTCTCGGCATGTGTATTTACGATCCCGGAATCCTCCTCAGCTGCTTTGTTCCCGTTCCTCAAAGTGATTGACCAATAGGGAATTGCTGGAGTCTAGAGCGGCTTTCAGCAGCATCTTAAATGAAAGGTTCTCGCTCCGCTTTGACTTGATCCACTTGTCATAGACAGCAGAGCAGCTGACATAGGCGGCGAGGGACACGTACAATTCAAATGTACGCTTTGGCCAAATGTGGGTGGCAAGTTTATCCCTAGACATAGATGTGTAGCTGACTTAAATATCCTCGGGTCCTCTTTGGCATTATTCGATTGGATGTGATGTGACTTAAACTGTATAGAAAATACAAACACAAGCGCAAACATTAACACACTCTTCAGTCAGGTTTGTTTTGCTTTGTTTGATTGTCCTCTACGGTGACCTCCGATTGGGAGACGCAGTCGTCAGAGGAAGCTCAAGCTTAGCATGATTTTTTTCCCCCTCTGGCAGACTGGCCCAACCTGTTCTGCCTGCGAGGTGAGCGTTACATATTCCCCACCCCCTTCAAGTACCCATTCAGTATCTTCAAAGCTTTAATTGTACTTTTCTTGGGGGGAGGAGAGGGGAACAAAATGCTTTATTTACTTTTTCTCTGTAATCACTATGAACAAAATTGATCTATCTATCTAGCTATCTCGCTATATTGCTAGCTAGCCATCTCTATCTAGATCTCGCTAGCTACCTATCTCTAGCTAGATATCTCTAGCTAGCTATCTATCGAACTATCTTGCTATCTAGCTATTTCGCAATTTAGTTATTTAGCTATCTCGCTAGCTACCTATCCCTATCTATCTAGCTATCTTGCTATCTAGCTTTGTAGCTATTTAGCTATCTAGCTATCTTGTTAGCTGGCTAGCTCCCAGTTACCTATCTCTATCTCTCTATCTAGCAACTAGCTATCTATCTATCTAGTTATCTCGCTACCCAGCTAGCTAGCTATCTCACTAGCTACCTACCTCACTAGCTACCTATCTCACCAGCTTCCTATCTCTATCTAGCTATCTATTTAGCTATCTATCTAGCTAGCTATCTCGCTAGCTAGGTATCTTGCTAGCTAGCTATGTAGTTAGCTAAAAAAAGGACAGCTAGCTAGCTATCCTTTCTGTTTGTTTATTTGTTTATTTTGGCCGTGTGACTTTTTCCCACTTATTGAATTAGCGGAACTCCAATTGATTACTTCCAGGCCTTTTTGATAGCATGCGGGTCAGGTCAAATGCCAAAGGGAACTGTCTGTTGTGATTGGCACCGGCACATGTGGGCATTCACACCTCTGCCCCTCTCCTTGGCTTGGGCCCTCTTTAGGATGGCCTTGACAACCCCCCGCCTGTTTCTCAGGCAAGCCCGGCACGGCAGAAAAAGGACTTGTCAGCTTTAAAGGCTTTGCACTGGGGCAGCTGCATATCGTAAGTTATATTTAAACATGTAAGGCAAGGGCGTGCAGCTTTTACACTATTTGCTACCTGAAGATCACATGACATTTTGCATCAATGGAGAAGCTCTGTGTGGTGTGTACGCTATGCAGACAAAAGTATTAACACCTGCAAAAGCGGTGATGTGCGATGAGGTTCAGTCCTGGTGAGACACTGACTCCTCGCAATCAGCCAAAATTGAAGATGAGCCTCTATTTCAATTTTGACCGTAATTGCAACTGAATTTGTTTTCGAAGCTTTTTATTATGTTGCTACACTCAATTCCACACAGATGACAGATATGATAGCAAGGGCAAGAAAAACATTGAGTGATAAAGACGTCAAGTGTACTTTTTCGCCTTGGCCATCTCTAGTGAGCTGTTATCTTTCCAATGCAAGATCTCTGATTCAGGCAATTTGGAATAACACAAATCATATGGAATTTTATCTGATAGGCGCGACATATGGCAGAGGTTCTTATTGCCCCCAATGAGTCATTGTAACATCATAGCCGCCACACTGGAAATTTTCTACTTACGTCCAAGACAAAACAGTCAAACTGAATGATTTGGACAGAAAAGAGAAAAAAAATCCCACTCCTCATAAACACGCTGATGTTGTGGCCAATTACATTAAAATGTGGCCAGGGTTTTTTTTTTTTTTTACAACTTGGCCAACAAATGTCAGAACTCAGTGCCAACCCTGAATCTTTGGTATATTCAATAATCAGATAAATCTGTTGTTATTCGCAATATACCGGAGGTGCGAGACTTGAGTCGTTCAATTCGCAAAAAACAAAGGATATGAGAATATCATGTATAAGTTGTATCTTTGGTCAAATTACAGTGATACCTCAGCTTGCAAACTTAATTGGTTCCCAGAAAGAAATTGTTTTCCAGCAGCTCCTCTATTTTGCTTTTCTACTTTCATTTCTTTCATAACTTTGCTGCTGTGAAATGTAAATTTCTCCACTGCGAGACTAATAAAGGCAAATCCAATCCAATCCAAAGTGTGTTTAAGGCGAAAAGTTCGTCTGACAAACATTTATTTCCCATAATAAATCATTACAAATGAGAATAATCCATTCCCAGGTTCCCATAAAACATAATTTTCGATTAAATAAGCTTAAAACTACACAAAATAAACCTTATTTTACGTATAATAAACGCGCTATTGGATTGTAATTAAAGAAATAAACTGTACTGTATAATAAAGTCGTCTTATTTACCTTTGTGATGGTCGTTGACATAGTTGCCTCTTGATGATATCCAAGTGAAGTTGCCATGCTTTCTCGCCTATAATACCCTCACTCACAATGTCCCCTGCTAGCTGCTTTTCATTAATCCAAATCAACAGAAGTTTTTCAACCTCTTCTATTGCCTGAGACCGTTGCTTAGACAACACAAAAACACCCTTAGCCACAAGAAGCAATGGTCGACTTAGCATACTGGTGGTGGGACGCTAAGTCACACAAATGTGTATTTCGATGATCTCCTTCTTCTGCTCGACCGTAATTTTCTTTTGTCTCCTCTTCGACTTAACACGAGCCTGTGGTGGGCTCTTTTTTGGTCCCATGATAGCAAATGTACTCCACTCGATAGCAAACCACGTCTGCACTCAAAGGGGGTGTGGAAAACTAGTGGTTTTGTTCATCCGCCGAAAACTAGTTCGTATGCCAAAATTATATTCTCACAAATTTTATGTTCGTAAGGCGAAAAGTCCCTCAACTAAAGCGTTCGTAAGCTGAGGTATCACTGTATGTTTATGAAAATGAGTCAGCGTCGTTTGAAACAATTGAAAAGAAGTGATGTATTTTACTGCCATTCAACAGTAGTAGACTTAACTCGAATGGATTTCCACAGGCCGAGACATTCAATGTGTTTGTTTAGAATAATACTGTTTTGTTTGGCTCAGTTAATCTGCGTTCACTCTCCATGTGCATCCTTAGTGATTTAGTCATTTCCAGTGAAGCTTAGGTGGCTTTTCTTGTGTATAGGCCGAAGCGCGTGTGAGGCTATGGGGACACATGTTACTCATTTCGTTTGCTTTTCATTACCTCCCCTCTGAGCTCTCTTGTTTGTTCTGCTCTCCGCTAAACTCTCATCTTTCTATCTTCCTTTGTCTTTCTGCTCCATTCGAGTTTCGCCTGTAATTTCCCCCCTCGTTTGGTTAGGCGTACTCAATCTAGTTCCCAGATTTTTCTTCTCAATCGGGTTACTTTCTTCTTGACACCAAGTTAATCCGACGAAGTAGTCCTTGAAGGGCCTTAAAGGATAACCGACGTCTCCAGACAAGTTGTGTCCATAATTTGTAAAATGGCTTCAAATGACTTTTACTGAGCGTATTTTAATAAGATTCCACCGCATATAGCTATATTTTACATTTTAAGACTCGCTCTGAATATTCAGGAAGTCTTGTTTTTGAGTTGGTGACGAGTCCGTACGTGACGTCACTAAAGGACCGCCCCCTGATCGGAAAAAGACACATTGTAGCAGTCCTTACATCACGTCAATGTATTTTGCTGTACATGTTTGGTCTGAGAACCGTGTTGCACCCAAAAGCTGCCGAAAGAGGGCTCTAAGCTACATATAAGGAATTTATCAGCCTGTGGAAGCAGAGGTGGCCACTGGAGGTCGCCATTTTGTGCCTCTTTTTTTTGGGTGAGAGAGTTTCCCAAAATGTTGCCTCAAAATGGCACATGTAATTCTTTAATCGATTGCAAACATGTATGCTTTCCTCTTCAGAACTATTTGAATCATATTCATAACTGGATGTGTAACAAGAAAGCATATTCTCCAAATCTGAAGCCATTGTTTTGATTCACAAGCAATGCAAGACGTCTTGGCGTGACATCACAAACTGGGGGTGGGACTTTCTGAAAATGCTCAATTCGCAGCTTAATTTTTTGCAGATTTTGGACACTTGAAGTCATTTTTATTGGTGTTTTGCATTTGACTAAAAATATCATACTGCGTGTTTTGGGTATTTTAGATCTGATTGGATATTTTAGTCAGTTAAAAACAAAAAAGTGACGTTGGTTGTCCTTTAAATGGTAGAAGAGTTTTTTTTTTTACTGGTTCGATTACCTAATTTGTGAAACTCATTCAATTCATTAATTCATCCATTTTTTTCATCATTGCTCCACATTTGATGACATGGCTGGTTGAAACAGTTATTTCCTTTGTTGTTATTTTTTACAGGGAAATGAGCTGTCTGTGTGCCCCCCCCCCTTATCTTAGTTTATATGATCAGGTGAAAGTCATAGAGCGATAATCTGAATTAGAATCTGAAATCTTTGTCATTGCACAATATAGCATATACAGTTCCGTAATGAAGAGATTTCACGGTTGAACGAAAGTACCATATTTTCCGGTGTATAAGACACACTCAAAAACGTCAATTTTCTTCATAACATGAACCAGTGCCTTATACGCTTGTGCGCCTTATATGTGAAGTCATATTGACCCACAACGGGTCTCGTAACTGCAGCCACCGACTCCATTTCCTGTAGAAGTCGTGCGTAACCCCAGCCTCTACTGTAGCGCCTTATAATGTGATGTGTCTTTTATTTGGAAAACTTTGATGTATTTATATACAGTAAAGTCTCGTTATATCGATATCGGTTATATCGATAGTACCGCTTATTACGATACTATTTCTATGAACGCAAGGAGAAAATTACATGCGCGCAGGATCGGATATATCGATAGTCCGGTTATATCGATATTTTTTCCGACTCCCGAGAATATCAATATAATGAGACTTTACTTTACTATATTTGGAAAACTTTTTTTCATTCATTGAAGGTGCGCCTTATACATCACAAAATACAGTATTTTAAAACGTGATTTCGCCATCATTTCAAGCGCAAAAACAAAACAAACCCACATTGTTGAATTAATGACCGCGTATACCAATATCAAAGATGGTTGTTGTTCAGCATTAATGTTATTTTGTTATTTCTCTCAACATCTTGCTTTTATTCTTCTCTCTTCCAGGGTCAGACTGTATCTCTGCAAGCTGTGCCCAAGTTAGAAGAAGTGCTTTACCACTACAAGCCACTCCGAATTGAAACCTCCGGACCGCCGGTACCAGAACTGGAGCAGCTGGGAAGACTCGGGTAAGATTTTTTTTTTTATACACGTAAACCGTTTTCATTTCGTTGAATCGTTTTAAAAGGAAAGTTATTTTGAAACACAAGAAAATGCTTAGACATGTATTTGAACTGAAATTAAACTCGGGATTCAATTTATAAATAGGCTTTAATCTACACTACAGGGTTAAAATCCCCTTATGTTAAACCCCCCAGGGGTCAAGGAAAAACGTCCAAAATGCATACAGGGGAAAATGAGAAAACATGTGTGGGCAACATTGCACACACTATGATGCTATACATTAATTGGAATAATATAAACCATGAAATGCTGCTGGAAGACACGTTTGGTTGTCTAAACCGGTAGGGTTAAATATTATACTGTTATTTTAGAATACCATTCCCTATATTCAGCTTTTGGTCTTTATTTTGAAGAGTTAAAAAAATATTTTTAGATAGATAGATAGGTAGGTATAGGTAGACATAGATAGATAGGTAGAAATTGATATAGATAGACATAGATATACTGTAGATAGACATAGATATACTGTAGATAGCAGTGACGTGCAGTCAGTGGAGGCAGGTGAGGCAGTGCCTCACCTGTCATCATGGAAAGCTGTCATGGAAATATCAAATGAAAAAATAAATTAAGCAGTTAGATGTATTTAGTAATTTGTACTTTAAAGTTCTTGTCTATTTAACTTCACCGTTTTAGGATTTTTTTCAAAATCGCTGAATTTACCGTTCAAATACTAAGTAGAGACGAGCGGTGACGTCATTGATGATGTCAGTGCCTCACCAGCCATGAACCTCACCGCACGTCACTGGTAGATAGACATAGACATGATAGATAGACATAGACATGATAGATAGACATAGACATGATAGATGGTTGGATAGATGGATGGATAATTATCGAGTGATATAAAATACTCATATCGTGAAACACTTTGTACCAGAACTAGGAAGCCTTTCTGATTATCTTCTGATTAATGGTGAGACTGAAAGCAAATTAGCCAAGGAGCGCATCCCACAAGCCGCCACAGTGCCTCTGCAGGAGCGTCCATTAACACACACAGGAAGTGCACCCCCCCCCACCCCATTTCAACAGCCCCCTTTGGGCCAATCAATCCACGACGCCACCGGTCCAGTCCTCACCAAATGCAAGTCATTCATCAGTCAAACCCAGCGCCCGGCCGTCTGCACTGCAACGGCTCTGCTACTAAAACCCTCCCACCTATTGAGACCGGCTCGTTTTTATTGGGTGACAGGATCAAAACAAGGTCAGGTTTTATGGGAGGTGGGGAACGTGGACCGTGTTCAATAATGTCTTTCCCTGACAATAACCTTCATTTGATGGAGATAAGCATCTTTTGCATATTTTATTTTGGTTGTCCTTCAGTGTAATAGCAATGTAAACTGACATTTATATTACTCCAGAGACACAAAAAGGTCTTGATTGAGGAACTCCGACCCCCTCAGATCAACCGTAATGCCAAAAATGCAATATGTCGTCAAGTGACAAAATGAATTGCTGTCCCAAGCAAAACTATCGGAATGGTAATGTCAATTCCTTGGTTTCATACCGAAGACATTTGATCTTCAGTTGAAAAGATGACAAAGGGACAAAAAGTTCAGAATTACAGCTGTTATTTCCTGGTATTTACATCTAAGATACGTTTAAAAAAACTTGGGACAGAACACCTTGGGACAGAACACTGTTTTTTTAAAGACAGGTGATGAACGGTATCACAAAGAAGACTTTGAGAGAAGAACTACACAGGTCATACAAGATGCACAAAAATAAATAACACATCTGAAGGCTTCATCTGAACTTCAACCAAAGGGATGGAAAGGCCAAAGTACGATGAAAGAAAAGATCTGCTTCTCATCCAAAAGCACACAAACACATCTGTGGAGGAAATTTTGTATGGCTGCTTCCAGAACGAGCGCAGTCCGTCTTTATTGATGATGTAACGTTTGATAGAAGCCGCAGAATGAATTCTCAAGTCTATAAAACCATTTCGTCTGGCCATTTGCAGAAAAATGCACTTCGTCGGGGGGATTCTGAGACTGGCCCAGACGATGGGTTGCAGTCTTGATGCAGTTATCGAAACAAATAGTTGTGCAATCACCAAATAGTGGATGCTATTCATTTTCAGTTCATTTAAATGTCTGTCACTGTACTTTGCTTGTATTAGCCTTTATTATTCTGGCAGTGGAGAAATTTACATTTCACAGTGTAAAGTGATCGAAGAAAGGAAAGGAAGAAGTAGAAAAACAAAATCCAGGAGATGCTGTAAAGACAGACTCTCACGCCGCCATCTTGAAGTCATCACAAACACTCTAATAGCACCTCTGTGTGCATTAGCTATTTTTTTCCATCTATTGGCTATGTATTAGCTAGCTGGCTAGCTTTCTATCTATTTGAGTTACTTCTGGGTCGAGTGAACGCTGGCGTGTTTGGCTGCCGCTGCTCACCCACAGAAAAAAAACGTGAATGTAAAGTGACCTTGAGAGTTATGAAAGGCGCTTATAGATGAAATGCAATATTATTATTATTATTAGTAGTAGTAGTATTAGTATTATTATTATTACAAAAACAACAAAACACTAAATAACAAATATTGTGACAACACAAAAGACAAACACTTATTCATTCATAAGCACTTTCTGCACCCTCTTTGTTGTATGAAGCAGTTCTAGATGAAAGAAGAGAGGATCAAAGCGTTCTTTTCACCAGTGGATCAGGGATGTCATTGTGGAATGTGCACGTCTTCTACAAGCTAAATGTCGAAAACAAACACGAAGCTGTAGCATCCATTGACGAAAAGAGACTGTCCTACATCTCTTATCCCATGTAAATCCACTTCAATTCCAAGCCGCGGCTGTTTCACATACGCATCGGCGCTATGCGCTGACACTCCTTTCTTCTCATCGCATCAAAAAAGCATCACTTTTGCTCAAAAATGAGTGACTTCCCCCCCAAAAAAGATGCTCTGTCCTAAGTTTAACATACCTAGATTGAAATACCATTTAAATAGAAGCTGGACATCCTTTTTGCATGTATTTATTTATTACTTTATGGATTTAGTTATTAAGAAGAAGATTTAGCTATTTTTTTGTACACCTGTGTAAGCTCTCAGTCGTACAGGAGTGGTCCATCGATGAAAAGGTATCTTCTGGGTTTTTTTTGTATTTGTGATTTTATTTACTTATTTATTTATTTGCTTATTTATTCTTTGTCTCATTCATCTTTAGATACAAAATGTCTTCAGTACGCAACAAAACCAAAGGACTTGACTTTGATGCGGCAAATCCTTTTGTCAGGGACTTTACATTAGCAGTTTTGCGGACGCTTACTTCGATATACATCGACGGTCAAATCTTGCAGGATGCACTCAGCCAATGTTCCTCCAACCTGTTATCCTCATTGAATCACACCCCCCTCCCATTATTGCACTCCCAGCATTTTGGCTGGAATGCAAGCGATGCGATGTGCAGTAAATATTCACATAACACGTGTGTGCGCGGGACACAATGCAGACAGGGTTGAAGGGGGTGAAAAGTGAGTCCCCTGTGCGAAGCGTTGGACACCAGCTCCAGTTCTGTGACCTGTGAAGGGAAATATGTTTCTGTGTGGATGTGCATCGGTGTAGATGAGCTGGACGGTTTGCAAGGCAGCAGGTACTTATTTTAAAACTTGGCTGTTTGTCTTGGTCATGGCTCGCAGTGACAGCAGCGCCAGTGGTGATTTGTCTTGGATGTAGCCGTCCGTCATAGGGGGGAAACGGGAGTACATCGACACACAGGCACAAAGCCTCACCGTTGGCTCCAAAGCTTCCAGACGTTGGTTCGTGTACCAATATCCAGTCAACACATGGCTGAGTGGGGCTTTACTTCTCTTTCCAGATGGACTACACGTTCAGACAGACATTCAAAGGTGTCTTTGTGTCTTCTCAACTTCAGTCCCACATCCACACCCTTTTGTGGTCTCCGATGGGGTTGTATAACGTATGAATACGTAGGTTGTAATGTATCAGAAATTGCGTCATTCTCATTATAGGTACCGTATTTTCCGCAGTCTGAGGCACACCAGATTATAAGGCGCACCTTCACCTAATGGCATATTTTAAAACTTTTTCCACATAGTAATAATACATTACATTTTAAGCGCCTTTCAAAGCTCTCAAGGACACTTTACAGTCACAGACAAGCATAGGTACTATAATAAATAAAATACAATCACATGCTCCTTATAATCTGGTGCGCCTCATATATGAAGTCATATTGAGCCGCAACAGGTTTCACAACTACTGTGAAATGCCGCTGACTCTGATTTCCCCTGTAGAAGAAGTAGTGCGCAGTGCATGCTGGGATACATGATACGGCATTTCATTTGGGTAATCTTAAAATTACTGTATTTTCCGGTGTATAAAGTGCACCGGGGTATAAGGCGCACCCCCAATGAATGGTGTATTTTCAAACTTTTCCCATATATAAGGTGCACCAGACTATAAAGGGCACCTTCAATGAATGAAAAAAGTGTTGCAAATATATAAATATTTAACTTTTTTCCATTTCCATTTATAAACGTTTTTGGATGCACCTTATACACCGGAAAATTTGGTAATTTGCCAGGCAGAATTTTTTTCTCTATCGCCATTCTTCTCCATTTTTGGCACTTGGCATTATTAGAAATGGAGAATTTGCTGTATTTTGCTTGTTTTTGTATTTAGTGTCTCAAAAAAGTAATTTCTGAAATTTTAAATCCAAAATATTCCATGAAAACCCTGAAGGAACATAGAAGTTAAAAAAGTACATTGGCAATCTGTAATAATTATATTTATTATTGTTTTGTAATAAACTGATTGGATTCTATTTGCCTTTATAAGCCCTTTATAAAACCCTAGAATATTTTTGAGCTCATAAAAATGCCGAAAATATCACACATTATACTATTTCGCAATTGCTATTTCTGTGTTTGACATCAAAAAAATTGAAATTATGGCAAAATCCCGTTTTAAAATAACGTATTTTCCGGTGTATAAGGTGCACCGAAGTATAAGGCGTACCCCTAATGAATGGTGTATTTTCAAGCTTCTTGGACTACATCGGACTGACTATAAGGTGTACCTTCAATGAATGAGAAAAGGTTTCCAAATAGAATTCATAAAAAATATTTTTTTTTTGCAAAAACACCACATTACAGGGCGTTACAGGAGAGGCTGGGGTTACGCACGAGTTCTTCTACAGGGGGAAATGGAATATTACTTCAGATATAAGGCGCACAGGCGTATAAGGTGCAGGGTTATCTTTTGAAGAAAATGAAGGCTTTTGGGTGCGTTTTATACACCGGAAAATATGGTAAGTTTTTCATTGAAGATCCGTTGCGCCTTATGGTGCGGAAAATACAGTATTTCTTTTTTTTTTATATGAAAGAAATGTGTTCCTTTGTGTCTTGCATCACTTGGGCAGCCACTTGTGACCTAGTACTTTCAATAAGCACCACTCAAAATCATTTGAAGTGTTGGCTATTTGACATTACCCACTCTACTAATCGTTTCAACTTTTATCTCATGTGTTCTCGTCTTGTCTCGATTAGGCACAGTCTGATCTTTGCGACAGCGTTGTCAACAGTATAACCACCCTTGGACATATGACAAGTATAATCTGAGAGGAGTCTGTCTGTCTAATATTCGTCTTCTGTGGAGAATCGTGCGGGAACACTCTTTTGTTTTTGCTCGGACTTGACTTAGTTTTCCACAAGAACACTTTTCTGAAAGCTCCGGCTGCGTAGGTGATGAAAGGCTGACTGAGATTTTCGACAAGGACAAATCATATGAGTTGGTGGGGGTAGGGATATGAGAAATTGGCTACAGAGCGTTGAAACATTTGACTCAAACCTCAAGTGCTGACAATGAGGCCTCGCCAGAACAGTTGTTTGTGTTGGCTCTGAGCACCCTGAAATTACCCATCCTTCTCTGACAAAATGTGTTCAATGCACTTGCCAAAAGACAGCATGTCGAATATTTAGAGGTTTTGCCTCCTCCCCCTCGCTTTTCTTTTTCATAATTGGTGGAAAAAGTGAGTTCTGTTGGGAGTGCTTGTCAGGCATCTGCCGCTTGTTTCGAGGTGATGCCGAGCAGCTGAATGAACAGTGTTTAGTCTGGGGCTCCTCTCCTGGGAATGCACCTCTCCATGGGAGGAAGTGAAACCTCTGTGCACTTTCTCTCACCAAAAACAGGCCGGTCAGAGAGGTTTGAATTGAAATGGGCCCTGTAACAAAGCATCAGTCACCGTACCTGAATCATTCATTCGGTCTTCTGAAACAGTTCCACCAGTTTCAGGAAAAAAAAGTGTGTATATATATATATATATATATATATATAGTCAAACCTCGGTTTTTGACCATAATCCTTTCCAGAAAGCTTTTTGAAAAACGATTTGTTTGAAAACAGAAACATTTCCCATGATAATCAATGTAATCAATGTCTGATTTTCTTCTTTTCTTTCTTTATTTTTATCGTGATTGAACAATATAAACACACCTGCTCACAATGGAACGCTACACGAGTATAATGCATCGGTCACAATTAGACGCGACACAAGGAAGTGTAAGGGAGCGTTCAGTGGTGCATTCAGGTGCGCTCAGTTTGGTCGAGAACCCATTTTCGGTTGGAAACCGAGGCATTAAAAACCCTGACATTTTTGGTGAAAAAACGAATTAATCGAGAACTGAGACCTTCGAAAACTGAGGTTTGACTGTACTGTTGTATTTTGGTATTATATTCAATAAATCCATTTTCAGTTTTCAATATTAACTCATTCACTGCCAGACATGTGCAATAATGTTTCCACTCCAGTGCCAGGGTTTTTGTCATTTTCACTGAAATTGCAGGACACACAGAATATTAAGTTTTAGGACTACATAAACATTCAATGCAGCGTAAGAAACGTTAGACTCTCTTCTTTCATCAGAAAAAGAGAGTTAATTCCTAACTTATATGGGTCTGGAGTTGTCTGAGCTTGAAATGGGGGCACCTGTACAAAAGGTAACATTGCCGGAGGTCTTACCAGCGCTTTATCGGCACCCCTACAACAAGAAAAAACAAAACCCGAACAAATTCGAGAATGGCGCTCCACACCATGCTTTTCAATTCCCGAATTAATTCGGGAATGGCAGTGAATGAGTTAATTGGTGCCGTGTCGGGCCATTTGTTTTTATGTTGGTCCTTTCACTCCATATTATGTAATAATTGTCACTGATAGGATGATCTGTTCAGGCTCATACATCTGTACACGCACCGACTGACCATGTTTAATATGTGCTTAAAGGATGTTGCGCTCACCGCTCTGATTGTGAACAAGGGGTTAATAGGTCTTTGAGTGACTACTCTCTTCCCACGTGTAATTTTCAAGCCGCAGCATCCCTCGAGGATGCTTAAATTCTGAGGATTTTCGAAAATTCTGGATGCGCTTCCATCTGATGTGCCCGTAGTAGCTTTGGGGGCGAATGATGTGATTGGGGCCGACCTTGAGGTCATGGGTCACTGACAATAGTGGACCTGTGGTACAGCATTGTGGACGTAAGGGTACTAAGAGTGACAGGACCAGAGTGATGGCACCTTGGAAGGACCGTGAACCTCACCCAGTCACACTCTTTAGCGCAAACACAGCTTTGAAGCTTAAGTTATGACCACCAAAGTTATGGCGCCGGTTGAAATGACCCCACGTGAACTCCTTGAATAGTAGTTTTCTTTGATCTACTCTTACTATAATTTAAGGGGAGTAATATTTTGTACTCAACGGGCCAATAAAGAGTCAGCATTGTTGACAGAATGACTCTCAATGGGAATTTGCTTTGTTTGGTTCTTACATACTATACATATTGATTTAGATAGCGCTTTAACAACAGCTGAAGCTGTAACAAAGCGCTTAACATGGACAACTATCATATACAGGAAAGAAAACAGTCACAAAGATAGGAGAAAGCACCAGGGATTAAAACAAAGATCAAGTCGCAATACCAAAGAGTACAAGTGAGTAGGGTTTTAAAGGCAGTGAGGGAGATTGCCGAATGTTCAGTGGGAGGTTGTCCCAGAGAATGGGACCAGCAACAGAAAAGGCTCCATCGTCTCTGAGCCTCCGTTCAGTTTTTGGGACATCTGATAATGGTTGGTTAGCAGACCTGAGGCGTCAGGAAGGTTTGTAGGGGTGGATGAGCTCGGTGAGGTAAGGAGGAGTGAGGCCATTTAAAGATTCGAAAACAAATAAGATCTTAAAAAGAAGTCTAAAATGTATAGGGAGTTAGTGATAGGATGCCAGAGTAGGAGTTATGTGCTCCCTCTTACGAGTATCAGTCAAGACGCGAGCAGCAGCTTTCTGGACCAGCTGGAGACGCTTCATGGAGGATGCATGAATGACTGAGTCAAGGTGCTCATGAGAAATGAGAGGTTTTATTTTAGCCAGCTTCCTTAGATGCAAGAAGCTGGATTTCGCAACACCACCAATTTGTCGGTCAAGGTTAAAGTCACTGTCCAGTTTAAAACCCAAGTTTCAGACTTCAAATAAGGAGCCAGGGGGTCCAAGTCTACAGGATGATGAGATGGACACCAGCCACTGGGACCAAACAGTATCACTTCTGTCTTTTTTTCATTAAAGTTCAAGAGGTTTTGTGCCATCCAGGTTTTGATTGTCTCTAAGCAGGATAAAAGTGGCCTTACATAACAAAGGGGCTTTTCCCCCCAAACAAAATATATATATTTTGAGACCTAAAGTTGCCCAGATACTTCATTTCAGTGCACGTGCTGCTTTCTTCAGTTACCAGACCTCTCAATTATTTCATTGCTTCCATTTCTCTCGCCTAATAACTTCATTCTCACGGAGATCACAAATGTTCAAATTTGCATAGCCAAAAGAGATGGCGTCCGCTTTCCGACAACAAGTTGGAGATCAACCATTTGACTTGCAAAGTCGTCCACGTCGACGAATTGCCCCTCCTTGTCTTACCGCCCGTCATGTGACTTGGGTCCGGCTTAAATTCTCAGCCGCCGTTGTTCCGTCGGCGTGGACTTTCTTCGTTACTAACCAGATCAAAAACAATATGGAGTGCAGCCCATCGTTCTATTGTGCGGCCACCCCCACTCAGGCCATTATCCTGTCTGTCTCAGTAAACAGACCATTAACAGACAGAGCTAGCGCTGGTGGAGGCCAAATCACTATTGTCTCCTCTCCCATAGATCTGTGCAAATATTGATCCTGTCCAAGTACCGGGCTAAATAAGTGTGCGTGGCAGTTGAGAAGCCTTTTTACTTGCCTGTGAGTCATTTCTGAAAAGCAACGAGCATTGCACAAATGCCAAAGATACATTTCTGGTTTATCTACAATAGCGCCACTTTACGTGTTGTTGTTGTTGTCGTCCCCCTTTTCTACTGGATATGCTCCAGACAGACTCACAGTCTTCCTCTGAGATGCAGACGGTCACAATGCAAGCCGTTTCCAGCATGAAAAGAACTCCAGGTTCATTAGCGTAGTAGCATCACTGCTAGCAAGCCCGCGACTCTGCGGAAGTGATCTCTCGTGACTGTTTTGAAGCGCAATTACCGTATTTTCCAGATTATAAACCGCACCTCCAAGCCTTCAATATTGTCAAAAGCAGACCACGGGTCTTATAATTGGGTGCGCTTTATACACTCAAACCTAGGTTTTCAACCATAATCCGTCCCAGAAAGCTGTTCGAAAACCAATTTGGTCAAAAACCAAAACAGCACTTTCCATTGTAATCAATGTCTAGTTGGCTAGATAGCTAGTTGTAAACCGAGGCGTTAAAAACACTCACATTTTTGTTGAAAACCGGATTGGTCGAGAACTGAGACGTTTGAAAATTGAGGTTAGATTGTATATGGAAAATGTTTTAAAATATCTTCCATTTAGGTGGTGTCTAGTCCAGATTGAGAACCGCACACGGACTTCAGTGACAATTTTGGAGATTTATGATGGTTCGGCAGGACAAGCAAAGAGAACCAAACAAGTGTTTAATAGCATAGAGTGCTAACATGTCCCATGGTCTCCATGTAGGTTTTTACCGCAGGTGTTAGTGTCCTGTTTTCGGGCCACAATTTAGGAAATTACTGTATTTTCCTCACTACAAGACGCACCTACAAGGAATTATGTCACAGATATGATGTATGCGTTTTGAGCCCCCTCGTTTCTTTTCTTTTTACCCTTGCTTACAATCTTCCTTCTCTTGTCTTATTGAAATCCACCTTGCCTCTCCCCCCCTTCCAGTGCTTCAGGTGATTTGTAATTGATACCCACCCCCCACCTCCTCCCTCCCGGGGAAAAAAAATATATTCTTCCTCCGTGTATAGGTGCTCTATTCCCAGAATGTTACATCTGTCATGCTACTTTTGCTTGTGAATATGGGTGTGCCTCAGGGTAGCAGCCATTCCCAGAACGGCATATGTTCCCTCCATTGTTTACAGCTGCATTTGGTTAGCGACGACACACTGATGTCATGTCATTCTTCTCCCTCTACAGTCCACTGGGCGCCCTCCCTCTTTCCTTTTAAGCTTTTCAGGGTGGCGCGGGGTGATCAAGTGTCAGCTCCGGAGAAGAAAGAAAGACTTGCACGATATCAAGTAGCACCCAGGATGTGTGATGTCCCTCGAAGCACCTTGGCTGTACTTTTTTTTTTTTTTTTTTTTTTTACATGAGGCCAAGTTAGCCAGCCTCTAGTGACCCCATCAGGTTAGAGTTGGGATATGCAGGACCAAGATAGGGCTGCTATGGATGAGTGGTGACAGGTGGCAGCTATAATAAATAATAATAATAATAATAAAATTCATTTACAAGCTACTTTCAAAATTCTCAAGGTCACTTGTAAGTCACAGGATAACATTTTCTGTGCGTGAGCAGCAGCAGCCACACGCGCCTGCATTTACTCAACCCAGAAGTAACTCAAATAGATAGAAAGCTATCTAATAATAATAATAATACATATTATTAATACTACTACTACTAATAATAATACATTTCACTTATAAGTGCCTTCCAAAACTCTCAAGGTCACTTCACAGTCACGGGATAAGTTTTTCTGTGGGTGAGCAGCGGCAGCCACACGTGCCAGCGTTCACTCAACCCGGAAGTAACTCAAATAGAATAGTAAGACAAATAGATAGAAAGCTAGCTAGCAAGCCAATAGATAGCTAATAGCTAGCCAGCTAAATAGCTAGCCAGCCAGCCAGATAGCTATTGTACGGTATTACAGAAAAGACCGAGAATAGAGCCAATAGATAGCTAAAGCTCGCCAGCTAGATAGCTATATAACTAACTAATAGATAGCCAGTGACTATATTTTATGTCAATTATGTATGCTTATATTCAAGTGTACGTTTTATTTTGTTTTTAACTGTTGTTTGTTTTTGTTTTTAACTCTTGTCTTTGATTATGATGAAACGTGTTTTCAAATAAAATGTATTATTATTATTATTGTAAGTCAGGAAGGGGCATGTCTTTGGGCACATGCAAAATAATCTGCCATTTTTTGGGTAAATATCGTCTGTAAGAGACGACGATATCACTAGGACTTGAGGGCAATTTACAGAGTCTCCCTCTATGTATTTTGTGGGTGTCATTCATGTATTAGTTGGGTGTCAATTTCAAGTATCAAGTAGAGAATCTGTTAACACGCCAAACGTGTTGGTCTTAACTAAGTGTGAGTGATAGCTTCTGCCGCTTCTCCTTCGGGGATGCAGCCCTCAGTCTGTCAGTGGCGATGATAAGACGCTTCATAGCGGATAACAAGTGATGTAACGATACCAGGTTCCCTTAACTCGTTCGCATGTTGAGATAATCCGACGGACGTTGGGCCGGATCATAGCCGAGGGTTCTTCTCACACGCTGCCACATCCCAGAGGAAGTTGGATTGAATGAAAAAAAAAAAAAAAGATGACCTTTGACCCGTGGCGCTGAAAAGCCACTGTTGACAGATAAAGCATACCTGTGAGAATGTTTGCTTTGTATGCAGGGGGGGGATCTGGACTGCAATGTGGACCTGTTCCTTGTACTGTTCTCTTGACGCATTTTCCGTACGTTCCCGAAAAGAAACAACTTCAACCTTGGAGAAAAATAAATTGTGTAACGGGGAGGATGGGGGCGCACAATTGCGCACCGCCTATGACACACAATGTGCTCAGTGTGCTGCATCTTCCACACGGGTACGTTTTCTCTGGGGCGAGAGTGGGAGGGGAGGGGGCAGATGGGGCAACCGTGCTGCGGGTGTAACCGGAGCCTCCGGTGGAATGCTGGTAGGGGGGTGTTTTTGGAGCGGAGGGTTTGTCGGGGGTAGACTTAAGGGCTAGGATGGGTGATTAGGGGGTGACAGCTGAGTGCTGACCCCTCTATACTGACAAATCATCTGGCAGGTGTGTGGCTCTGCGCACCCCCCCGCCTCCCCTTTTCCCTTCTTCCTTTGGCCCTTATCCTTTCCAAGCCGGGAATCCTCAACCGCGGTCAGAGCCCCGCGCTAAAGGAGGACTTCCGGGCACCATTGCCGCCATCGCGCAACGTTCATGACTGGCCCTTGAGAAATATGGCGCTCCCTCAGTTTGAACTCATTACCGTATTTTTCGGTGTATAAGACACAGCCAAAAGCCTTCATTTTCTTCAAAAGATGACCCTGCGCCTTATACGCAGGTGCGCCTTGTATGGGAAGTCATATTGAGCCACAAAAGGTCTCGCAACTACTGTCAGCAGCCACTGACTGCATTCCTTCCCGTAGAAGTAGTGCGTAACCCAACCTCTACTGTAGCGCCTCATAATGTGGTGAACCTTATATTTGGAAAAACTTTATATATTTATATATTATATTTTTTCATTCATTGAGGGTGCGCCTTATAGTCCGGTGCACCTTATATATGGACAACGTTGGAAATTACACAATTCATACACAATTCATTCATCCTTATACACCGGAAAATATGGTACATAGACGTTGCGCTGCATTATAAGGCGGCACACCTTCAGCGAATGACATTTTAAAACTGTTTCCATATATATATATATATATATATATATATATATACACAGTGAGACCTCAACTTACGAACTTAATTGGTTCCCAGACAGTGTGTAAGGCGAAAAGTGTGTATCTAAAAAAAAAAAATCCCATAGGAAACCATTAAAATGGGTATAATCCGTTCCCGGGTTTCCATAAAATATACTTTTCAACTAAATAAGCCTTAAAACTACACACAACATACCTTATTCTATGTATAATAAATGTGCTATTGTATTGTAATGAAAGAAATACACTGCATTGTATCATAAAGTCACTTTATTTACATTTGTGATGGTCATTTATGGCTTGATGGAATGGCGTTGGAGGTCGAAGGTCAAAGGGAATTGCTGTTTGGAAAGAGAGTCGCATCACATGACGAATGTAATTAAAGAAATAAACTGTGCTGTAAAATAAAGTTTTATTTACCTTTTTGATGGTCGTTGATGGCTTATGGAAGGAGAGTCACCTTCCATAAGGACTGTTGGTAACTTAACCTCTGGTGCTGTTCGGTCGTGTGCTTCCGCTGAAGATCACTCCGCCAGCCGTGGTGGGTGTGTATTATGAAAATAGCGCTTATTATAAGGTTTAATTTTCATAAATTTGACGTTTGTAAGACAAAAAGTTTGTAAGTTGAGGTGTAAATTGAGGTCTCACTGTATATATATATATATATGTGTGGCGAACTGGATTTAGGTGCGGAATATACAGTAGGAGCCCTTTTCCATATTTATGTGTTCTTTTCGTATATATCACCTACAAACTTCATCAAACCAATTTTAATTTGAAGAGATTGCCCAAGGAAACACAAAATGCAGTTTCTAAATATCTTTTATTCCGGTACACCGGAAAATACGGTACATAGACGTTGTTTGCGAGTTAACCCAAAACGTCTCTTATCCTTAGTCATAAAAACATAGATTAGATCAGAGCGCCGCAAATGCCAACAGGTGCTCAAGCCGAGGGTCTGGTCTCAGGTCACTGCTAAAGCTTGAAAGGCGTCGTTCAGTAAGCGGATTGGCTTAAAAAATAAAAATTGTCTTTTAAAGTTGTTTGCTGAACGTTTTCACCTGTAAAAGGCTGCAAGTTAAACAAACAGAGCCTTGACAATGAGTGTTTCTTTTGCGTGTGTCTGCTCTGTGGTCTGTGTATTCATCGACTGTCTCCCTGCTGACATAACCAACGCGCCATATAACACATAGACCCCGCCTCTTTTTCTTTTCCGTCAAGCTTTCATAATCCGATTTCCCTCCATCTGACAAGTCTAGACATTTAACCCAAACCCTTGGTATCATTTCTTTCCTCGTTCAGATGTGTAGCTCTTTGACTCTAGAACCGAAGCCGTCTTTTGGTTCCGCGGTATTGTGCGTCCAAAGCTAACAAGGATGCGTGCATTCTTCGCTTGAAATGACGCGGAACTCGCTGGAACCGATCGCCACTTTTCTTTTCATTTGAAATGAGGGATGTGACTGTTGTGTAATCCCGTTCTGTGGGACCAAAGAATATTTTCAGGGAAATTTTGGACTCTTTTGAGTGATGGAAGGCTCACGATTCTAGGATTTCAGATATAAAATGGGAGGGGGGGGGGGGGGTGAGGGCTTTACTTTGACTTACTTCATTGCCAAAGAGAAGACTGACCAAAAACAAAAAGAAAACCATAAATCTTCCTGACAATATGCTCGCAAGTGGAAAATCCCGTGCATGTTTTCCGGTTTTGATTGCAGTCTTCATCACCTGCACTGGACCTGCCCCCCGACCCCCCTTTAGCGACATAATGGATCAATCCAAAGTGACCCATATTTACACAATAATATGAGGCTTTGAAAAGACTGCTATCAAGTTGCAGCTAATGCTCCAGTGGGGCCGAGAGAGTGAAAGATGTTACAGAGCGAAACGGCTTGGGTTTCAAGGCCCGTGAACAAAAGGCAAAGTCCGGTCTTCTGGGAGAATCGAGGGAGGGGGGGGGGTATGCGGGCACAAACTTGAACGTGTAGCTGTTGGCAATGTCGCTTACAGACAATTTTGGAATCCAGCCATCCATTTTCCAGACCACTTTATCCTCATTAGGGCCATGGGGGGATTCTGGAACCTCTGCCAGCCGTCTTTAGGCACTAGGCGGGGAACACCCTGAATTGGTTGCCAGCCAATCACAGGGCACACATTACAAATTGTATTGAAAGTACGATGAAATTCATTGCGGTGAATGTTAACATGATTTTGGTCTGGCATTTTTCAGCTGGTTTTGTTGTTGTTTATTGGTTCTTAGTTAGTGGGCTACTATATTTACCCATAGCCAACCATGTTCTATGGGTTTGGAGTTATCTGAGCTTGAAATGGGGGTACAAAAAGCAAATTATGCCGCCTCGTGGGAGGGAAAAACACTGCTAGAGATCTGACCAGCGCTTTATCGGCACTCCTCCCTGCAAGAAAAACCAAAATCCGAACAAATTCGGGAATGGCGCTCCACGTCATATTTTCATTTGGAGTTATCTGAGCTTGAAATGGCGGCAGCTGTACAAAAATCTAATGTTGCCCCCTCATGGGAGGGAAAAACACTGCCAGAGGTCTGACCAGCGCTTTATCGGCACTCCTCCCCGCAAGAAAAATCCAAATTCGGAAATGCCGCTCCACGTCATATTTTTATTTTGAGTTATCTTAGCATGAAATCGGGGCAGCTGTACAAAAACCAAATGCTGCCCCCTCGTGGGAGGGAAAAACATTGCCAGAGATCTGACCAGTGCTTGATCAGCACTCCTAAGCGCAAGAAAAATCAAAATCCGAACAAATTCGGGAATGGCGCCCCACGTCATATTTTCATTTGGAGTTATCTGAGCTTGAAATGGGGGCAGATGTACAAAAATCAAATGCTACCCCCTTGTGGGAGGGAAAAACAATACCAAAGGTCTGACCAGCGCTTTATCGGCACTCCTCCCTGCAAGAAAAATCAAAATCCGAACACATTTTGGAATGGCGCTCCATGTCATATTTTCATTTAGTTATCTGATCTTGAAATGGGGGTACAATAAGCAAATGCTGTCCCCTCGCGGGAGGGAAAAAAAAACACTGCCAGAGGTCTGACCAGCGCTTTATCTGCACCAAAGTCCAAACAAATTCGCGAATGGTTCTCCACGTCATATTTCCAATTCCCGAATAAATTCGGGAATGGCAGTGAATGAGTTAAGTGCCAATAAACATGTCCTTGCCGTTCTCCTCTGCGGCTAGCCATCCCGAACGCCAAGTGCTGGTTTGCGTAAACGCACTTGGATGCCGCTGGAACTCACTGGGAGATAGATCGACCGGTTTAATAGAGCAGAACTGAACTAACGGCGGGTGGGGGGGTTTAAGGGGGTGAGCAGAGGCCAACGGGGTTGGTTTAAGAGAAGAGGCTTTGTCTCCATGATACCCAAAGGTGATTTTAAGTCGTAACCACCACCACCACCACCACCATCATCACACCCCTCCCCTTACCTCCACTTCCCAAACCTTCTCTCTCACATACACTCACGGATACAGACCGCCCCCCGCCGCCTTCATGTTCTCTTTCTGCTCTCTTGCTTTTTCCTTAGGGGCAGGCCGGTATAAAGTTACACAGAGCTCTCGGCTTTCTTGGAAGGAATGACCACATGAGTAGCTTGGGGATTAGATTAGCAGGAAGAGTAGACTTAGCCCCGGCTGTAAATAGCCCCACTTTTTTTTCTTTCACCATTAAAAACGGCACCGGTACAATATAATCAATAGGCAGCACTCATCGGATGCAGGAAGCCATATGAGAAGACCTCCCTCAAGTGCTCTGAAGGACAGACTACAGCAGCTCGGAGATAATGAAGTTATTATTAATCACTGGCCCTCCTCTTTTGAACTTGCGTTGTTTCTCTAGTGGCCGATGAGTGGTCTTTCGACGCCTTGGCTGCAACTTTAAGCGCACGGTCGCCGGCCTCGGCAAGGTCACTTATGACGACAATATTTGCGTGCTAGCAAGAAAACGAAAGTATCGACGTTTTGCTTGTCGTAGGGGTCGGGACGTTCTGCTTGCACACAGGGGTCGGATTACCGGGTAAAGTACAGTGATACAAACCTTATTGGTTCCCAAAAAGTGTGTGTAAGGCGAAAAGTGTGTCTTCCAAACAATAATTTCCCATAGGAAACCATTAAAAATGAGAATAGTCCGTTTCCAGGTCCCCATAAAACAATTTTCTTCGAAATAAGCCTTAAAGGACAACCGACGCCCCCGGACAAGTTGTGTCCATAATTTGTAACATCACTTCAAATGACTTCTACTGAGCGTATTTTACAAAGATTCCACAGCATATAGCTATATTTTACGTTTTAAGACTCGCGCTGAATATTCAGGAAGTCTTGTTTTCGAGTTGGTGAAGATGCCTGACGTGACGTCACGTTTGGAACGCCCCCGACCGAGAAAGCGACACACAATGCATTTTGGGTACTTTGTTTGGTCTGAAAACTTCGTGTTGATCCGTGTTGAGGCGAAATTAGAAGGAAAACATAAATAACACAATTGTGAATCGTTGTGTGTTGCACCGAGACTACTATTTGATACTAGTTGACACAAATTCCCAGCAGACAAATTAGCCCATTTCCAACGGAGCTTGGGCGCCATCTTGTGCATTTTCTGGGACGCTACATTTATGTCTTTACGGCTCGAATTGATAAGGAAGGACTCATTTAATCGATTGCAAACATTTATGCTTTCCTCTTCAGAACTATTTGAATCATATTCATATCTGGATAATTAACAAGAAAGCATATTCTCCGAATCTGAAGCCATTGTTTTGATTCTAGAGCAAGGCAAGACATACTGGCGTGACATCACAAACAAGGGGGCGGGACCTTCTGAACTTCGCTATTTCCAAGGTCATTTTGAAGTAGTTTTGGAACACTTTAACTCATTTTTATTGGTGTTTTTCATTTAACTAAGAATATCAGCCTGTGTGTTTTGGGTATTTTAGATGCTAGAAAACATTTTTCTGATGTCAGTTAGGAAACAAAAAAAATGGTGTCCTTTAAAACTCCTCAAAAAATACCTCATTTTATGTACAATAAATGTGCTACTGTATTGCAATTAAGGAAATAAACTGTACTGGAAATAAAGTCGTTTTATTTACCTTCGTGATGGTCGTTGATGTAGTTGCCTCTTGATGATATCCGAGTCAAGTTGCCGTACTTTCGCAGTGATAATACCCTCACTCACACTGTCCCATGCTAGCTGCTTTTCGTTCATCCAAATCAACAGACGCTTTTCAACCTCTTCTATTGCCTCAGACCATTGCTTAGACAACACAGAAACACCCTGAGCCACACGTAGCAATGGTCGACTTAGCATACTGCTACTGGGACGTTAAGTCACACAAACGCACACCTCGTCTGGTGCTCCCACTCGGTGTGTTTCCCGAAAACTAGTTTGTATGCTAAGATTATATTCTGGCAAATGTAATGTTTGTAAGGCGAAAAGTTCATTCGCTAGAGCACATTGTCTGACCTCCCTTTTTCTTTTTCTTTTTTTTGAATGACACTGTGAAAATAAACACTGACTTTGAGCATTGCCTTAAAACCTGAGCGACTCTGGCAGGATACATCTGTAAGCACTTAAAATAAAAGAGAGACACCTCTAATACTTTAATAGCGCCGTGTTGCCGAGGCTTTCGGGGGCACAAGGTGTTCTCAGCGTTAACGTCCACTTCAGTGTGTCTGCGTCGATCTCATCAGAGGAGGAAAAAAAAAACAACAAAAAAGGCCAGAAAAAAATAACCCTAAGTGTGGATTTGACAACGGATAAACTTGCACTCAATTTTCTTTTGCTCTTGAAAGCATCGCTCAGGCTGTCAGACGGCTTTGTGATTTACTATCTATCTATCTATCTATCTATCTATCTATCTATCTATCTATCTATCTATCTATCTATCTATCTATCTATCTATCTATCTATCTATCTATCTATCTATCTATCTATCTATCTATCTATTCGTCCAACCGTCTGTCCGTCCGTCAGTCCGTCCAGCTATCGATTTGTAGCTATCTATCTCTATCTATCTAGCTAGCTATCTCTAGCTATCTCTATCTATCTATCTATCTATCTATCTATCTATCTATCTATCTATCTATCTATCTATCTATCTATCTATCTATCTATCTATCTATCGATCTGTCCGTCTGTCTGTCCATCCGTCCGTCCGTCCAGCTATCGATCTCTAGCTGTCTATCTCTAGCTATCTATCTGTCGCTATCTAGCTATCTATCTCTATCTAGCTATCTATCTCTATCTGTATCTATCTAGCTGTCTATCTCTAGCTATCTAGCTATTTATCTCTAGCTATCTATCTCTCGCTATCTAGCTATCTATCTCTAGCTGGCTACCGAGCTTGCTATCTATTGGATATCCATCTAGCTAGCTAGCTATCAGCTATCTTGGCTGGCTGGCTAGCTTTCTATCAATTTGAGCCATTCCGGGTTCAGTGAACGCTGGCGCGTGTGGCTGCCGCTGCCACAGAAAAATTTATCCTATAACTGTAAAGTGACTTTGAGAGTTTTGAAAGGTGCTTAGAAATGAAATTCATCATTATTATTACTATTATTATGACAAAATATCTCCATGACATGACTGACGAGAGTTGGGGTCTGGTTGTTCTATGTGTTTACAGATACTTGAACCACGTGCGAGCCTCTTTGCCTCAGGACACAGCCGGAGGATACAGCTCGGCTTTGGCGTGTCATCGAGCCATCCAGGATGCGTTCAGTGGTCTCTTTCCTTGTATTGGCTGACCCCAAAAACACTTTGATGTCATTCAACGGACTAATATTACATCACTGAAGAGGACAAATGCTACACAGTGGTGGTCAGTGATGTGAGGTGTGTGTGTGTGGTCACTTTTATATGAACAGTAAATGAATCACAGTGTAGTCTGTCTTTCGTTAGAGCGATTTATTTAAAAAGGAAATTTCTTCCAGGAAGCTTTGGATTCTAATAGCTTTGAGGTTGTCTCAACTGAGTTGGATCATGAACTCATTCACTGCCACTCACGAATTGATTCGGGAATTGAAAATATGACAAAGAGCGCCATTTCTGAATTTGTTCGGGTTTTGTTTTCTTCAATCCGGATTTTAAACCGTAAACGTCAACAGGGTGGCATGACGTCAACATCGTTTGGAGACGCGGTGGCCGTTTTCATCCTCCGGTGGTTGCTCGCTTGTGGTATTTTGTGAACGGACAATTCCGCATGTGGTCGGGGTTAATGCGTATTAGCGTATTATTGGCTAGCTGGCTATCTATTGGATTTGATTTGGATTGGATTTGCCTTTATTAGTGGAGACATTTACATTTCACAGTAGCAAAGTTATGAAAGGAATGAAAGTAGAAAAAGCAAAATACATGAGCTCCAGGAAAGGCAGCCACTCTCGCGGCGCGGTCTTGACGTCAAAAGAACAAAAAAAACAGGAAGGGATAATAGAATAGAAAAGGGATAAAAAAATATTATCTGTCTATTGGCTACCTGGCTATCTATTAGCTGTCTGGTTGGCTATCTATTAGCTATATATGCAGCTGGCTAGCTGTTTATTAGCTATCTGTTAGCTGGCTATCTGTTAGCTATCTATTGACTAGCTGGCTGGCTGTCTATTAGCTATCTATTCAGCTAGCTATCTATTAGCTATCTAACTTTCTATTCATTTGAGTTACTTTCGGGTTGGGTGAACGTTGGCGCGTGTGGTTGGCGTGTGTGGCTGCCGCTGCTCACCCACAGAAAAACATCCTGTGACTGTAAAGTGACTGAGAGTTTTGAAAGGCGTTTATAAATTAAATGTATTATTATTGTTTTTCATGCTTGGGTGCCGATAAAGCACAGGCCAGACCTCGTGCAATGTTTTTTTTTTCTTTTCCACAAGGGGCAGTATTTCCCTTTTTTCCACATTAGCGCTTTGTTCCAGCTTCAGCTGTTGTTAATGTGCTACATAAACCAGTATTGCATTGTATTTTTGGACAGCCGCCTTCATTTCAAACTCATATAACTCCAGACCCATGTAATTTAGGAATTAACTTTTTTTCTGATGAAAAAAAAGAGCGTCTACGGTTTCTTACGCTGCATTGAATGTTTATTTAGTCTTAAAACCCAATATTCTGTGGGTCCTGGTGACAATGACAAAAACCCTGGCACTGGAGTGGACACATTTTTCCACATGTCTGACAATGAATGAGTTAAGAAATAAATGTAGGTGCCTAAGAAAAGCAAATGAGCTCCAATATAAAATTCACAATGACAACGCTCAGTTTCAGTTGTCAAGGAGACAAAGTATTAAATCATAACCCGCTTTTGGCACGACTATGATAAGAAATGTTTTTTTTCTGGGTAGTACCTCAAAAAAATTGATACAATTGCACTCTGTTATTTTGTTGTGGCAGTCTACTATCAGTTCATAATATGAAAACGAATAAAACACGAATAAACTCAAATATGTCCTCAAGTGTACATTTACAGTGACATCAATGGTGATTTTATTCACTTTCACGATGAATCTTTGGTCTCACACTTTTGCCGCTTCGGGTTTGGTTCCTCTGAAGATTCTGCGGATAAGTTCAGGTAAGTTAAAAACAGTCCGTCATTACAATGTCAATATGAAAACAAATTGATTTACATGTGACAATGATCATTACAAGGTGTTTTTACTTTGGACACACAGGAAATTACCGTATTTCCCGGTGCATAAAGCGCACCGGAGTATAAGGCGCACCCCCAATGAAGGGTGTATTTTCCAACACAATTGCAGGTAAGATAAAAAGAGTCCGTCATTTCAATGTCAATATTAATACAAATTGATTTATCTATGAGAATGATCATTATCGATGCTTTTATGTTCCTGTTGTTTATTATTTTGCTTTGTGTTGACTATTATGTGAAGCGGTTTGTTACAGCTGCAGCTGTTATGAAAGTGCTATATAAATTATATTGTATTGTGTTGTATTACAGAGTGTTCCTATTTTGGACACACAGGCAAATACTGTATTTTCCGGTGTATATGGCGCACCGGACTATAAGGCGCACCCCCAATGAATGGTGTGTTTTCAAAAAAAAAATCCATATATAAGGCGCACGTTCAATGAATGAAAAAAAATTATCAAAAAATAATATCTAAATATATACAATTATAAGCGGCAACTGGTTCTGCACGGCGATTAGAATGTTTTTTTTTTTAAACAGCTTTGCCTATTTGGTGAAAGCAATCCCAATTTAATTAATTTTAAATAAAGAGGACACAGATTTTTTTAATGCAAAAAAATGTACACTATATTTTAAAATAGTGTCTCAGTACTACTTCACATATAAGTATCATTATTATTATTGTATCTCTTAGCTAGCTAGTTAGCTTTCTATCTATTTGAGTTACTATCGGGTTGAGTGAACACTGGCGCGTGTGGCTGCCGCTGCTCCCCCACAAAAAAAAACTTATTCTGTGACTGTTAAGTGACCTTGAGAGTTTTGAAAGGCGCTTATAAATGAAATGTATTATTATTATTATATTATTATTATTATTATAAGGCGCACCTGCGTATAAGGCGCAGGGTCATCTTTTGAAGTAAATGAAGGCTTTTGGGTGCGCCTTATACACCGGAAAATCCAATCATTGGGAGCAATGGGCATCGAGTTCACATCAATCTTATCATATATAGTGCATGGCTCTTATTCTAAATACAGGTAACATCCGACTTACGACCGAGTTCCGTTCCGACCAAACGGTCGTAAGTCGAAATGGTCGTAAGTCGAAATCCAAATCCAAAATGTTGAATCGAGACTCGGAGCCTAACTCGGAGCCTAAATGCCTCTTAAAATGTTAAAATAGGGTCTGGAGGTCGTGGTCGTAAGTACGGGTGGTCGTAAGTCGAGCCGGTCATAAGTTGGATGTTACCTGTATTTGAAATCATGTGGTATCAATTCTTACCTATCAGTTCCTCAGGCTGGCTGAAGAGGCTTTCTTTTGGAAGGGTAAAGCTTACGCACATCATGTCTTTGTTGGGCGCCACGTTGCGGACAAAATGAAGAGAGCAGCGGCCCTCCAAGGGGCAACCCAGGGCGAGTGACGCCCTCGCCACTATGTCCTTTTCCGGGTTGTTGTCTTTAGAAAAGCCGTAGCAGTGCACTGTGGGGAGGTTGTCGTCGCATGGAATCTCCTGACGCATGAGGCCTCTGAACGCATCCAGGAAGTCCAAAGCCAAAGCGGGCAGGTTCATCACGACGTGCACGCCACCGTTTCCCTTAAACAGCGACGGAAGCTCTCGCTTGAGCGGCCCACGGACGAACGCTCTGCCGTCCAAGTTGAAGGTTTTCACTTTGCCGTCAACCTTATTTACTTTGCAGTTATGTTGCAGCCACCTGTGCGACTCCGGATTGAGGTCGTTGGCGAACACGGAGGCGCCCGATCGGGCCGCCGGGATGGCGAAGGGTCCTACGCCGGCGAAAACGTCAAACACGGTGTCGCCGCGCTTGATGAGATCCACCACACGTTGGTGTTCCGTGCTCAGCCTCGGGTTCCAGTACACGCGAGAGAAGTCAAATTCGTATGTCACCCCGTTTTCTTTCACCTGGGAAAACATATTGATGAAATTACATTATTACATTACATACATTACATTATATACTGTCCTCAATATGATGGCGGGTGAGAATCAAGTGGTCACTAACCACTCAAATACAGTGATGCCTCAGCTTACGAACGCTTTAGCTCACGAACATTTCACCTTACGAATATTAAATTCATGAGAATATAATATTGGTATTCGAACTACAGTAAAGTCTCGTTATATCGATATCGGATATATCGATAGTCCCGGTTATATCGATACTATTTCTATGCACGCACGGAGAAAATTACATGCAAACAGGGTCGGATATATCGATAGTCCCGGTTATATCGATATTTTTTCGGACTCCCTTGAATATCGATATAACGAGACTTTACTGTAGTTTTCGGCGGACGAAACAAACCACACAGCGCCACGGTGGCTGGCGGACTAGTTTTCCACACCCCCTCTGTTTAAGTGCAGACGTGGTTTGCTATCAAGTGTAGTACTTTTGCTATTATGGGGCCGAAAAAGACCCCACCACAGGCTAGTGTTAAGCCGAAGAGGACACAAAAGAAAATTACGGTCGAGCAGAAGGAGATCATCGAAAAACGCAAACGAGGTGTGCATTAGTGTGACGTAGCGTCCCAGTACCAGGATGCTAAGTCGACCATTGCTGCGTGTGGCTAAGGGTGTTTCTGTGTTGTCTAAGCAACAGTCTCAGGCAATAGAAAAGGTTGAAAAACTTCTGTTGATGTGGATTAACAAAAAGCAGCTATCAGGGGACATTGTGAGTGAGGGTATTATCGCCGAGTAAGTGCGGCAACTTCACTCGAGATATCATCGAGACGCAACTACATCAACGACCATCACAAAGGTAAATTGAATGTTAGGCTAGTTATATACACATCCTAAAAACATCCAATGTTATTTAATTTCTACTTAGTCTTATCAATTAGTTAGTCTATATATGTATGTAGTTTAGTTATTTGTATGTTAGTTTAGTATACATGTACTTAGCGCAGTTAAAACCTTAAAGGACAACCAACGTCACTTTTTTGTTTTTTAACTGATATCAGAAAAACGTTTTATAACATCTAAAATACCCAAAACACGCAGTATGATATTTTTAGTCAAATGCAAAACACCAATAAAAATGACTTAGTGTCCAAAATCTGCAAAAAATTGAGCTGCGAATTGGGCATTTTCAGAAAGTCCCGCCCCCAGTTCGTGACGTCACGCCAAGACGTCTTGCATTAGCTTTCTTGTTACACATCCAGTTATGAATATGATTCAAATAGTTCTGAAGAGGAAAGCATACGATTAAAGAATTTATTTGTGCCATTTTGAGGCATCACCCAAAAAAGAGGCACAAAATGGCGACCTCCTGTGGCCACCTCCGTTTCCACAGGCTGATAAATTCCATATATGGCGCTTGGACACCCTCTTCTGGCCTCCTGGCGGCTTTTGGGTGCAACACGATGTCCCCAGACCAAACAGCAAACCACGTCCCCAGACCAAGTACAGCAAAATACATTGATGTGATGGAAGGACCGCTACAATGTGTCTTTTTTACGGTCAGGGGCGGTCCTTTAGTGACGTCACGTACGGACTCGTCACCAACTCAAAAACAAGACTTCCTCAATATTCAGCGCGAGGATCAAAGCGTCCTTTTCACCAGTGGATCAGGGACATCATGGTGAAATATGCACGTCTGCGACAAGCTAAATACAAATTTGAAGGGATCTTAGATGTTTTTAGTGAACTTACTTTGGCGACCATGTTCTCCTCTCCTGCCAGCACCTCCATTTTGAAGTTGCGATAAGTTGAGTCGATAATATTTGTTTTATTGACGACGCACGTCACACCAGGGTTCTTGTCCATGATCACTTTACCTAGAATTGGAGGAGTGAAAATTTAGCATTTGTTTCGTTTGTTTTGTTTTTTTTCTCTGTTTCGTTGATGCTAATCCATGAAAAAAATGTCATTTTATCTTTAGGTCTAAAGACTATCAGAGCATATTTACACAAGACCTACATTTGCAATCCAAATTCTAAACGTTTTTAATGAGTATTTATTTAATACAATTTTTCTTAGCTCCACTATCTTGTAGCATGTGTCAATGTGTTTTTTTATCCAATCACATTTCAGCCTGTACACACCTGCCATTTTTATTTATTTTGTAGTATATCAGTAGGTAATCAGCGTATAATGAACTTAAAGCCACAGGCTCTCACCAATGAGGTTCTTGTATGGAAGCTGGTGGTCCCTGAGGTTCATGTGGGCTATATGACCCACTCGACTGAACGCTGACGTCACGTCTTGCCCCAGAGGCAGCACGGCCTCCAGCACCTCCTCACTCTTTAGATTGTCGTATGTCAATCTCAGCTCATAGTCCTGTAGCTCCTGAGAGACATCAAATGACCTCAGCGTTTCTGTTTCAGCCTCAGTAAAAGAGCCCGATGAGAGCACTCTGTGAGGGTCCAACAGCACCAGCCTGATGTCAGGATTTCCTTCATTATCCTGGACCACTCTGGGTACCCCCGGGCGCTGGATCGTGCACTTTTTGAGGCTCTTCATCACTTTGTTGAGAAACCGCGTGGGCACCCGTAGAGCTGGGACAGTGATTGTCTGCGCGAAGGCTTCTTTGTCAAGAGAAGTCATCCCCCGCACCTGCGGAGGCGCCCGGTACAGTTTAGCCTCCATTTGAGACGCCGGTGCAAGATTTGCACAAGGGCAGGATGCAGAGGTGAGATTTCGGAGAACGGCGGAAACGTTCGTCTTGTTTCGTATTTGTACAGATGAAAAAACTCTTTTCAAGATCCTGGAACGACAAACCGGGGGGTTTAATAAGTATACACGTGAGAAAACTAACATGCACGATACTTTCGGCTACATTAAAAAGGCTAATTATCGAGCATTTTATTGGTGAATGCCCAAAAAAAATTAAAGTCGGCTCTTACCTCAACATCCTTCAGAAACAATCACGCTTCCTGCCACGTCATTGGAAGTGGACCGGTACTCTAACGTGATTGGTCAACAGGGAAAATAACCGCGTTGGATTGGTCAGAAAAGTTGTGACGTCATGAAAGCGACGAAAATTACAAACACATGACTTAAAAAACACCAAGCCAATAAGAAGACTGATGAACAAAAGTTCGACCTCAGAATATGATTCGACATTTATCAGTCACGCTAAGCGTTTTGTGACACATTATTAGTGTTCTCTGTGTCATTTTTCTTTTCTCGGTGAAAATGAGTATTAACGGAACTACAGACTCGGAATCTAACAGCCAACCTGCGCTCGTAGAGACAGAAGGGAATGACACAACCCCATTAACAAACGTAAGTAAGAAAAAAAGAAACTAATTTTGTTCCGTTCACGTGCTGTCTCAAAGTCCAAAAGTCATGACAACAAATCAGATTGTCATCTTCAGTTGTTTCATTTCTTTTGGAATAAGAATGCGCATTTTACTCTTACACGTTGTTTGTAATGTAATTTGAAATTTCAACGTCGAACAAGTTCAAACAAGCCATTTCAAATTACATTACAAACAACACGCAATTGCGATTAACGAAGAGCTCAAAATGTCTGATGTTCTTTTTTTTGCGTTTTTACTTTTTGGAAAATGCGAGAATTGTATGACAGAACACGATTCATATTAGCCCTAATTTATATTTCATTAATATATGTGTGCAAACATTTTTTGACGACTGTAATTATACTAAAGCATAACATGAAAATGACGACTACGATTCAGTTTATTTTTTTTAAAGAAGTGTGAATCAGAAAGCTCATGAATTCAGCATTGATTTCGCCTTAGGCTGTTTTATCTATGTATATTTTTTGCTTACGTTAGCAAGTTGAGCTGCTGACTGTGCAAACAGGATGTGACGCCGAACAGGACATTTGGACCATTTAATGCAAGTTTAAGTTTTATTATTGACAATTCCTCTCCCTGGTTGGCAGGCTATGGACTGGTGAGCACGTTCACCTCACAGTGCAGAGGTGCAGGGTTTGATTCTGGCTCCAAATTTCCCATGTTGAGTTTGCATGTTCTTCCTGTGCCTGCATGGGTTTTCTCCGGGTACTCTGGTTTCCTCCCATATTCCCCAAAACATTCATGGAATACTGTAAATTGTCCCTAGGTCTGAGTGCCAACTAGCAAAGCGGGCAAGCTATTTTTTGTATTTTTTTTTTTTTTTGTATTTACATTATATTTATAAGCGCCTTTCAAACCTCTCAAAGACACTTTACAGTCACTTGCTGGTGTAAATTGCAAACTTCTCCATTGTAAGACAAATAGTTTTGTTTATTTATTTATGTATTTAGTTGTTGATGTATTTTTTGTTGAGTTGTTTATTTCTTGGTTTATGCTGTGATCTTATCTTCAAGCAAAGAGGCAAAAAAAAAAATCTGACATAAATGAGCTCATCGCAGGACCGCAGCAACATGCTAGCACCAGCTGTGGTTCAATACATAGAGCTGATTGCCCAATCACTTTGTTCAAATGTAGGATTTTTTAAATGTGTTTTTGCTGCTGGTCTTGTTGGTGAGCCCAGCAAAATGAGCACAAAATAACACAAGAAAACCAAGTTGGTCTATGCTATGTTTTTAGCAATGCTATGTTTTTAGCAGTGCTCAGTGCAAAAAAAAACATTGTAATGATTACGTTGGATGTAAAATTAATCTGCTGTTATAAATGACGTCATGTCTCTTGGTAGTGTATCTCGGGTCTACAGGTCAATCCACGGTTATTGTGACACCAACACCAGAGTTGCCACTCGTTCTCTCCAGGATATCCCCTATTAGAAGGGTCAATCAGTTTTATCCAGAGCTCAGGCAGCTGTCCTGCAGCCCGCGGTTCAAATCTCATCCGATCCTATTCCTATTTCCATTCCTTGATCCCACATGCCACCGTGTTGCTGTTTCATGAGATCCATCATCAGGCCTGAGCAGTTGTTGTCCACGACATCAATTAAAGTGATTTGACCTCTTCCGTTTGCTAAGCCCAGCTTCATATTCAGTGATACCTCGGTTTACGAACCCCTTGGCCTACGAAGTTTTCGGTTTACGAACGTTACATTTATGAAAATTTTACCCTGTCATACGAACTTTACCTTGGCATACAAACTTTTTTCATACACGGAGCATGTGTCGTTTGCGAACGAGCCCGTTCTTCTAACAACAACATGGCAGCCGGCTATTTTTGTCCTCTATTCCCCACACCTAGTCTTCGGTTAAAGCCACGTGATTGGTCAAGAATGCAGCAGTGAGGGGGCGGGGGGTTCAAACATTAAAGAGACAGGCAGACGACAGTGAGAGAGTTTCAACTTTGATACAGTAAAGTCTCGTTCTATCGATGTCGGTTATATCGATAGTACTGCTTATTACGATACTATTTCTATGAACGCAAGGAGAAAATTTACATGCTGCAGGATCCGATATATCGATAGTCCGGTTATATCGATATTTTTTCCGACTCCCGAGAATATCGATATAACGAGACTTTACTGTAGTTCAAAGGCAGAATGTAGACTGCAGGGTTAAAATATGCCATCAATCAAGCTCCACAAATAACCCGCACAAGCCATCAGTACACTTGATGCAAAAAGCTATCAACCCAGCTAAACAGAACACAATTGATGAGGAACTAGATAAAATTATCACAGAGAAAGCACCTACAAGGGATCATTTCTCAAGATGGTGAAAGAAGAAGGTTACGTTCCCCATCAAGTGTTTAATGCTGATGAAACCGGCCACTCCATTCCATCAAGCCATCAACAACCATCACAAAGGTAAATAAAACGACTTTATTATATAGTGCAGTTTATTTATGTAATTATAATACCATAGCACATTTATTATACATAAAATAAGGTATATTTTGTGTAGTTTTAAAGCTTAGAAAATTAGAAAGTAGAAAATTATGTTTTATGGGGACCTGTGAATGATTATTCTCATTTTAATGGCGTTCCTATGGGAAAAAAAAAATGGGATACACACTTTTCACCTTACGCCAGGGGTGTCAAAGTCATTTTTTGCCGCGGGCCACATTGTAGTTATGGTTTCCTCTCGAGGGCCGTTATGAATTTGGGGAACCCATTAGAATGTTTAAATCCCTTCAAATATTACATATAGAGCACACGGCAAATTAATGAATAACTTGTTTTCAAATGTGAAGTCAAGAATAATGACTTTTATTGTGGTTGACATCCAAAAATATGAAATTTTGGCTCAGATTTTAGCAATCATCATGGAATTTAACAAGTTTGATTTGCTTTCGCGGGCCGAAAAAAAATGATGTGGCGGGCCGGATTTGGCCCGCGGGCCTTGACTTTGACACCTGCGCCTTACGCACTGTTTGGGAACCAATTAAGTTCGTAAGCCAAGGTATCACTGTATATCACTTTTTTTTTTTTTTTTGCAGCCGAGCAGAGCCAAAGGCGCCTCCTTTGCCTCTTCTATTTTTAACTTGATGAATGCAATCATGGGCAGCGGTATTCTGGGACTTGCATATGCCATGGCAAACACCGGCATAGTTGGCTTTTGGTAAGCAAAATATCAAATGTGTCCCCTAAAGTGAATTTAGCCAATTTCCATGAGCTCATTTCTGTCCGTCCTTCTTACCTAGCATCCTGTTGACACTCGTGTCCGGCCTGGCAGCATATTCCATCCATCTCCTCCTCAAGCTCTGTGATCTGACAGGTGAGAATGACGTTCCTTTTTAGACCTTTTTTTTTTAAATCACCAAAGATTGCATCAAGAAATCTGACTGAATGACTTAATGTATTTATTTCCATATCTTAATCATAACCGAATCGCCGTTTGTTGACTCTTGCAGGAATTAATTCATATGAAAATCTGGGAGGGCGTGCGTTAGAAAAACCAGGAAAAGTAAGTAATAATAATAATAATAATACATTTCATTTATACGAACTCTCAAGGTCACTTTACAGTCACAAGATAAGTTCTTCTGTAGGTAAGCAGCGGCAGCCACATGCGCCAGCGTTCACTCAACCCGGAAGTAACTTAAATAGATAGAAAGTTAGCCAGCGTGCTAATAGAGAGCCAATAAATAGCTATAGCTAGCCATTGAGATAGCCAGATGTGCCATATAGTTAATAGCTAGCTAGCTACATAGCTAGCCAGCCAGACAGCTAATAGATAGCCAGCTAGACGAACTGCCCGAATTCATATCACTCAGTTTCAGATTTTGCTTTTAACTGATTTTAACTCATTCATTGCCAAATTTATTCGGGAATTGAAAATATGACGTCGAGCGCCATTCCCGAATTTGTTTAGGTTTAGTTTTTTCTTGCTAGTTGCCACTAAAGCGCTGGTCAGACCTTTGGCAATGTTTTTTTTCCTTTCCACATGGAGACAGCCTTTTGTACAGCCGCCCCATTTCAAGATCTGATAACTTCAGACCAATATAATTCAGGAATTAACTTTTTTTTTCCTAAAGAAAGAATAGAGGCTAAGATTTCTTAGGCTGCATTGAATGTTTATGTAGTCCTAATACTTAATTTTCTGTGGGTCCTGGAATTTGAGTGAAAATGACAAAAACCCGGGCACTGGAGTGGACACATTTTTGCACGTCTGGCAATGAATGAGTTAACGTACTATGCTACCTCTCCTTAAAAGAATAATTGGTTCTGGAATTTCTTAACTCAAAAATGTACTAAGTGAAGACACATTTTCCATGTTAATCCCCTAATCCGTTCCAAGTCTCTCCCAAATTCAGACATAAATGTTTCCCAAGGCATAAAAATGCATCCAAATGTCTAACAAGCAATTTGAGTGAAAATGACAAAAACCCTGGTACTGGAATGGACTCATTTTTGCCCATCGTCTGGCAGTGAATGAGTTAATGGTGCTCTTTAATTTGGGCTCTGTTTTAAGCGGGCTGGCCACGAGTGAATAGCCAACAGTATACAATGACATTCTGTACCAAACACACAATACAATCTTGTTGCTTCTCTCTTTGCGCCCAGTCAACAAGATCTACAGTGATACCTTGGCTTACAAACTTAATTGGTTTCCAGACAGAGTGTGTAAGGTGAAAAGTGTGTATCCCGAAAATTAATTTCCCATAGGAAACCATTAAAATGATAATAATCCGTTCCTAGGTCTCCATAAAACATAATTTTCTACTTTCTAATTTTGTAAGCCTTACAACTACACAAATATACCTTATTTTATGTATAATAAATGTGCTATGGTATTATAATTAAAGAAATAAACTGTTTTTGTCATTTTCACTCAAATTCCAGGACCCACAGAAAATTTAGTATTAGGACTACATAAACATTCAATGCAACCTAAGAAATCTTAGCTCCTATTTTTTCTTTGGGAAAAAAAGTTAATTCCTAAGTTATATTGGTCTGAAGTTATCAGATCTTGAAATGGGGGCGGCTGTACAAAAGGCTGTCTCCATGTGGAAGGGAAAAAACATTGCCAGAGGTCTGACCAGCGCTTTAGCGGCAACTAGCAAGAAAAAAAACAAAACCTAAACAAATTCGGGAATGGCGCTCGACGTCATAAATTTTTCATGAATTTAACGTTCGTAAACCGAAATGTTCGTAAGCCAAGGGGTTCGTAAACCGAGGTATCACTGTACTGAATAAATGGGCATGCTGAAAACTTGCTGCAGACTGACTGAAAATATTTTCATAGGTTCTTGTTGGAATTGCGATCCTTATCCAAAATGTTGGCGGTAGGTGTGCTCCTTTTTTATTTTTCATTTTTTAAAAATATATACGTTAACTCATTCACTGCCATTTACAAATGCATTCTGGAATTGAAAATATGGTAAAGCGACATTCCCGAATGTGTGCAGGTTTTGTTTTTTCATGCTTGGGTTCCAATAAAGCGCTGGCCATGACCTCTGGCACTATTTTTTCTTATCCACAAGGGGCAGCATTTCCCTTTTTACCATGTTTACGCTATATTCCAGCTTCAGCTGTTGTTAAAGCCCGATATAAACCAATATGTATGTATTTCAATATATATTTTGGACAGCTGCCCTCATTTCAAGCTTATATAACTCCAAAACCATATAATTTAGGAATTAACTTTTTTTCTGATGAAAGAAGAAAGTCAAAGGTTTACTAACGCTGTATTGAATGTTTATGTAGTCTTAGCACTCAATATTCTGTGGGTCCTGGAATTCGAGTGACAATGACAAAAACCCTGGCACTGGAGGAAGTCCGAGAAAATAATACGATGTATAAGGAAATAATTTAAAATGTGTTCGTATAGCGAATTGCCCTAACAGGAGTAGACACATTTTTTTGCACATTGTCTGGCAGTGAATGAGTTAAAATGTTATCAAAAACAGTTCTGACTGACAGAGTACAGTAATAATTGAACAATATTTTGATGATTGGGCTGCATTGCATCATGCGTAGGCTATTTCCAAAATGTCCTCTTTGCTTACATTCTCTTTTGCAGGTGCTCATAATTGTTTTGGTTGCTGTCATGTGTTTGATTCAAAGCATTGATTTACAGTAAAGTCTCGTTATATCGATATTCAAAGGAGTCCGAAAAAATATCGATATAACCGGGACTATCGATATATCCGACCCTGTTTGCATGTAATTTTCTCCGTGCGTGCATAGAAATAGTATCGCTATAACCGGGACTATCGATATATCCGATATCGATATAACGAGACTTTACTGTATTTAGTTATTATACAGGTAACATCCGACTTACGACCACCCATACTTACGACCATGACCTCCCTTTTTAAAATTACAATTCCACGCCTTGGGACCGCAACGCACTAGCAGGCCGGCAACGTGTTCGACAATTTTGGCCAACCAGCATCTCACGCTCGTACAGCAATCGACCGTGTGATGGCACCAGAGGGGGGAGTTTGCGAGTCATTAAGCCTCTGAGTCTCTCCTCAACATTTTGAATGGATTCCAACTTGCGACCATTTTGAATTATGACCGTTTGGTCGGAACGGAACTCGGTCGTAAGTCGAGGTTTTTTTTTTTTTGGTTCTCCCCCACTTCCCACAGTAGTATTACTCTAATGTCAATTATCCCGGAGGCAAAGAGCGCCCCCTAGTGTAAATACGCCCCCCCCCCCCCTCTGAATGTTTATTGCCGCCGGGCTTGAAAGGCTATTATCCAGACTCTCCCGATAACCTTTGACTCCAAGGCTGACGTCCTCTCAGCCGCTCTCCCCGGGGTCTGAAACCTGACTTGTGCTCTAATTGATCACTGATGGTAAAACCCACTCCCAGCCTCTAAAACCCAAATAGGACCCACCCCCCCTCATCCGAGGACTCCGCCCCCCCTCATTCTGCGGCCACGGCGATAGCGCTCTGGTGGTCATTAGCGGCGCGGTCCAGTGGATAGTTGCGCCGCCTGTCTGCTATGTCTGTGGTTTCCTCCCCTCCCCCGCACCCCCTCCTCAGCAATGGCGGCCCTGGATCTGTCTGCACCCAGGCCCCCTTTTTATAAGAGCGCAATTAGCTCCACTCTGAGTAAACATTCATCGGCACTGCCAAAGGCTGATAGGCCAATTGACCTTAATTACTGGCCAGCCCACAGGCCCGCAAAGTCAAATGAAAGTGATTCTGTCTTCTGTTTCACGCTGACTTGTGCTTTACTCTGATGACCGCACGTGCACACACGAGCTCATTTTTCTTCTTCTATGCTTTTGTTGTTCTGGCCACTCTCCTAATAACCAATTCTTCTCTTCACTCAAGGACCTCTTTGTTAAAGAAGTAAGTACTGAATGACCCCCCCCCCCCCCAATCAGGTATTGTTGTTAGTGTTGCACTGTGACGTCGTCTTGCTTTTGTGGTCAGATTATATTTATTTTTTTTGTTATTATTATTATTGATTTTTTTTTGGTCTTTGTCTGCCATTCTTATCACTGTCTTTTCAAAAATATGCTTCATTTATCCCAGAAAGCTAATTATGGACTCAATTTGGGAATAATAATACAATTGTAATGATACATAATACTGTGCAAAAATCATAATCTGTATCTATTGATGTAGCGATCTAGCTATTTAGCTATCTAGCGAGCTAGCTAGCTATCTAGCTAGTGATCTAGCTAGCAATGTAGCGATCTAGCTAGCGATGTAGCGATATCAGAATCAGAAAACCTTTATTCGTCCCACAATGGGGAAATTTGCAAATGTAGCGATCTAGCTAACAATGTAGAGATCGAGCCAGCGATGTAGAGATCTAGCTAGTGATCTAGCGATGTAGCTAGAGGTCTAGTGATCCAACTAGCGATTTAGCAATCTAGCTAGCTATCTAGCGATCGAGCTAGCTACCTAGCTAGTGATCTCGCGATCTAGCAATCTAGCTAGCGATCTAGCTAATGATGTAGAGATCGAGCTAACGATGTAGAGCTCGAGCTAGCGATGTAGAGATCTAGCTAATAATGTAGGGATCGATCTAGCGATGTAGAGATCTAGCTAGTGATCTAGCTAGCGATCTAGCGATGTAGCTCGAGATATAGCGATCCAGCTAGTGATTTATCAATCTAGATAGCAATCTAGCAATCTATCTATTTTGTTATCTTGCTACCTAGTGATCTATCTTGCGAGCTAGCAAGCTGCCTAGTGTTCTAGCTAGATAGCAATCTAGCTAGGTAGTGATCTATCTATCTAGCTACCTAGAAATCTAGCTAGCTAGCTAGCGATCAAGTTAGGGCCTTGGAAACTGGTTGATCTGGAACTATGGATACTATTCTATTCTGCATCTTCCATTAACCGTGACGTTGCGAATAAATAAACACAAGGCAAAACAAACAAAATTTTTCTCAGATTTGTTAAAGTGCTAATATGGAAGAAGGCCTAATTTCACTTGCATCTATGATACAAGCCAAGTGTGTCATTTTATCTCACAAGGAATTTAACAAAGCATGAAAAAAAAACAATACTTTCTGGTTTCATAACAACAAACCTGGTAGTGTCACGTTACCTTTGGGAGAAAAGTATGACTCAGTCTTCAATGTGGATGAACTCCCTTCAGAAAGTGACATTTCAAGTCTACCTGCGGCGATGTCCTATAAAAGGATTATGCCAAAACTGCCAAAGCGCACGTGGACGTCTTCTTTCTCCTCGATTTTAGTCCCAATAAAATTTTATGATGACATTCTGTCTCAATCACCAAAAACGTGGCTCATTGACCGCGGGTCTTAAGTGCTTATGAATGCATTTCCTCATTCTCCAAGCGATCGTCTTTAGTATCCGTGTGGGCCGAGTTGTTATTGGACGAATTCTCCTTTCTAAACACATGCAGGATCTGAGGAATTACGCTCGTAGTTTATTTAACGGCCAGGGCAAAAACCTCGCCCGGGGGGCCAATAACGCCCCTCCTAACCCCTCGTCTGTGTCTACCTTCCCAAAATGTAATCCCTTAACATCATCTTGCTTTTATCGCCTGGGCCGCACGCTGCATCTGAAGCCCATTTCACACCAAAAACCCGCTCTTGTTCTTGCGCGACCTCAAGGAAGTGACCCCCGAACCCCATTCTCAAAATGGCCGTCGCCCGGTTGATCATATCCCGTTTCCAAGCGAGGTGGAGAAAGGGGAGAAAGTGGCGGGATTAACGTCAGATATGATTATTGTTTGCATTCCACCCCCGACCCCGTCAAATTTCTCCAAAGATCTGCACTACGTCTGCTCCTCTGTACTCGCGGCTTTGCTGTTGAGCTCCTTGAGCTGTCTGCTCCACCCATCTGTATTAACTCAAAGCCCCCCCCCCCCCCCCCAAGTCTATCCGCTACACACCCACCACCTCCCACTTCGTAGTAATAATCCAATCAGCTGACGTGTGTGGCATTTTGTGCTTTGTGTGTTTGTTTTGGCTCGTGTTTGCAAACAGTGAACTTTCCCTCTGCTCTATCGCAGCCATGTCGTCATATATGTTCATTTTGAAGTCGGAGCTTCCGGCGGCCATCGGCAGCTTCCTGAGTACGGACAAGGCAGGGTGGGTGCACCTCTGAATTTTATTTGCATAGTATATGGAGCACCTATGTTCTTTAAAATGTGTCATGGTGTCACAATATACATGGTGGTGGATCCCAAAAAAGCAGGCAGGAGGGATGAGCAGGGTGTATTTGACAAATTGTATTAAAATAAAATCTGCAGGAACAAAATCTAAAACATCAAAGTCATCTGAACAGGAAGGTCCAAAGTATCAAACAAAACCATGCCTAAAAATATGACAAGTTGAAACAAACCTGACAGGGTGAAACAAACAATGACCCGATACTGAATGGTCATGCCAGTAGTCCTTTTAACTGCCACTGATTAAAACGAGCAACACCTGTGCAGCTGTAGGCGTTGCCCTACAGTGCTTAGTAACTTTTGCATATGTGTTGCCATTTTCCATATTTTTTAAGTCATTCGCTCAAATTTCTGAAATTATTCTGGTATTGAAAAGCATGGTTGGGTTTTGTTTTTTCTTGCGAAGGGGCATGGGGGTGCGGATCACGCTCCGGTCAGACCTCTGTCAATTTTTTTTCACCTCCCACGAGGGGTAGGTATTTGCCTTTTGAACCTCTAGAAACTCCAGAACCAAATAAGCTTGACAAAAACTTTTTTTCTGATGAAAGTGAATGAATTAAAAACAGTCTAAATAGCCGAATGGATGATTGCTTTTTTTGTGAATGAAAAATGTAAAAAAATATATATCTAAATTTGCTTCATAAAATAAATTAACTTATTCACTGACATTGTGCAAAAATGTGTCCACTCCAGTGCCAGGGTTTTTGTCATTTTCACTCAAATTGCAGTACCCATACAATATTGAGTTGTAGAAGTGGAGGAAGTGGTGCGTATCCCTAGCCTCTACTGTAGCGCCTTATAATGCGGTGCACCTTTTATTTGGAAAACTTGTATATATTTCTATATTATATTTGGAACCCTTTTTTCATTCATTGAAGGTGTGCCTTATACTCCAGTGTGCCTTATATATGGAAAAGGTTTGAAAATACACCATTCATTGGGAGTGCGTCTTATACTACGGTGCGCCTAATACATGGAAAAAGTTTGAAAACACACCATTCATTGGGAGTGCGCCTTATACTCCGGTGCACCTTATACATGGAAAAAGTTTAAAAATACACCATTCATTTGGGGGCGTGTCTTATACTACGGTGCACCATGGAAAAGGTTTCAAAATACACAATTCGTTGGGGGTGTGTCTTAGACTGCGCTGTGCCTTATATATGGAAAAGGTTTGAAAATACACCATTCTTTGGAGGTGCGCCTTATACTCTGGAAAATACAGTGTAATAAAAAAATCCACAAATAATTTGAATGCTGCTTAACATAGAATTTTTGTATTTATTTATTTGTCAAGGCAAAATAATCCAAACTCAGTGCAAAAAAAGGCACATGTCATGCTTCCTGATCTTCATCCTCAAAGTATTTTGAAATACTGACTGTAATCATGACTGCGTTATTTTAGGTTAGTGGTATACATTCCACCACAGTCTCCTTCTCAAACGTTGAAAAGAGACACTGTCGGTTCGCCAATGGTTGTCTTCTAGTATCTGTCTTTCTAACTGATGCATTCAATGCAGCCTGGTTTTGTTAGTTTCCACCGTCGTCGTGGCGACAACATTTTGGAAAAGGGGCCTTTGACTATGCAACATTGGAATTGGAAGCAGCGATAATGAAAACCTCTCTGACAGCCGTAACCAAACCTGACAGTGATGATCAGTTCATACAACTCTTATGCTGCGGCGCCTACAGGACAACCTTAACCGCTATACTAATACTTAGTGAGAAATTGCACTATTAAGTTGCATAACAGGGCGTTAGCTGCAATCACTATTGTCGTTTTCTGTTCAGGAGTTTACCTCTCTGTCACAAAAGTGACTCGAATCACTCCGTCATTGGTTGCACGCAGGTTTAGGGAGAGCTCGCGCTGCTTTCACTCCGACTACATTCGATGGTTCCTCAAGGCAGATGTTTTGTATTAAGCGCTCAGCTTTCACCCTCAAATATCGCACATATGTTCCCGGGAATCAGACTGATATATGGGATATCAGTTTTGCCATTGTAATTACAGCCCACTGCAGAGCGAAACAACATTTTTGTTAATGAGTGGTTTTGAAAAGCGAACAGAGGCACACACTTGGCCCATCGAAACCTAACAGGCTGATTTTGCTTTGTTTTACAGTGTGTTCTACTTTTAAAGAAAAAAAATTATAATTGAAAACCCACTGTGTAAGCTCTCAGTCGTACAGGAGTGGTCCATCGATGAAAAGCTTTCTTCAGCCGTCATCTGTAGTTCTTTGAAGGTCTCGGACGTTTCGCTCCTCATCTGAGAAGCTTCGTCAGTGATGAAAAATTTGCTGGTAGCTCTGGCCCTATATGTGGACATTAGGGACACACACACACACACACACACATATATATATATATATATATATATATATATATATATATATATATATATATATATATATATATATATATATATATATACAGTAAAGTATCGTTATATTGATATCGGTTATATCGATAGTACCGCTTATTACGATACTATTTCTATGACCGCAAGGAGAAAATTACATGCGCGCAGGGTCGGATATATCGATAGTCCCGGTATATCGATATTTTTTCGGACTCCCTTGAATATCGATATAACGAGACTTTACTGTATATACACACACCTTGGCTTACGAACGAACTTAATTGGTTCCAAGAAAGAGTGTGTAAGGCGTAAAGTGTGTATTCCAAACATTAATTTCCCATAGGAAATCATCAAAATGAGAATAATCCGTTCCCAGGTCCCCATAAAACATAATTTTTGAAAAAAAATAAGCCTAAAACTACACACAATATACCTTATTTTATGTATAATAAATGTGTGATGGTATTGTAATTAAATAAATAAACTGTACTGTATAATAAAGTCATTTTATTTACCTTTGTGATGGTTGTTGATGGCTTGATGGAATGGATAGCTCTTTGCATAAAGTGTCTCAAGGAGCTCTGGGTTGTAAATCTTCGAAGTTGTGATTTTGCAACAGATGCAGGCAGGCGCACAAGAAACTTCCTTAATCGCTGGTTCCCTTGCTCATATGTTCTCTTCAAAATTGTGCAGGTTATTTGTGGAGCCTGCTTGATGGGATATTTTAATCTTGCAGTCTACACTCTGCCTTTGATCTATCAATAAAGTTGATAGAGTTGAGTTGAGTTGAGAAGTTGAGTCCAAAATTCACTGTTTTCCTATCCATTTTCTCACCATTTCACTTGTTTTTTTTCACCTTTTTTTTTTCTTTCAAGCTTTGTCATTTCCCTTTCGTGTGTCTGTGTTTCTGTAACCCCCACCCCCGCTCACTGCTGCATGTGTCCTGCTGCGTGTCCCCCCACCCTCCTCTAAAACGGATATTGACCAATCACATGCGGCTTTAACCGAAGACTGGTGGTGGGGAATAGAAGGAAAAAAGCTGGCTGCCATTTCAGGGGCTACAAGAACCGGCTCGTTTGCGAACGACACATCATTTATTGTGGCGCTCCGTGTGTTTCCCGAAAAATAGATCGTATGCCAAGATTATATTCTCGTGAATTTAACGTTCGTAAGGCGAAAGGTGCGTTTGCTAAAGCGTTCGTAAGCCGAGGTGTCACTGTATATATATTGCTACCAGCAAATTTTAGTTCGCTGAAAGCTTCTTGGATGAGGAGCGAAACGTCTGACATCTTCAAAGAAGTACATATGTCGGCTGAAGAAACCTTTTCATCAATAATTGAAATAATTCCAGCTTTTTTGTTTGTTTTTGTCTTCATTTTTATTTATTATTTTCTTGGGCGCATTTGTCGTAAAACAGCCACACTCAAAATTGCTCTCCTCTCTCGTGCTCACTTGTGGAAGGAAGATTATTGTGCTTTGTCGGCCAGATTTGTATTGTTATTAATGTCAAATTAATGTTCGTAAGGCGAAAAGTTCATGGGCTAAAGCGTTCGTAAACTGAGATATCACTGTACAGTGAGACCTCAACTTACGAACTTAATTGGTTCTCAGACAGTGTGTAAAGCGAAAAGTGTGTATCTCCAAAAAAAATTCCCATAGGAAACCATTAAAATGGGAATAATCCGTTCCCGGGTTTCCATAAAATAGACTTTTCAACTAAATAAGCCTTAAAACTACACACAACATACCTTATTCTATGTATAATAAATGTTCACTGCATGTATCATAAAGTCCTTATACACTGACAAATGGCGTTGGAGGTCGAAGGTCAAAGGGAATTGCTGTTTGGAAAGAGAGGCGCATTACATGAGGACTGTAATTAAAGAAATAGACCTTATACACTGACAAATACGGTAACGATGTCATTCGAGCAGGTGCTACAAACTATGTTAACCTCAGGCCCTGTGACCCAATCTTAAGGTCTCAATGGCACTCTTCCCATCTGACCTCGACCACAGAGCAATGGACGTGCCTTCCGCATGCGTCACCTCCAACGCCAGCCCGCCTCAATCACCATTAAACAACCCAGTCTTTTTCTTCAGCAAAGGAAAATATTATTCCCCCCTCTCTGTAAAAACCAAGCGATACGTGGTGTGATCTGATCTGATGGCACGCCACAGCGTTTGAATGGGAATTACATAATTGTTATGTTTTGTGAGAGCTAAAGCCTTTAATGAGTACCACATGAGAGCTCTGTCGCTCTATATTTCAGATTTAAATGGAGACAAATTTCCACAGACGTCCCCATTTTGAGGTACTTCAAAAAGGCCTCGCTGTCCTTGACATTTCCGAATTACTTTTATCTTGCAAAAGACTCTCTTTTAGCCTTGAGTTTTTCAGTGCTTATTGCTGTTTGTATTATTCTTTCGCAATATCACTATAAATCTAGCATTGAGAATGATTGAAATCACTTACTGTATTTTCTGGAATACAAGGCGCACCTTCAACGAATGACATATTGAAAAATGTTTTCCATACGTAAGGTGCACCGCATTATAAGGGGCACCTTCATTGAATGACATTTTAAAACATTTTCCATACATAAGGTGCACTGGATTATGAGGCAAAATGAGGAAAAAAAAAAATTGGTGCACCTTATAGTGCAGAAAATACGGTACTTGGTTTTAAGTTGAATGTTATTTTACTGTATGTTTGACTGGACACTCAGAATATTTTGAAGACTTGTTTTGATACTTGCTGACCAGAATCATGCCGCCTGGAGTGTGCCATACATGTAGCAAAGCGCTACAATTAGAGAAGCATATTGGGCGTTTAAAAAAAAAAAAAACACCAAATCACCATTTTCAGATTCCAATCAGGATTTTTTTGACATTCATTGTCACAGAGAAATGTTTGCGTGACAACACTCACATCTCAGTGCGACTTATTGTAGGTTTGGGCACCTTTTAACGGAGCCTGAGCAGGGGAGTTAGCAAACTTCGCCGCTAGCTTAGCGCGAGCTAGCAACTCCCAGTTGCTTAGCTAACGGCCAAGTTAGCTTGCAACTGGGAGTTGCTAGCTAGCAACTGGTAGTTGGTAGCTAGCGTCCGACATATTTGGATGGATTTAAACATGGTTTAAATTCATTAAATGTGTTTTGGACTTCGAAAAGTAGTCGTGGGAATGTCACTGTGATTGTCTGTTCTTGTAAAAGGAAGATAAAGTATTCAGAAGAACATAATACATTCGAGAAACATAGGAGTGATATTCAATAGTGACCTCTAAATACTTCTAATACAGATGCTCCCCTACTTACAAAAATTCGAGTTATGAACAACTGCACATACAAAAATCTTTGTAGTAACATATGTAGTATTCTCTCCAGTTTTACATGTGCATATCTTTATTGAGCATATATTTTATGAAATGTTTATTTTTCAGTACAAACCAATACAGGTTACTTATACAAGCCTTAAAGTCAAAATCAGCTTTATTGTCAAATATGCTAACATGCATGACATACAGCACAGATGAAACGAATGTCCTCTCGGACCCAAGGCACTTATAATGTGGCTAAAAGAAGACAGACAATTGACAACAGACAATACATGTAATTTCTGAATGTAAAGTGAGGTAGTGTTGTATGTCAAGTGAGGAAGTGACGTATGTAAAGTGAGGTAGTGTCGTATGTAAAGTGACGTAGTGTAGTAATGCAAAAACAAAAAAAAGGTTGAAATGAGGTCTTGCAGAAAAAAAAACCCAAAAAATAGAGTTCGGGATGATAATACAGCGTGTACTCAGAGTTCGCTGAGTGTGGAAAGGGGGTGCGGGGGCAGGGCTGGGCGGGAGTCTCCTGACTGCCTGGTGGCAGAAACTGTCCTTGAGCCAGCTGATCGTATACTTCTATAAACCTTAAACAAACTTATGTAAGCCTAAAACATACATTCGACACAAAATATAGCCCTGAAGCAACTTCCGAACGAATTCACCTCATGAACGACCGTTTTGAATGTATCTCGTTCGTAAATTTGGGAGTGTCTGTATTTAAATGATTTTAGAAAATCTCTTCAATATGAGAGTGAACATTTGAAAGGGTATGAGTATATCCAGTCACATTTCAATTGTTTCACATTTCGTTTTTGTGTAGTCATCAGTTATCTGGTAATATAAAGCACTTTTAAAACCTATGTGTTATATTTACTCAATGTGTATTCCTTGTTTTCCAGCGAGGCCTGGTATCAAGACGGCAGACTGTTACTAATCCTCATTACGCTATGCGTGGTGCTCCCACTTGCATTATTGCCCAAAATTGGTGAGGAAACGTGTCAAGTGGCTTCTTATAAAGACTCCTCAGGCTCATACAAAATGGTTTCCTTTCCAGGCTTCCTGGGTTACACCAGCAGCCTCGCCTTCTTTTTCATGTTCTACTTTGCCATTGTGGTAAGTTGTCATTTTTTTGTCATTTATCTATGGAAAAAGTTTGAAAATACACCATTCATTGGGGATGCGCCTTACACTCCTTATACACCGGGAAATACGGTACATTGACATTGCACCGCATTATAAGGCGCATCTTCAACAAATGACATACAGTGATACCTTGGCTTACGAACTTAATGGTTCCCAGACAGTGTGTAAGGCGAAAAGTGTGTATCCCAATAATTAATTTCCCATAGGAAACCATTAAAATGAGAATAATCCGTTCTCAGATCCCCATAAAACATCATTTTCTACTTTCTTATTTTCTAAGCCTTAAAACTACACAAAATAGACCTTATTTTATGTATAATAAATGTGCTATGGTATTATAATTAAAGAAATAAACAGTACTTATAATAAAGTCGTTTTATTTTCCTTTGTGATGGTCGTTGATGGCTTGATGGAATGGAGTGGCCGGTTTCATCAGCATTAAACACTTGATGAGGAACGTAACATTCTTCTTTCACCATCTTTAAGAATGATCCCTTGTAGGTGCTTTCTCTGCGATAATTTTATCTAGTTCGTCATCAATTGTGTTCTGTTTATCTGTGTTGATAGCTTTTTGCATCAAGTGTGCAGATGGCTTGTGGGGGTTGTTTGTGGAGCCTGATTGTTGGGATATTTTAACCTTGCAGTCTACACTCTGCCTTTGAACGATCAAAGTTGAAACTCTGTCACTGTCGTCTGCCTGTCTCTTTAATATTTAAACCACCTCACCTCACTGCTGCATTCTTGACCAATCGCGTGGCTTTAACCAAAGACTGGGGGTGGGGAAAAGAGGACAAAAACAGTCGGCTGCCATTTTATTGTTAGAACGGGCTCGTTCGCAAACGACACATCACTCATTGAGGCAGCTCTGTTTACGAAAAAACTTCATATGCCAAGGTAAAGTTCGTATGCCAAGGTAAAATTTTCGTACATTTAACGTTCGTAAACCGAAAAGTTCATAAGCCAAGGGATTCGTAAACTGCGGTATCACTATTTTAAAACTTTATCCATTTATAAGGCGAATTGGATTATAAGGTGTGCAGTCAGCATTTGAAAAAAAGAAGGCTTTTAGGTGTGCCTTATAGTGCGGAAAATACGGTAGTAGCCCTAAATTGTTGTTTTTCCTCCATTTTGTTTTCCCCCCCGTCTGTATTTTTTTTTGACCTGTTGTCATGTCTCCCCCATCAGGTTGTGGTCAAGAAATGGTCTATCCCCTGCCCGCTGCCACATAACGTCACCATGTTCATGGGTCGACACCAGGTAAATAACAAGTTCATCGAGTACAAAAGATGACAATCTTGTGAGACTAGAAGTGGGGGTTTCTGCTTGATAAGGACCAGAGAGGGCCAAGTGGAGCCATTGCTACCTTACGGGAAGGAAGTTCAGGTAATCCCCCCCCCCCCCCCCCTCCAGCCTGGAAGTGACCTTTGCCCTCTTTTATGATACAAACCATATTCGAACTCCAGACCTGTTGTGGATTAACTTGGAGATTTGTTTTCTTTTCAAACCCCAACGCGCCATGCGGTGGAATTCTGCCATTTCCCCAGCAGTGCCAAAACAACGCAGCCTCCATAGTTGACCACAATATTTTCCCAGTGGAAATTATTTCAAGTGCATTTCTTCCAGATGAAAACTGTCTCGATCATCCAACTTGTATTTGTTTTTCTATGAGAACCTTATTCATCATACAAGTAAAAAGGAACTTCACTCATTCACTGCCAGACGACGTGCAAAAAAATGTATTCACTGCTGCGCCGTGTTTTTTGACATTTTCTCTCAGCAGGACCCACAGAATATTGTGTTTTAGGACTACATAAACTTTCAATAAAGCGATAGAAACTTTAGATTCTCTTATGTCTTCAGAAAAAAGATTACATTCCGAAGTGATATGGGTCTGGAGTTATCTGAGCTTGAAATTGGGGATGGCTGTACAAAATACAGTACAATACATATTGATTTACATAGCACTTTAACAACAGCTGAAGCGGTAACAAAGCGCTAACGTGGACAAAAGGCTAACGCTGCCCCCTCGTGGAAGTGAAAAAAAAAAACATTGCCAGAGGTCTGACCAGCACTTTATCAGCACCTTCCGCAAAGAAAAAACAAAACTCGAACAATTTTGGGAATGGCAGTTAATGAGTTAATGTCCCTGTCTCTGTAAATGGGAAAATATTCACTACTTAAATCAGTAGAAGTCCATATACAAAATGATTACACACATAATTTGCTGTGGCCAAAAATAGATGTAAAATATTTTGATTCAGCCCAACTTAATCTCGTGATGTCACTGACTAGGCCTCACCTCTTAAAGGCGCACATTCAACATATGTATCTTTAAGTTATGTTCTATGAAACAATTTTTTTCACTTCGTTTTCAAATCTGAAATCAATAATAACGACTGTTATTGTGGTTTACATACGACAATTTGAAATTTGGGTTCGGACTTTGGCAAGCATCATAGCACTTTGACATGCTTGATTTGCTTTCGTGGGCCGAATAAAATGTTGTGACGGGCCAGATTCGGCCCGCGGGCCTTGACTTTGACACCTGTGTCAGAGTCAAGGCTTTGCTTGCTTTAGTGCATGAGAACAGGCCTTAGTTGTGGCAGGACAACTCGTGCCTGCTTCACTATGGTATATATATATATATATATATTTTTTTTTCCTCTGGGATAACAGACTCCCTTTCTTGTCCCCGTTTGTGCAGGTCTCAAATGCCTCGGACACAAAATGCACGCCCGAACTTTTCGTTGTCTCCACTAGGGTACGTACGTACATGAAGTTAGACCAATCTGTAAGAATCGTTAAATGTGTCAACTGATAAAATGCATGAGTTCAGCTCCAATGCTCGTCATTTGAAAGAAAATGCAGAGAAATATATTTACCCCCAATGAATGGTGTATTTTCAAACTTTTTCCATGTATAAGCATTTTGTGTTTCCTTGGGTAGTCTCTGCTTCAAATTACAATTAGTTTTGAGTTTAAAAAAGGGCTACTACAGTATTTTCCGCACTATAAGGTGCACCTAAAAGCCTTCGTTTGCTTTCAAAAGCTGACCATGCGCTTTATAATCTAGTGCGCCTTATATCTGGAAAAAGTTGGATTGGATTGGATATGCCTTTATTAGTCTCACAGTGGAGAAATTTACATTTCACAAAGGTCAAAGTTTTGTCATTCGTTGAAGGTGCGCCATATACTGAGGCGCAACGTCAATATACCGTATTTCCCGGTGTATAAGGTGCACCAGAGTATAAATAATATACTAATATACATGTATTATTTAGATATCTAGCTGTCTTGTTGGCTATTGGCTATCTATCCAGCTAGCTAGGTATCTATTAGCTGGCTGGATATCTATTAGCTAGCTTGCTGGCTATTTATTAGCTATCTATTGGCTTGCTAGCCAACTAGCTATCTATTCTCTAGCTAGCTGACTATCTGTTAGCTATTTATTAGCTAGCTAGCTGGCTATCTGTTCGCTAGCTAGCTGACTACCTATTAGCTATTTATTAGCTAGCTGGCTTTCTTTCTGTTTGAGTTATTCTGGGTTGAGTGAACGCTGGCGCGTGTAGCTGCCGCTATTCACCCAAAGAAAAACTTATCCTGTGACTGTAAAGTGACCTCGAGAGTTTTGAAAGGCGCTTTTAAATGAAATGTATTATTATTATTATTATTATTATTAATTATTATTATTATTATTACTTCCCATATAAGGTGCACCTGCATATAAGGCGCAGGGTCATCTTTTGAAAAAAAATCAAGGATTTTAGGTGTGCCCGACACACCGGAAAATACGGTACATTAAAGTGTTTTTCCCACTTTTTGTTTTCTTTTTGTGGTTCACAGTCTGTGTCAAAGTGTGAGTTGAAAATTTGCTCTCATCAGCTATACTGATGTGTATGTTTCAGAGTGCCTACGCCATTCCCACCATGGCCTTCTCGTTCCTGTGCCACACAGCCGTCCTGCCAATCTACTGCGAACTGGACCGGTCAGCATTTTTTTTTTTTTTTTTTTTTTTTTTTTTTTTTTTTTTTTTTTTACTGAATCATGCCTTAGTCTCCGTGTCACTCTTCACCGCCAACCTCCTTTTGTCTTCTTCTTTGCCTCTTCAGGCCAACCAAAGCAAGGATGCAGAATGTTACCAATGTCGGAATCAGCCTGAGTTTCGTGCTTTACTTGGTTTCTGCCCTCTTTGGCTACCTCACCTTTTACGGTACACCACAACATACGGTTTGAAGTCAAGCCACTCCACCAAAGCCGCCAGTGCGATTTTCCATCTGTTGTCAACCCGCAGCTCACGTGGACTCTGAGCTTTTGCTCAGTTACGATGCGTACATGCCGCGGGATATCATGGTGATGACTGTTCGACTCGCCATCCTCATTTCGGTGCTGTTGACCATACCACTCATCCACTTTCCGGTGAGTAGCAAGTGCTGAATTGTTTTGTTGTCATACCCCAACGTATTTTTTCTTTAGTCCTGTGACAGAATTTTTCAACCAAAGTCTACCTCCTCCCTTCTACATTTCATGACTACTTTTGACTAATTCACTGCCAGACATGTTCAAAAATGTGTCCACTCCAGTGCTAGTGTTTTTGTCATTGTCACTTGAATTCCAGGACCCACAGAATATTGAGTTTTAGGACTACATAAACATTCAATACAGCGTTAAAAACCTTAGATTCTCTTATTTCATCAGAAAAAAAAGAGTTAATTCCTAAGTCATATGGGTCTGGAGTATTCTAAGCTTGAAATGGGGGCAGATGTACAAAATACAACACAATACATACATATTGATTTATATAGTGCTTTAACAAACCGCTGAAGCTGTAACAAAGCGCTATCATGGACAACATGGAAGGGGGGAAAAAATTGCCAGAGGTCCGACCAGCGCTTTATCGGCACCCAAGCATAAAAAACCAAAACCCGAACAAATACAGGAATGGCGCTCTACGTCATATTTTCAATTCCCGAATAAATTCAGGAATGGCAGTGAATAAGTTCAAATGTGTGATCCGGGCGGGAAAAAATGCTTCATTCAGGACATAAGACTACTTTTTGTGTTCTCCAAATTCATGTAACAGTCAAAATCTCAGTTTATCGGGTTTGACTTATTTAATAATAAATAATCATAATAATACTTATTACTTTTTAAGCACCTTTCAAAGCTCTCAAGGACACTTTACAGTCACAAACATTTCAGTCTCGCGTAGATTCCTGCATTTCAACTATTCAATTCATTCCACATCGTTCTATCTCAAAATCAATTTTTTAAGCATGATCTTTTCACCATTCACACACAATCGCTCCAAAACAAATCAACTTTTAAAACAGCATTTTCGATTGTGCAGTACAAGTAAATATAATTTATGGTATCTCAATTAACGAAATACGTGTTTCCTTTTTTTCTAAGGCTCGTAAAGCCGGGATCTTACTGCTGCGTGGGGATAGTCCGTTTTCCTGGCTGACTCACATTGCAGCCACTGTGCTCATCTTGGGGGTGGTACTCGTGCTGGCTATTTTTGTGCCTGATATTCGGAATGTCTTTGGAGTCGTGGGTAAGTCGGGCTACTCTTGTTGTTATGAAGGGTTCAGTGATCGTACGTGATGGAGTTCTCAGTTTGGAGAACAGTTTGGAATTAAATCATTCTTTTTCTTTTGGATAAATAGGTCAAATAAATAGATCGTCAATAAATAAATAAAGAAGTAGATAAAGAAGTAGATTAATACATTGATAATAAAGAAATAAATATGTTGATTAAAAGAAATAAAATAAATAAATAAATAAATAAATAAATAAATAAATAAATAAATAAATGTATGGACAGATAAAGAAAAAGATAAATACATTGATAATAAATAAATAAATGCATAAATAGATAAGATAACTAAAATAAATAACTAAATACACATAAATAAATAAATGCATCGATACATAAACAAATAAGTCAATAAATAAATGTATAGACAGATAAAGAAAAAGATAAATACATTTATAATAAATAAATAAATAAATGCATGAATAGATAAGTTGACTAAAATAAATAAATACACATAAATAAATAAATGAATGGATGAAAAAATGCATAAAACATGAATAAATAAATACATGAATACATAAATAAATACATCAATAAATAAATAATATGAAAAGATAGATATAGAAAAATATAAATACATTGCTAATGAATATTTAAATGAAAAGATAAGTTGACTAAAATAAATAAAAACATGAATAAATAGATAAATAAATAAAATAAAGAATAAATAAAGAAAAAGATAAATTGATAATAAATAAATGAATATATATACGTTGAGTAAAATAAATAAATTCACATAAATAAATAAATAAATTCAATTAATTACTAAAATGGCACCGACATTCTTCCCAATCAAAAACTCTGCTGGCATATTCGTGCTGCCAAAAAGGCACAACCGCTCAGCACAGTCTCCTCCTCCTCCTTGATGATTGTTGTGGTCTAAAATGCTGAAAAACCATCATATCCGTTACACACAGCACCATCAACACAAAGTGAAAAAAAGAAAACACAAAAACAACACAAAAAAAAACAAAAGAAGGACTCGTGAGAGAACTTATTGACGGCTGCCTACTCAGGCGCCATCTTGGACGTCTATGCTTGCAGTCTTTTGCATTGATTACTGATGAAAATCACACAAAAATAATTTGGAAAGCATCATATTGCACAGTCAACTGTATAATGATGTGGCGGTAACCCTAAAAATATATATATATATATATATATTTTTCTGCCAGGATCGACCACATCTAGCTGCCTCTTGTTTGTCTTCCCTGGCCTTTTCTACCTCAAGATTTCCCGCCAGCCTCTCAGATCTTACGACTCAATCGGGGTAAGTCACTGCTCTCTTTAGACAGATGTGAAACCATTTTAAAGCACTAAAGCGCCTCCATTAAAGGACAACCGACGTCTCCGGACAAGTTGTGTCCATAATTTGTAAAATGGCTTCAATTGACTTCTACTGAGCGTATTTTACAAAGATTCCACCGCATATAGCTATATTTTACATTTTAAGACTTGCGCTGAATATTCAGGAAGTCTTGTTTTTGAGTTGGTGACGAGTCCGTACGTGACGTCACTAAAGGAACGCCCCCTGACCGAAAAAAAGACACATTGTAGCGGTCCTTCCATCACGTCAATGTATTTTGCTGTATTGTTTGGTCTGAAAACCTTGTGCCGCCAGAAGAGGGTGTCCAAGCTCCATATAATGAATTTATTAGCCTGTGGAAACGGAGGTGGCCACAGGAGGTCGCCATTTTGTGCCTCTTTTCTGCTGATCGTTTCTCCCCAATGTGGCCTCAAAATGGCACAAATAAATTCTTTAATCGATTGCAAACATGTATGCTTGCCTCTTCAGAAGTATTTGAATCATATTCATAACTGGAGGTGTAACAAGAAAGCATATTCTCCAAATCTGAAGCCATTGTTTTGATTCTCAAGCAATGCAACACGTATTGCAGTGACGTCACAAACTGAAAATGCCCAATTCTCACTCAATTTTTTTGCAGATTTTGGACACTATAAGTCATTTTTATTGGTGTTTTGCATTTGAATAAAAATATCATACTGTGTGTTTTGGGTATTTTAGATGCTATAAAACGTTTTTCTGATGTCAGCTAAGAAACAAAAAAGTGACGTCAGTTGTCCTTTAAAAATATCTTAAAAAGTGCTTTAATGCAAACATTATGTTTATAGGCGGTGTGTCTGGTCGTCTTTGGTTTAATCATGGGCGTCACCACTTTCGCAATCATCATCTTTACATGGACACAAAGTTCTTAGAAGCCCCTTCCCCATCCACCTCCCCCATTCCACTTTTTCAAAGAAGGATGATTATACCAAAGAATCATATGAACTATGTCACTCAGGGTTTTTTTTTTTGTAAAGTTATTTTCATCATGCGATTGTCCTGCCATGACATCACAACAACACTTCAAGAATTGCACACCATTTTTCAAATGGCTGATTGTTTCTTTGAGTTTCCTCATGAACCTCACAATCATTTCCGATTCTTGTTTACAGTCTTAATTTTTTTTAATCCTAGAAACTCTTTTGAAATTGGTATTTTTCCCCACCAAGAAATGCTTTTGGTGGAACTGATTAAATGCTGTTATTGCACATACTGTGTTTATCTGTCAAAATAGCAATTTGTTGAATTTCACGACTAAAATGTTTTTGTTTGGTAATGTTTTTGTTCACTTATAGTACATTCGCATCTGTTGAAATCCTTTTACTGTCCACCAAAGACACTCAATAAAAAGGAATTATGTGTTAAAATATGTGACATTGTACCATATCACTCTCAAAATTGTCAAACTCGCTGGTCTAGCATGTTTGATTGGCAGGAGGAA